>NC_074671.1:26953460-27292627 GCF_029448725.1 Salvelinus fontinalis | reverse complement strand
GCATAACACTGCATTTAGAGCACCCTGAACAGCTCTGTTAGGACGTGTGAGTTCCTTAAAGTGTGCCATCGCTCTAGCCCTGTGGGACCACTGAGCGTGCAGTACAGTATGTGTGTTATCTAAAGTGTGCCATCTCTCCCAGGCCTACCTGTGTGACAGCATTATTAGTAGACACTGTCCATAATTATTCAACTTGTAGTCCTGGTAGAAGAGGAGCTGAGCTGACTTATTTGAGAAGTGGGACTATTGGTGTCAAATTAAATTTGGGTCTAGGCTAAGATGATAGGCTCTTGTTATAACTAAAGTGGAACTTGATGAAATATTAATTACTTTTGAAATGATGCTGAAGAAATTCTCAATCAAGTTTTGTGCTTGTTGAATGAATGAATGGTCTTTATGAAAAGGCTAGATGTGCCTTCCAGCTCTGTAGAGATTAGATGTTCTGATCCTTTACCTTTGTGGTCCTTAAGCGCCACTCTGTGGCGGAAATTGGTACTGTTACAGCACCAAGAGAAGTTAATGCGTTATGCATATTTGATATATTCTCCTTAGATTTATTTGATCAACTACATTTAATCATATTATACTGAACAAAAATATAAACACAACATGTAAAGCTTATTTTTGTCAAATTTTGTGCACACATTTGTTTACATCCCTGTAAGTGAGCATTTCTCCTTTGCCAAGATAATCCATCCACCTGACAGGTGGGGCATATCAAGAATCTGATTAAACATTGTGATCATTACACAGGTCCGCATTGTTTTGGGGACAATAACAGGCCTAATATGGGCAGTTTAATCGCACAACACAATGCCACAGATCTCTCAAGTTTTGAGGGAGCGTGCAATTTGCATGCTGACTGTAGGAATGTCCAACTGTACCGGGCAGATGGCAGACCGTGTGTATGGCATCATGTGGGCAAGCTGTTTGCTGATGTCAACGTTTTGAACAGAGTGCCCCATGGTGGTGGGGTTATGGTATGGGAAGGCCCATTGTTGTGCCATTCAACTGCCGCAATCGCCTCATGTTTCAGCATGATAATGAACAGCCCCATGTCTCAAGGATCTGTACACAATTCCTAGAATGTCCCAGTTCTTCCATGGCCTGCATACTCACCAGACATGTCACCTGTTGAGCATGTTTGGGATGCTCTGGATCGACGTGTACGACAGCGTGTTCCAGTTCCCACCAATATCCAGCAACTTCGCCAGCCATTGAAGAGGAGTGGGACAACATTCCGAAGGCCACAATCAACGCCCTGATCAACTCTATGCGAATGAGTTGTGTCGCGCTGCATGATGCAAAAGATGTTCACACCAGATATTTACTGGTTTTCTGCATCATGCCCCTACCTTGTTTTAAAGTATCTGTGAGACATAGACAGATTGAGAGAACTTGCCTCAGTTCCTCTTACTGACGCACCATAACTCTTTTGACTTACAAATGTCATTTACCAGTACATCACAGAATTACACTGAGTATAATTTCAATGTATTCTTTGATAGGTTGTTTGTTGGTAGCCTTTGAGAGGGAGTAGGGCTAAGGTTAAAATGTTGGCCATGTGTGACCCAATCATAGTTTTTTTTTCTGGATTATGGCAATATTTCCTTAACCTTTTACTGCAGTGGGCTAAATCAGGTTCAGTGTTTCTTGGTAGTGTTAAATAATCTAGTACTCTGTAACAAAAGTTTTACACCTCACACACATGGTTATGGGCTTAAAAAAGAAGACATGTACCATGTCAAATATAGAGTTGAAATGTATTTAATTTTGAGTTTGCATCCCAATATTACACTTTATGTACATCATAGAAGACTGAAATATAACAAAACCGTTTGACGTAGAATCACCCGATTTTCTGCGTTTAAAAAAAAATAATGTTTATTCATTACGAAATGATGATGAATTATAACATTCCACCCATGAGGCCACTACGTCATTTGACTGCAGGAAAGGTCTACCATGATTCAAAACACACAATAATTAGTGTGTATGTAAGCCATTTTCTCTCATGTTCTTCCGAAGCTGTGGCTATTGCTGTGCTGTACAGTGCTTTCGGAAAGTATTCATTCTACTCATCAATCTACACACAATACCCCGTAATGACGAAGTGAAAACAGGTTTTTAGAAATGTGTGAAAAATAAATAGCAAAATACCTTATTCATATAAGAATTCAGACCCTGTGCTATGAGACTCGAAATTGAGCTCAGGTGCATCCTGTTTCCATTGATCATCCTTGAGATGTTTCTACAACTTTATTGGAGCCACCTGTGGTGAATTGAATTGATTGGACATGATTTGGAAAGGCACACACCTCTCTATATAAAGGTCCCACAGTTGACAGTGAATGTCAGAGCAAAAACCAAGCCATGAGACAGGATTGTGCCGAGGCACAAATTTGGGGAGGGGTACCAAAACATTTCTGCAGCATTGAAGGTCCCCAAGAATACAGTGGCCTCCATCATTCTGAAATGGAAGAAGTTTGGAATCACCAAGACTCGTCCTAGAGCTGGGAATCGGGGGAGAAAGGCCTTGGTCAGGGAGGTAAACCTGCTGGTCACTCTGACAGAGCTGCAGAGTTCCTTTGTGGAGATTGGGAGAACCTTCCAAAAGGACAACCATCTCTGCAGAACTCCACCAATCAGGCCTTTTATGGTAGAGTGGCCAGACGAAAGCCACTCCTCAGTAAAAGGCACATGACAGCCCGCTTGGAGTTTGCCAAAAGGTACCCAAAGGACTCTGACCATGAGAAACAAGATTCTCTTGTCTGATGAAACCAAGATTTCAGTTTTTGTCCTTTATATATTCATAATTACATTCCTTTATTTTGGATTTGTTTGTATTGTGTGTATTTTTGTGAAATTGTTAGATATTACTGCACTGTTGGAGCTAGAAGCACAAGCATTTCGCGACACCCGCAATAACATCTGATAAACATGTGTATGTGACTAATATAATTTGATTTGATTTGAATGCCAAGCATCACGCCTGGAGAAAACTTGGCACCATCCCAACCTTGAAGCATGGTGGTGGCAGCATCATGCTGTGGGGATGTTTTTCAGCGGCAGGGACTGGGAGACTAGTCAGGGTCAAGGGAAAGACGAACAGGCAAGTACAAAGAGATCCTTGATGAAAACCTGCTCCAGGACCTCAGACTGGGGCAAAAGTTCACCTTCCAACAGGACAACAACCCTAAGCACACAGCCAAGACAATGCAGGAATGGCTTCGGGACATCTCTTAATGTCCTTAAGTGGGCCAGCCAGAGCCCGAACTTGAACCCGATCTAACATTGCTGGAGAGACCTGAAAATAGCTGTGCAGAGACATTCCACATCCAACCTGACAGGTTGTGATGTTTTTTATTTGTAATACATTTGCAAACATTTCCCCCCCCAAAAAGTTGCTTTGTCATTATGGGTTATTGTGTGAAAATTGATGAGGGAACAATTTGTTTTTAATACATTTTAGAATAAGGCTCTAAACGTAACAAAATGTGGAAAAAGTCAAGGGGTCTGAATACTCTCTGAATGCACTGCACGTGTCCACTTTTAGGATATCTTTATAACCCCTACTAATGCAGTTAATAACTAATAACTCATCTTTAGCAGAGGGGCCAGCTCATCATGGTGATAAAGCCCAGCTCATGTGTGTCATCATTAAGTCATGCATGAGAGAGAGACAGAGAAAAAGAAAGCGATTTTTTTACTTGTGAAATGTTGTTTTGGAACACTTCACATGCCATGATATTTTACATTAAGTTTCACGTGGATATTTTTCACATGAGATTTCACAGGTGATGCCATGCAAACGAAAATGTGTGGTTAGGCGTTCCCGGGAATGTCAAGCAGTCGCATAGTTTTCAACTGACATATTTTACATAGAATACCAGTCAAAATTTTGGACACACCTACTCATTCAAGGGTTTTTCTTTATTTTTACTATTTTCTACATTGTAGAATAATAGTGAAGACATCAACATTTTGAAATAGCACATATGGAATCATGTGGTAACCAAAAAAAGTGTTAAACAAATCCAAATATATTTTAGATTTTAGATTCTTCAAAGTAGCCACCTTTTGCCTGATGACAGCTTTGCACACTCTTGGCATTCTCTCAACCAGCTTCATGAGGTAGTCACCTTTTTTAAATTATATATATAATAATAAAAACACCCTTCCAACTGACCCTACACTCATTAAAAACACATGACCTCATTCCACTACTTTCTGCTCCTGCACCATGCCAACAGCCTGGAAGGATGGGACACCACAGCTCAACACACCCTGTAACTCTTCTGAAGTCAAATCTCGTATTCCCAAATACTTCTCTGCAGTTGCCACTACAACATCTATTTTATGTGATTTATGTTCCATTTCTGCAGGTACAGTTGATAACCATTGAAATGAACGCTAAAAAGCTAACCTTACTGAAGCTTACAGTGTATCACTCGTTGGCCTATCCCTCTAAGCTGGCACAAATCTACTACTCACAGGGATCTTCTCAGTATCCTTGACCCATCCTCCTCTACTTTCTTCAATGCCTCAGCATATGACACCTTCTGCACTACTCTGACTCTGGCCACCTCAACCTAGAATCTCTCTCCTGTGACACACTGACCGGAAAGGTTGCATTTGAAACACTGCAGTGGATTCGGCACAAAAGCTTTAACAAGATAACAGATATATTCTAACATGACTTTGTCTGGTAAATACTCAGACACTCTGACTCAAAACTCAAAAGGCCTGACAGTGACTCCTCTGTTTTACCTCGCTCACCAACGGGGTCCGCGTACCACCAAACAGTGGGCATCACAAAAAACAGGAATCTTCAACTTTAATTGCTCCACCTCCACAATTTGCTCTAGCCCATACCATCACTCCTTTCAATTGTGCCCTATTCCTAAGCACAAAGCAAGAAACAGATCTTGACCCAAGTTGCGTGACATGGAGCACCCGCTCCCTCTGGGCAGAATAAACACAAACAAATATCACAAGTCCACCAGCAGCGGTCGGTGCCGTTTAAGATGAGGGAGGATTTTTTAAAATATTTTATTATGAGCATGGCCTTATTTCTATTGCAGCATATTGAATGACTGTTATTCATATTCCATTCACTCAGCTTAATGTAACATCGGTAGGTTTAGGCTACTTACTACATGATGCTGAAATTATTCCTTTACCCCTCATTTGGTTGTTACAACCTAGCCTATGAATGAAAGTTTACGACGTAGGTGGACAGGTCGAGAGAATTTTGAGTAATCAAGATGACAGACAGTGACACATTTAATACCACCTTGCACACTCTTGCCTGCATCTAGCTGATCTAGGGTGTAATGATTAGTCCAACCGTTGCAAATGAGAGTTTCTATTGGTTCAGGTATGTTTATCCCTGTTTCATTCCGTTTGCTTCCGTTAAGAAACATTTTTCAACAGAATCCGCGAAATGAATACACCCCTGATCACACACAAACAGTTCACTTTCATAGTAGCCACATAAAAACAGCATGATCACTTTGCTCGTTGTATATATAATTCCTTCTCGCAACTATTTACGTATTGTCCTCCTCTCACCTTTTCCCTTCAGCTGTCTGTTACCAGGTGAAAGAATCTATCCAAGCCAAACCTTCATATCATTCTCTCTCTCTCTCTCTCTCTCTCTCTCTCTCTCTCTCTCTCTCTCTCTCTCTCTCTCTCTCTTCTATTTCATTTTCTAAGAAATTAATTTGTTCAAAACTGTTAAACTATTGTCTTTCTCTCTCTCTGAGTCAACTACTCACCACATTTTATGCACTGCAGGACTCACTAGCAGTAGCTTATGCTCTCAGTACTTGATCAATTCTCTGATCCTTTGATTGGGTGGACATGTCAGTTCATGCAGCAAGAGCTTTTATAAGTCTATGGAAGGGGTTGAGAACCATGAGCCACCTAGGTTTTGTATTGAAGTCAGTGTACCTAGAAGAGGATGGATCTAGTTGTCCCTACAGAGTGCTGCTGAGGCTACTGTAGACCATTGCAAAATTTGGTGACGTGAATATATTTAGTATAGTTTTATCTACAAAGGATAACTTTTTTAAATGTTTCACTATTTAGATTTTTATGACATTCACTGAGGAGGATGGGTCTCCCCTTCCTCCTCTGGTGTCCACAACAGGTTACCTTCACTGATTCAACTCCACCCAACTCCTTTCCCACCCACCTTGAAACCACAAATGGATCCACCCAAAGGCGAGGATCCACTTTTTCCAAAAATGTCACTCCTACTGGACCAGATTCTTCTTTATCAGGTCCATCGATGCCAGGCTCGGGCTCCGAACTCTTCACAACACCTTCCACCTCACTTAACTTGCCCTCATTCACTTCCACTTCACCTCCAGAACTCGGTCTGGCGTACGGTTCACTGTTTTCACTTGACACCTATCTTCTTCGACACACCTCTTTCCTCCATTTTCAAAAGATTCAGACTCCCTCATTCTCTTCAACCTCTTCTTCCTCTCTTTTTCCCTCCATGGTACATTCCTCTCTTGCTAGATGCGCAATTATACAGGAATTACACTCAAACATTTTACTGTGTTTCTTCTCATGTGATTTAATCCTTGACATGGACTCAGAACATCCATTTTCATTGTTTCTCTATGAATAATTGTAATATTGATAATACAAAACAGAAACAAATCCCAAACCAGGAAAAAATCAACAGAGAAAACAGAATTCAGGAAAATAGATTTAGAGTTGTTTATTAGCCATTATTTTACCAGGTATATTGACAGAAAAAATATCTCTTGTACACCAAGGATGCGGGGAAGAGAAGAATGTGCCTATTTGAATGCTATTAAAAAAATGTTTTAAAGTGCCCTAAGGGTCCTCCCAAATCATCATTTAAAATAATAATTATTGGGTCAGTGGAGCCAAACACAGGCAAAATATACACCCTCCGAAAGAGCTGAGTACAGTATCAAAAGCAATTGAACTAACCAGCTAATTTACTAGTGGCTAATAAGCAAAAGGAACTCATGGCCTTGGACCTGACCTGACACCGTGTATTTTATGCCGTATATTAACCAATGGCAGGCATTGGTTGATATACGGCATAAAGAAGTACAGAACGGTCTCTAAACTATAACATACAGAATTCCATCTAGCCTAATTAGGGGTCAAAGGCATTTTGTAAGACAGCTGCCACTGCCCCCCAGGGGCCAAAGCAGTGGTACCTCCATATCTGAATATTTTCGGGGTACATCAAATCAAATGTTATTGGTCACAAACACATGTTTCGCAGATGTTATTGCGGGTGTATCGAAATGCTTGTGTTTCTAGCTCCAACAGTACAGTAATATCTAACAAGTAATATCTAACAATTTCACAACAATACACACACATCTAAAGTAAAAGAATATGATTTAGAATATATAAATATTTGTACGAGCAATGTCGGAGCGGCATAGACTAAAATACAGTAGAATAGAATACAGTAGATATATGATAAGAGTAATGCAAAATATATAAATATTATTAAAGTGACTAGTGTTCCATTATTTATTCAAGTGTCCAGTGATTTCAGGTCTATATATATACACTGCTCAAAAAAATAAAGGGAACACTTAAACAACACAATATAACTCCAAGTCAATCACACTTCTGTGAAATCAAACTGTCCACTTAGGAAGCAACACTGATTGACAATAAATTTCACATGCTGTTGTGCAAATGGAATAGACAAAAGGTGGAAATTATAGGCAATTAGCAAGACACCCCCAAAAAAGGAGTGATTCTGCAGGTGGTGACCACAGACCACTTCTCAGTTCCTATGCTTCCTGGCTGATGTTTTGGTCACTTTTGAATGCTGGCGGTGCTCTCACTCTAGTGGTAGCATGAGACGGAGTCTACACCCCACACAAGTGACTCAGGTAGTGCAGTTCATCCAGGATGGCACATCAATGCGAGCTGTGGCAAAAAGGTTTGCTGTGTCTGTCAGCGTAGTGTCCAGAGCATGGAGGCGCTACCAGGAGACAGGCCAGTACATCAGGAGACGTGGAGGAGGCCGTAGGAGGGCAACAACCCAGCAGCAGGACCGCTACCTCTGCCTTTGTGCAAGGAGGTGCACTGTCAGCGCCCTGTAAAATGACCTCCAGCAGGCCACAAATGTGCATGTGTCTGCTCAAACGGTCAGAAACAGACTCCATGAGGGTGGTATGAGGGCCCGACGTCCACAGGTGGGGGTTGTGCTTACAGCCCAACACCGTGCAGGAGGTTTGGCATTTGCCAGAGAACACCAATATTGGCAAATTCGCCACTGGCGCCCTGTGCTCTTCACAGATGAAAGCAGGTTCACACTGAGCACATGAGCATATGTGACAGACGTGACAGAGTCTGGAGACGCCGTGGAGAACGTTCTGCTGCCTGCAACATCCTCCAGCATGACCGGTTTGGCGATGGGTCAGTCATGGTGTGGGGTGGCATTTCTTTGTGGGGCCGCACAGCCCTCCATGTGCTCACCAGAGGTAGCCTGACTGCCATTAGGTACAGAGATGAGATCCTCAGACCCCTTGTGAGACCATATGCTGACACATGCACATTTGTGGCCTGCTGGAGGTCATTTTGCAGGGCTGTGGCAGTGCACCTCCTTGCACTAAGGCGGAGGTAGCGGTCCTGCTGCTGGGTTGTTGCCCTCCTATGGCCTCCCCCACGTCTCCTGATGTACTGGCCTGTCTCCTGGTAGCGCCTGCATGCTCTGGACACTACGCTGACAGACACAGCAAACCTTTTTGCCACAGTTCGCATTGATGTGCCATCCTGGATGAACTGCACTACCTGAGCCACTTGTGTGGGTTGTAGACTCCGTCTCATGCTACCACTAGAGTGAGAGCACCGCCAGCATTCAAAAGTGACCAAAACATCAGCCAGGAAGCATAGGAACTGAGAAGTGGTCTGTGGTCACCACCTGCAGAATCACTCCTTTTTTGGGGGTGTCTTGCTAATTGCCTATAATTTCCACCTTTTGTCTATTCCATTTGCACAACAGCATGTGAAATTTATTGTCAATCAGTGTTGCTTCCTAAGTGGACAGTTTGATTTCACAGAGGTGTGATTGACTTGGAGTTACATTGTGTTGTTTAAGTGTTCCCTTTATTTTTTTGAGCAGTGTATATAGGACAGCAGCCTCTAAGGTGCTAGTGATGACTTTTTAACAGTCTGATGACCTTGAGATAGAAGCTGTTTTTCAGTCTCTCGGTCCAAACTTTGATGCACCTGTACTGACCTCTCTTTCTGGATGATAGCAGGGTGAACAGGCAGTGGCTCGGGTGGTTGTTGTCCTTGATGATCTTATTGGCCTTCCTGTGGCATCGGGTGCTGTTGGTGTCCTGGAGGGCAGGTAGTTTGCTCCCGGTGATGCGTTGGCAGACCGCAACATCCTCTGGAGAGGTTTGCGGTTGCGGGCGGTGCAGTTGCCATACCAGGCGTGATACAGCCCGACAGGATGCTCTCAATTATGCATCTGTAAAAGTTTGTGAGGGTTTAAGGTGCCAAACCAAATTTTCTTCCCGAGGTTGAAGAGGCGCTCTTGTGCCTTCTTCACCACACTGTCTGTGTGGGTGGACCATTTCAGTTTGTCAGTGATGTGTACGCCGAGGAACTTGAATCTTTCCACCTTCTCCACTGCGGTCCGGTCGATGTGGATAGGTGGGTGCTCGATCAGCTCCTTTATCTTGTTGACGTTGAGTGAGAGGTTATTTTCCTGGCAAACACTCCCAGGGCCCTCACCTCCTCCCTGTAGGCCGTCTCATCATTGTTGGTAATCAGGTCTACTACTGTTGTGTCGTCTGCAAACTAAAAACTACATGAATCTACCTCTGTGCCACATTTTGTGTGTTTAGGCCCATCTAAAAAAAAAGGCCCTCATAACTGTAATACTGTATTACCAACAGTGACCATTGTGTAAGATGCCATGACTCCCAGGGGCTAAATATGTGGTAGCTCCGTACATATGTATTTTCAGGGTCCATAAAACTATTGACAATTGGGTCAAACAAGTCCATGTCACAAAGATGATAATTGGATTCAAAATCACAACCAACCAATACCTCTGCTTTTTTCACCCCTTCATACCTGGTTGTGCCCCTTATTTGAAACCCATTCCACTCACTCCAATCTCTCATTAGGAAATATTAAGCTGCCAATCAGAGAGAAGCTCTATCCAACAACATCCATCATCCATGCTGTATTAATCTCAAACTGGCTGCCATTACGCTGAGAAGCAGCTCTCCACAATGGAACATCAGGAGATGATAGCCTTTTCATCATGAACCATATTACATGATGAATGCAAAGCTTACTGGGGTGGATGGAATGAGGGAGGATGGGAAGTGTGAAGACAATTAAAAGAGAGGAAGGAAAGAGAGGAAGAAAAAATGTAATGTGCCCACAATTAGATTTTTTTTCTCCAAAATGTTTCTCTTTATTTCTCTCTCTCGCACTCTCTCTCTCGCTGTCTCTCCAAATATAATTTGACGGGTGCTGCGTCTGCCATTAGAAGCTCCATTATTTTGAGGAGACATTATGTTGCGTGGGGCAGGTTTCTCTTACCCCGCTGCCATGTGTGGTTTGTATTATCTCTGCTGGCTCGATGAGTGACTGAGAGAGTGATAGAGTCTGAGGCATATTAGATTAGTCAGTTTCTAATGCCTGTCTGAATAGCAATCGGCAACATTTGAATATTTCTTAATGTGATGCTTTGCACTCTGCTGCCCCTGACAGACGGAGAGAGAGAAATGGATGGAGAGGAGAGAGTGAGAGAGAAGAAAATAGAAGGAAATGTTTGCTTACAGATCTTCGTGACAAGAATAGGCAATTATTCGTCTCTTTTTCAAGACAGTTTCTATAGAGTTCAATGTTTGATGTGTTTTGCTGTAGAAAACTAATGGTAATGGTTTATACTATTCTTGATACAGTATAAAACTATAAATAGACCATATGAATATTACTATATTTTTGGTTGCATGGTTGATTAAGAACTTGAGTTGAAGGTTGTGGTAGGGTGACATGGTACTGTGTAGGCTGTCATCAAAACATTTAAATAATTTGAGATATGTGTACTGGGGAGACAAGACAATGGAGGATGTGATTAAATCCAGCCATGTACTGTACACTGAGTGTTCAAAACATTAGGAAAACCTGCTCTTTCCATGATATAGACTGACCAGGTGAATCCAAGTGAAAGCCAAGATCCCTTATTGATGGCAATCCACTTCAATCAGCGTAGATGAATGGTTAAATAAGGTTAAATAAGGTTAAATAAGGTTAAATAAGCCTTGAGACAATTGAGACGTGGATTGTGTATGTGTGCCATTCAGAGGGGGAATGGGCAAGACAAAATATTTAAGTGCCTTTAAACGGGGTATGGTAATAGGTGCCAGGTGCACAGGTTTGAGTGTGTCAAGAACTGCAATGCTGCTGGGTTTGTCACACTCAACACTTTCCCATGTGTATCAAGAATGGTCCACCACCCAAAGTACAAACATACAGCTAACTTGACACAACTGTGGGAAGCATCGGAGTCAACAATAGCCAGCATCCCTGTGGAACGCTTTCAACACCTTGTAGTGTCCATGTGCTGACAAATTGACACTGTTCTGATGGCAAAAATGGGTGCAACTCAATATTAATGCAATATACACTGCTCAAACAAATAAAGGGAACACTTAAACAACACAATGTAACTCCAAGTCAATCACACTTCTGTGAAATCAAACTGTCCACTTAGGAAGCAACACTGATTGACAATAAATTTCACATGCTGTTGTGCAAATGGAATAGACAAAAGGTGGAAATTAGAGGCAATTAGTAAGACACCCCCCAAAAAGGAATGGTTCTGCAGGTGGTGACCACACACCACTTCTCAGTTCCTATGCTTCCTGGCTGATGTTTTGGTCACTTTTGAATGCTGGCGGTGCTTTCACTCTAGTGGTAGCATGAGACGGAGTCTACAACCCACACAAGTGGCTCAGGTAGTGCAGTTCATCCAGGATGGCACATCAATGCGAGCTGTGGCAAAAAAGTTTGTTGTGTCTGTCAGCGTAGTGTCCAGAGCATGGAGGCGCTACCAGGAGACAGGCCAGTACATCAGGAGCTCCTCCAGCAGGCCACAAATGTGCATGCGTCTGCTCAAACGGTCAGAAACAGACTCCATGAGGGTGGTATGAGGGCCCGACGTCCACAGGTGGGGGTTGTGCTTACAGCCCAACACCGTGCAGGACGTTTGGCATTTGCCAGAGAACACCAAGATTGGCAAATTCGCCACTGGCACCCTGTGCTCTTCACAGATGAAAGCAGGTTCACACTGAGCACATGAGCACATGTGACAGACGTGACAGAGTCTGGAGACGCCGTGGAGAACGTTCTGCTGCCTGCAACATCCTCCAGCATGACCGGTTTGGCGGTGGGTCAGTCATGGTGTGGGGTGGCATTTCTTTGTGGGGCCGCACAGCCCTCCATGTGCTCGCCAGAGGTAGCCTGACTGCCATTAGGTACCGAGATGAGATCCTCAGACCCCTTGTGAGACCATATGCTGACACATGCACATTTGTGGCCTGCTGGAGGTCATTTTGCAGGGCTCTGGCAGTGCACCTCCTTGCACAAAGGCGGAGGTAGCGGTCCTGCTGCTGGGTTGTTGCCCTCCTACGGCCTCCTCCACATCTCCTGATGTACTGGCCTGTCTCCTGGTAGCGCCTCCATGCTCTGGACACTACGCTGACAGACACAACAAACCTTTTTGCCACAGCTCGCATTGATGTGCCATCCTGGATGAACTGCACTACCTGAGCCACTTGTGTGGGTTGTAGACTCCGTCTCATGCTACCACTAGAGTGAAAGCACCGCCAGCATTCAAAAGTGACCAAAACATCAGCCAGGAAGCATAGGAACTGAGAAGTGGTGTGTGGTCACCACCTGCAGAACCATTCCTTTTTGGGGGGTGTCTTACTAATTGCCTCTAATTTCCACCTTTTGTCTATTCCATTTGCACAACAGCATGTGAAATTTATTGTCAATCAGTGTTGCTTCCTAAGTGGAAAGTTTGATTTCACAGAAGTGTGATTGACTTGGAGTTACATTGTGTTGTTTAAGTGTTCCCTTTATTTGTTTGAGCAGTGTATTTGTACACTCAGGGTATGTGAGCTGCTGCCGCTGCTGCTGTTGCTCAGCTCGCCACTAGAGGATGCTCATTCCCATCTCAGGCTTTGGAAGCGCTATGACTCTTCATGTAAAATTAAAATAGACCAAGGATAGGAGGCGTTGCGTTAATAGGAATAGGCTTAACAGTATGCCATAGAAAAAGTAATGGTTTATACTATTCTCAATCATTTGCAGGATTCTGTCCCCAAATTGCCCATGGTTTTGTTCAGACCTGGTTTTCATGACCGAGTTGAGTTCTCTCAATTTGTCTTTTTCATTGCATTAAATGTAACATGCTTAGCCTAGACGAGAGCACCTGTTCTATTCCAAACTGTAGCAGTGTGGTGCTTCTAATGCAAATTTGATTGACGATCAAAATTTTCCTCTAAACGAGGTTGCAATGCAGGAAATTAGTTTGTGCTTATCATCAACGTTGAGTTACAAAGCCGAGTGCGTGTGTGTGTTTGTGTCTGAAACTATTGTGCAGCACATTGTGCAGTACAGTAAGTTCCTCTAATGAGCTATTAGAAGTTATGCGCCAAAGGTTAATGATATTGGATGGTTTTACCAGCTGGAAAAACCACCATGTAGACATTCTATCCTGTGGACAAATGGATTGCTGTATCTCTGTTCCAGTGAGTGTCATTTGACAACAGCAAGCCTTGTCTGTAACGTCAGTGAATCATGGTGGAGAATAGCACATGAACTCTGAATGGTATACATTTTCACCAAATTTGGCAAAACAAAAGATGGCACAGTTGGTAATCTAAAAATTACTTTTCATCCAGTTCAAGATTGTGGCCTGAGATAGTGAAGATCAAAGGTAGGCCCCACATCAACAATTGAGCCCCTTGATAAAAGTCGAGCAAAGTTTAAATGCCACAGGATAGCTGAACATTGCCAATCAGGTGAATCCCTTCATGGCAGCAGTGTATCCATCTGCGAATAGATTTTTTCAGCAGGATAATGCCCCATGCCACAAGGCTAGGATTGTCCCTGAATGGTTCCATGAACATGACAGTGAATTCAGCTTACTGCGGTGGCCTGCCCAGTCCCCAGATCTCAATCCAAGTGAGCATCTGTGAGATGAGATGGAACGAGCTATTCGGAGTAGAGATCCACTACCAGCCAAATTGACACCAATGTGGAAAGCATTGGAGTTAACATGGGCCAGCATTCCTGTGGAACCCTTTCAACCCTTTGTAGAGGCCATGCCCCAACGAATTGAGGCTGTCCTCAGGGCAAAAGGGGGTGCAACTCAATATTAACGAGGTGGATTTAACATGTGACATCAATAAGGGATCATAGCTTTCACCTGGATTTACCTGGTCAGTCTATGTCATGGAAAGAGCAGGTGTTCCTAATGTTTTGTACATGTACTCAGTGTAGATGAAGGGGAGGAGCCAGTTTAAAAAAGGGATTTTGAAGCCTTGAGACAATTGAGACATGGATTGTGTATGTGTGCCATTCAGAGGGTGAATGGGCAAGACAAGAGACTTAAGTGCTTTTAAACTGGGTATGGTAGCAGGTGCCAGGTGCACAGGTTTGAGTGTGTCAAGAACTGTAACGCTACTGGGTTTTTGACGCTCAACACTTACTTATGTGTATCAAGAATGGTCCACCAGCCAAATTACATACAGCCAACTTGACACAACTGTGGGAAGCATCAGAGTCAACATGAGCCAGCATCCCTGTGGAACGCTTTCGACACCTTGTAGTGTCCATGCCCTGACAAATTGACGCTATTATGAGGGCAAAGGGGGGTGCAACTCAAAATTAGGACAATATATTTGTACACTCAAGAGTATGTGAGCTGCAGCCGCTGCTGCTGTTGCTCAGCTCGCCACTAGGGGATGCTCACTCCCATCTCAGGCTCCGGAAGCACTGTGACTCTTCACGTAAAATTAAAATAGGATAGGAGGCGTTGCATTAATAGAAATAGGCCTAACAGTATCCCATAGAAAAGTAATGGTTTATACTGTTCTCGATAATTTTAAGGATTCTGTCCCCAAATTGCCCATGCTTTTGTGCAGACCTGGTTTTCATGCATGAGTTAAGTTTTCTCAATTTGTATTTTTCATAGCATTAAATGCAACATATGCTTAGCCTAGACGAGAGCACCTGTTCTATTCCAAACTGTAGCAGTGTGGTGCTTCTAATGCAAATTTGATTGACGATCAAAACGTTCCTCCAAATGAGGTTTCAATGCAGGAAATTAGTTTGTGCTTGTCATCAAAGCTGAGTTACAAAGCCGAGTGCGTGTGTGTGTTTGTGTCTGAAACTATTGCGCAACACATCGTGCAGTACAGTAAGTTCCTCTAATGAGCTATTAGAAGTTATGCGCCAAAGGTGAATGATATTGGATGGTTTTACCAGCTGGAAAAACCACCATGTAGATATTCTATCCTGTGGACAAATTGCTGTATCTCTGTTCCAATGAGTGTCATTTGACAATAGCAAGCCTTGTCTGTAACGTCAGTGAATCATAGTGGAGAATAACACACATGGTGCACATGAACTCTGAATGGTGGACATTTTTACAAAATGTTGCAAATGGCAAAATATGGCACAGTTGGTAATCCAAAAATAACTTTTCCTCCAGATCAAGTTTGTGGCTTGAGATAGTGAAGTTCTAGATCAAAGGTAGGTCTACATCAAGAAGATTCCAGAATATATTAATCTCAGAACTAAAATCAAAAGCGTATATATTCTATTCCTTTTGATTTTCAGTTGAGGAAAAATCTTGGTGGGTACATTGAAAGACTAGCGTTTGTATTCTGACACACACCTTTTACTCCAAGAGACTCTATTCAACGGGAATATATAATATATAAACTATACATTGCATGGATTATGATGATGCTCTCAATAATATGATACCCTGCAACAATCCCTTAAAACCAGTAGAGGGCCTCACAGGAAAGGAATGAATGATGGCTTGCCAGTGAAACGTTTCATTATGTTTTTAACCCTTGCCTCAAGGAAGGCACACTGATTAAAGCGTTCATCAGTTTGTTGATAGTTTTTTGTACAGAGGGGAACACTGATTGACTGTGTAGATGTGTAGGCTGTAGGTAGGCTAAATGCATAGTGCTATGTGAAAAAATGACAAATAAAAATTCTGAGTATCCATTATGTGCATTATGTGCATTCCCATTTCGTGGGAATTCATCCTCCTTCCATTTGAGGAGAAAAAATAAACAGGTGTGATTTATCATTTTAGAGGAGAGCTGTAGACACAGAGCTGTGGAATTTTGATGGGCTTCTAGCTATTTCCATACAATGCAATTGGATTTTATATTGTTCATCTTCACTGCATAATTCTTTACAGGCCCCCCCCAAAATTGTAATTCCACCCGCATAGAGACACTGCACAATAGCTGAATAAATAGCACAAGATCAACATACTGATCCCCTTCTGCTTTGTCTCCTTAGCAACACAATCCCCTTTATAGCCTGATAAAAATGTCCTCAAGTATATGCCTACCCAGAGGTGGTGCATGATTGAATATTGTAGCGACCCTGTCTATAGCTAGGTTTCCATCCAATTGGCGACAGATTTTCATGCGAGTAGTCTAAAATGCGAATAAAAACAATATGCGCATTTTCCCACAAAACATGTTTCAATCAAATTGATTTATTGCAGATTAAAGGATGTGCGTGATGAGGTAGTGCACATGTACCGAATAAAAACACAAGTTAAATGGGTTTCCATTGTATTTTCAAATCTACTGATGGTTTTCTCATCAAAAATGTTGCGTTATATATAGCAGGTGTGCAAACTGGCATTGGCTCGTGCGCTCTAGACGCATATATAGCCTACATGATGAGATTATTACGGACAAAAGAGCGAGATTATTTTTATTTGTCAAACGGCACCCAAGCATCGATGATCATGTCACCAAAATATTTATTGGAAACGAGCATAAAGCTCATCACCTTTCACCACCCTGTGATTTTCATAATAACGTATTTCATCTGTAGCCTATTCAACAGCATGCTTTCCCGATGAGTCGTTGTGGGCGGACAACACAACATGTCATGGCGTGTCTCCACGTTCACTTCGACCTGATGATTATTAAATCAATATTTGCGCATGAAAGTGTTTCCACTGAAAGCGTTATCATTTTACTGCCACAAAAAGAACACACCTTGTCTAGTGTATTTTGTTTTGTCAACATTTGGAAAGACAGTTAGGGCCATAAATATTTGGACATTGACCAAGTTATTATTGTTTTAGCTGTCAACCACATCATATTGGAGCTGACATTAAATAATGAATATGAGCTGAAAGTGCAGACGTTCAGCTTTAATTGCAGGGTATTTACATCCAAATCGGGTGAACTGTGTAGGAATTACAGCACTTTTTATATTTGGTCCCCCGCTTTTTAATTAAGAGACCAAAAGTAATTGGACAATTGACTGCTCAGCTGTTCCATGGCCAGGTGTGTGTTATTCCCTCATTAGTTAATTTACAAGTAGGCAGATAAAAGACAAGAAAAATAGTTGATTTCAGGTGTGGCATTTGCGTTTGGATTCTGTTGCTGTTAACCCTCAATATAAAGTCCAACGAGCTGTCACTGCCAGTGAAGCAAGCCGTCATTAGGCTGAAAAATCTAAACAAACCTACCAGAGAGATAGCAAAAACATTAAGTGTGGCTAAATCAACTATTGGTACATTCTTAAAAAGAAATAACGCAGCGGTGAGCTCAGGAACACCAAAAGGCCCGGAAGACCACGGAAAACAACTGTGGTGGATGACAGAAGTCAACAATCAAGAGAAGACGTCACCAGACTTCATCCGAAGCATACCACCTCATCTGTGAAGCATGATGGAGGTAGTGTTATGGCGTGAGCATGCATGGCTGCTAGTGGAACTGCTTCCCTTGTATTTATTGATGATGTGACTGCTGACAAAAGCAGCAGGATTAATTTGGAAGTGTTTAGGGCTATATTATCTGCTCAGATTCAGCCAAATGCTTCAAAACTCATTGGACGGCGCTTCACAGTGCAGATGGACAATGGACCGAAGCATACTGCTACAGCAATGCAATACTTTTTAAGGCAAAGAAGTGGAATGTTCTGCAATGACCAAGTCAATCAGCTGACCTGAATCCAATTGAGCATGCATTTCACTTGCTGAAGGCTAAACTGAAGGTAAAATACCCAAAAACAAGCAGGTACTGAAGATAGCTGCAGTAAAGGCCTGGCAGAGCATCACCACGGAAGAAACGCAGCATCTGGTGATGACTGTGGGTTCCAGACTCCAGGCAGTCAGTGACTGCAAAGGATTTGCAACCAAGTATTAAAACTCTCAATTTAATTTATGATTATGTTAGTTTGCCCAATTACTTTTGAGCCCCTAAAATTGGGGGGCTATGTATAAAAATGGTTGTAAATCCTGCACGGTTCATACAATAACTTTGACAAAACCCTTAAATTAAAGATGAAAGTCTACAATTAAAGCACATCTTGTTTGTTTCCTTTCAAATCCATTGTGGTGGCGTACAGAGCCAAAATGATGCAAATTGTGTCACTGTCCAGATACTTATGGACCTGACTGTATACTGAAAAATATTCTGTTTCCATCAGGCCTGTAGACTTTTTTTTTATCCGACATGTACTTTACTCGCATAAAAAGGTTGGCTGGAAACCTTGTTATTGGTAAATAAAATACAGTTTTTGTTGAGTGAGTTAATTGTATTGGCACAATAACACATTGTGGATGCCCCTCACAAGCGCATTCTTCTGAGTTGATGTACCTCACCCTTAGGAATTTACTACGCTGGTGTCAGAAGTGGGATTGGGCTGCAGTTGGGCAATTGGTTATGCATCTGAGTGGTAGTCTGAAAGGGCGTGAAAGAAACACAATCAGCCTACTGCAGTGGGTTACCTCTAATAGCAAAGGAGCACGCCTTGTAGACAGATGCTTTTGGTCTCCAATGGGAGAATAAAGTAGTAGACGGGATGAATTACTATTTATCATAAATAATAGCGACAGTAATGGTTCATATGTCCAAATTTAATTCCAGTGCCTTCAGAAAGTATTCACATTCCTTTTATTTTTTTACATTTTCTTGCGTTACAGCCTGAATTTTAAAATGAATTAAATTTTGATTTTTTTTTGGTCACTGGCCTACATACAATACCCCATAATGTCAAAGTGGATTTATGATTTATGAAATGTTTACAGATTAATTAAAAATGTAAACCCGACATGTCTTGAGTCAATAAGTATTCAACCCCTTTGTTATGGCAAGCCTAAGTATATTCAGGAGTAGAAATGTGCTTAACAAGTCACATAAGTTGCATGGACTCTGTGTGCATTAATAGTGTTCATCATGATTTTTGAATGACTATCTCATCTCTGTACCCCACACATACAATTATCTGTAAGGTCCCTCAGTGAATTTCAAACACAGATTCAACCACAATAACCAGGGAGGTCATGTAACCTTTATTTAACTAGGCAAGTCAGTTAAGAACAAATTCTTATTTACAATGACAGCCTACACCGGCCAAACTCGGACAACGCTGGGCCAATTGGGTACTGCCCTATGGGACTCCCAATCGCGGTCAGTTGTGATACAGCCTGGATTCAAACCAGGGTGTATGTAGTGACACCTCTAGCACTGAGATGCAGTGCCTTAGACCACTGCGCCACTCGGGAGCCCAATGCCTTGCAAAGAAGGGCGCCTATTGGTAGATGGGCACAAATAAAAAAGCAGATATTGAATATCCCTATGAGTATAGTGATCAATACACCCAGTCACTACAAAAATACAGGCGTCCTTCTTTACTCAGTTGCTGGAGAGGAAGGAAACCGCTTAGGGATTTCACCATGAGGCCAATGGTGATTTTAAATCAGTTACAGAGTAATATTCCAAAACATCCATCCTGATTGCAATAAGGCACTAAAGTAGAACTGCAAAAAAAATGTGGTAAAGAAATGAACTTAATGTCTTGAATACAAAGTGTTATGTTTGGGGTAAACACAACCCATCACTGAGTACCACGCTTCATATTTTCAAGCATGGTGGTGGCTGCATCATGTTCAGTCTGCTTTCCAACAGACAATGAGAGACAAATTCATCTTTCAGCAGGGTAATAACCTAAAACACGAGGCCAAATATACACTGGAGTTGCTAATACCAATACGACATTGAATGTTCCTGAGTGGCCTAGATACAGTTTTGACTTAGATCAGCTTGAAAATCTAAACTATGGCAAGAGTTGAAAATGGCTGTTTAGCAATGATCAACAAGCAACTTGATAGAACTTGAAGAATTTTGAAAACAATAATGTCCAAATATTGTACAATCGAGGTGTATGAAGCTCTTAGAGACTTGCCCAGAAAGACTCACAGCTGTAATCGCTACCAAAGGTGATTCTAACATGTACTGACTCAGGGGTGTGAATACTTATGTAAATGAGATATTTCTGTATTTCATTTTCAATAAATGTGCAAAAATGTCTAAAAACATGTTTTCACTTTGTCATTGTGGGGTATTGTATGTAGATATGTGAGAGAAAAAAAAGCAATTTAATCCATTTTGAATTCAGGCTGTAACACAACAAAATGTGGAATAAGTCAAGGGGTATGAATACTTTCTTTAGGCACTGTACATCTATGCAGTATTATATGAGGACTTCTTTCAGTATTGAACATCCACGAATCAAGTAACTACTGAATGAAGGGGGATTTGAATAATTAACCCCAAGGTTTATCGTGGATCGAGTAAATCGTCGTGTGTACTGCCTGCTAGCCTAACTGGATATCTTTCCTCAAATAATTCATTC
Organism: Salvelinus fontinalis; assembly: GCF_029448725.1. Taxonomy (NCBI): domain Eukaryota; kingdom Metazoa; phylum Chordata; class Actinopteri; order Salmoniformes; family Salmonidae; genus Salvelinus; species Salvelinus fontinalis. Next base: position 27,271,657 of record NC_074671.1, on the reverse strand, counting down.
GAGAGAGCATCCCAAAATTGATGATGGGCCAGCCATGGGCTACTGGCATGATCCTAAAACGAAGAACCCCCCCCCCCCCCCCCTATGAATGCTGCGATTGGTATGGCCCTTACTCAAGAAGTGGTTTCAATTCTCCTCTGAAAAGGCAGATTTATTTCAAGGCATATACCAGGTTGGATGAGGCTGACATTCTTGTGCATCGACGTTGTTTCAAAGGGGTTTTCATCTCGCAAAACTGGACCCGTACAGAATGACTATGTATAAAGGAAAGCGTCGTAATCAACGATGTAAGTCGCCCTCCATCCGTACCAGTCTACTTGATTAGAAAAAACATTTGTTTTTGTGTAGCGCGTGCCTCTATAGATTTTCTGAAGTTAACGATATGAACTCCGTTGTATTTGCTGTTTTTGTTTTTTTTACAGTTGTATTTATTTTGATAATTCCATAAAACTATAGATTTAGGGGATGGATCAACCAAATTCGTCTGGGATTGGTGCGATTCGATAAGAACTATACATTTTTTAATTCATGTTTCAGTATGGGTTAAGGCTGAGTAATTGAATAATTTCAAATTAACACGCAGATAATGTTTTCAGAGGTGTTAACAACTTGATTGTGAAATTAAAATGATTTAAAAAAAGTTATATTATAGCCTGTAGCTTTAGGTTATGAAACCTGTATTAGGCAATTATGAAATACAGGTATAGGTAGGGTAAGTGGTATTAGTGTCACTTTAAGTGTGAAATAATTAATTTAGTTTGTAAAAAGAGTTAGAAAAATATTTTAATTTTAGTAAAGCAATTTATCTAAGCCAAATATTAAAGTCTATGATAATAATCCTGTATTCTTAGGTAATGGGTATTGTAGTCAAATGTCAGTGAAAGGTGTCATTATAGTGTAATTGTGTGTGCATAATGAGATTGCATATTTGGGGTTAGGAACACAGACAGGATAGCATTGGTCTGTGCCTCTGAACAAAATGCTTTCTGCGTCTTTTCCATGTCTCAGTTATTGCTGGGATTTTGAGTCTTAAATCATAAATATATAAGACTTTGCATTTAAGGAATCTTCTGCAATCAGCACATGCATGTGTTTGTGGCCAGACCCCACACCCTTGCAACTCAGTAGAAACAATTTACAACGTTCACAACTGGCTATAACGTTATAGCATTTGAGAGAAATGTATTTTTGAATGTTTGCTGCAATAGATTCTGTTCAAAGTGTGATAGCTATCCTTTTTAGACATCCTCTGTGCGTCACGAGTTTTGACCCTCCAGACGTCTGCAGCTGTCTTTTGTTTCAAGTAGGCATTTTCCCCCAAGAGTCCTAGTTGCAGTCTGCAGTGCAGGGCAAATTAATGGAAGCCCGCCGTCTCCTGCTAAACCTCTGCAGATGTTATCTGTGTTCTGTCTGTCTTGCCCTGACAGAGAGGAAGCGGGATGGAACGATAGAAACATGGCAAAGAGTGGCAGCACTAAGATCCTTAATAGCACCCTGTGTCAAGCCAAGGGCCTAAATTAGTTCTGTGTAATATCGCCTAAACAAACCTTATAGCATACAGCAGCAGCATATTACTGTATCTTCGTCTACATCTGCCACCATAGCAGATCCTTCCTTGCATTGATGGTTAAAGGGATAGTTCGCCCAAATTACAAAATGACATATTGGTTTCCTTAGCCTGGAAAGAAATGTATTGGGGGAAGTGTATTTTTTTATGTTTGCTGCAATAGATTCTGTTCAAAGTGTGATAGCTAGATATGACAACAATCCATGCTTTGGTTTAGTTTCCCTGGCACGGTTTCCAAAATGCATTTGTGGCACACATCCCGTTTAAGTCATGGGAAATCATTCAAATCTAATTCATAGGATTTTTTGCACATCATATTCACATCATCTATAAGTGACTTTGATTAGATTTTTTTTTTTTTTTGTATTTTAGATACTTTCGGATGATTTGGCCATGAAAAATGGTAATATCAGTCCCATGTCTTAAATGAGATTTGTTCCACAAATGCTAAAACATTAGCATTTGGGAAAAAAAGCCAGGGAAATAAACCAAAGCAGGGATTGCTGTCATACCTTGTCCATAGACTGCTTTCAAGGTAAGGAAACCAATGTGCTATTTTGTAATCTGGGTGAACTATCCCTTTAAGGCAGGCCTATAACTTCCAAGTGCTCCCAGTCTTAGTGCTTAGACCTTGGTATTTTGGTATTTTATTAGGATCCCCATTAGCTGTTGCAAAAGCAGCAGCTACTCTTCCAGGGGTCCACACAAAACATAAAACATTACATAATGCAGAACATCAATAGACAAGAACAGCTCAAGGACAGAACTACATCATTTTTGTTTTAAAGGCACACGTAGACTACATGTCAATGTATACACACACTCTCTAGGTCAAATAGGGGAGAGGCATTGTACCGTGAGGTGTTGATTTATCTGTTTTTTGAAACCAGGTTTGCTGTTTATTTGAGCAATATGAGATGGAAGGAAGTTCCATGCAATAAGGGCTCTCTATAATACTGTATGCTTGAATTTGTTCTGGATTTGGGGACTGTGACATCTCCCTAGAGACACTCAACTCAAGGATGTAAGCCTGAAAAGTGTCACTAGTGAAACAGAGATCGCGCTCGTCCTGGACATGTTAGGTGTCTGTCAGCATGGGTCTAATGAGGTTCTCTGTCTGATGAAGTTGGCTGACATATTATACTACTTTTGTCCCCCAGCACCTCTCCAGTCTCCATATACACACTGTCTACTGCCTCTCCACCTGTCTCACCGCCAGCAGTGTGTGTGTGTGTGTGGGTGGACAGTCTCCAGGGCAAACACCAATAATTAGTCACATACACACACATATCGTGTGCAAGAATGACTGGCAAAAATGTACACACACACACATTATGGTGCAAGAATGACTGCCAGCTTCTAGTTCACATGTTAAACTTTATAATGAGGTCTGATTTGTGTGAAACCCCATAGGAAATCCACCAGCTATGTAGAGCAACAGGCTTGTGTGACTGACATTTTCTTGTATTAGGTCTAATGTGAGAAGTTAATGGATATGTAAACGATTCGTGGTTGCCACAACAATATGTTCAACACTGAAGAAAATGGCTCATACTGTATAATATATGTCAGATGTTCTACTTACTTGGTAGCAAGAGCACTTTCAGATTTTTTAGGGCAACAAGGAATAACTTGATATTGACAACAAAGACAAACCAGCAACCTTTTTGATTTGAGGTTCTCCCATAGCTTGTCAGTACTTAGATGTTATGTTCCTACCGTACTTTTATTAACTGACACTGTATATCTGTGTTATTATTACATATGCTCTTTATTCCCGTCTCGAAATGAAATATACATGTACAGAGAAATGCAAGGTGTTGTGATGTCAGCCCTGTTCAGAGAGATCTTTGTCATACGTTTGACACCAGAGAGTTAGCTAGTGACGGCCTATTTTTAGAGTTCATACAAGGCAGTCAGAGAGTTGCGGTAGCGAGATATACATGTGTAGTGGTAACCTGGTTATCATGGCCTATCATGATTACATGTATTTCAAACCACAGAATATCAAAGGGAAAAACGCGTTCTAAAATGTGTTCATATTTGTTTTCTCCTACACGCCTCATTGCTCACAATCAAATTATCACAAGCCTTTAGGCTAATTAGGTTCATATCCCGCTAGGGCCTTGCACAATGCAATATTTATCAGTCTCTGAAGGGGAATATGGTTCAAGCCTGATTTCTCGGCTTTTTAACGAAGTGCATCATTGTTTACGGAATGGAAGGTAGCCAGCTCACTTGATTTCACAGTTCATATCAAAGTGCTATCTCACCGGGATACCTTTTCCCTTATCTGTTATTCCGGTCCCTGAGGGCCATGGATTTGGAGTTGATCCATTTAGACTATGTGGTACTCATAGTGTAGAGCTTCAGAGACTAACTGGGACATGGGAATGAGACTAAGGGCTCTGTGTTCTGTTCACTGTAATGGAAAAAGGTGTCATATAAAGTCCATGCATTTTCCACTGAATGGACAAGTCGCTTATGCACAAGAGATAAGAAACTCTGCCAAGCATTTAACATCTGTTCCATGTTAAAACTATTTATGGTTTATAGCCAAGAAAAACAGGTTACAATACTAAACAAAAATATAAACACAACATGTAAATCAGGGCTGCCCAACCCTCTTCCTGGAGATCTACTGTCCTGTAAGTTTTCAGTCCAACCCTAATTTAGCAGTTCTGATTCAGCTAGTTAAGGTGTTGTTGATCAGCTAATGAGTAGAAGAAGGTGTGTTGAATTAGGATTGGACTGAAAACCCACGGGATGGTAGATCTCCAGGAAGAGGGTTGGGCAGCTCTTATGTAAAGTGTTGTCCCATGTTTCATGAGCTGAAATAAAACATCCCAGAAATGTTCCATACACACAAAAAGCTTATTTCTCTCAGATGGTGTGTACAAATTTGTTTACATCCCTATTAGTGAGCATTTCTCCTTCGCCAAGATAATTCATACTCTTGACAGGTGTGGCATATCAAGAAGCTGATTTAGCAGCATGATCATTACACAGGTGCGCCTTGTGCTGGGGACAAAAAAAGACCACTAAAATGTGCAGTTTTGCCTCAGATATCTCAATTTTTGAGGGAGCGTGCAATTGGCATGCTGACTGCAGGAATGTTGCCAGAGAATGTAATGTTAATTTCTCTACCACAAGCAATGTCATTTTAGAGAATTTGGTAGTACGTCCAACTGGCCTCACAACCGCAGACCACGTGTAACCACACCAGCCCAGTACCTTCACATCTGGCTTCTTCACCTGCGGGATTGTCTGAGACCAGCCACTCAGACAGCTGATGAAACTGTGGGTTTGCACAACCAAATAATTTTTGCACAAACTGTCAGAAACCGTCTCAGGTAAGCTCATCTGTGTGCTTGTCGTCCTCACCAGGGTCTTGACCTGACTGCAGTTCGGCGTCGTAACTGACTTCAGTGGGCAAATGCTCACCTTCGATGGCTACTGGCACGCTGGAGAAGTGTGCTCTTCACAGATGAATTCCGGCTTCAACTGTACCGGGCAGATGGCAGACTGCGTGTATGGTGTTGTGTGGGCGAGCGGTTTGCTGATGTCAATGTTCTGAACAGAGTGCCCCATGGTGGTGGTGAGGTTATGGTATGGGCAGGCATAAGCTACGGACAGCGGACACAATTGCATTTTATCGATGGCAATTTGAATACAGAGATTCTGTGACGAGATCCTGAGGCCCAGTGTTATGCCATTCATCCACCGCCATCACCTCATGTTTCAGCATGATAATGCACAGCCCCATGTTGCAACAGTCTGTACACAATTCGTGGAAGCTGAAAATGTCCCATTTCTTCCATGGCCTGCATATTTACCAGACATGTCATCCATTGAGCATGTTTGGGATGCTCTGGATCGACGTGTACGACAGCGTGTTCGTGTTCCCGCCAATTTCCAGAAACTTCACACAGCCAATGAAAAGGAGTGGGACAACATTCCACAGCCCACAATCAACAGCCTGATCAACTCTATGTGAAGGAGATGCATGAGGCAAATGGGGGTCACTGGTTTTCTGATCTACTCTCCTATCTTTTTTAAGGTATCTGTGACCAACATATGGATACAGTTGAAGTCGGAAGTTTACATACACTTAGGTTGGAGTCATTAAAACTCGTTTTTCAACCACTCCACAAATTTCTTGTTGGAGGTTTGGACATCTACTTTGTGCATGACACAAGTAATTTGTCCTACAATTGTTTACAGACAGATTATTTAACTTAAAATTCACTGTATCACAATTCCAGTGGGTCAGAAGTTTACATACACTAAGTTGACTCTGCCTTTAAACAGCTTGGAAAATTCCAGAAAATAATGTAATGGCTTTAGAAGCATCTGATAGGCTAATTGACATAGTTTGAGTCAATTGGAAGTGTATCTGTGGATGTATTTCAAGGCCTACCTTCAAACTCAGTGCCTCTTTGCTTGACATCATGGGAAAATCAAAAGAAATCAGCCAAGAACTCAGAAAACAAATTGTAGACCTCCACAAGTCTGCTTCATCCTTGGGAGCAATTTCCATACGCCTGAAGGTACCATGGTCATCTGTACAAACCATAGTACGCAAGTATAAACACCACGGGACCACACAGTTGTCATACCGCTCAGGTAGGAGATGTGTTCTGTCTCTTAAAGATGAACGTACTTTGGTGCGAAAAGTGCAAATCAATCCCAGAACAACAGCAAAGGACTTTGTGAAGATGCTGGAGGAAACAGGTACAAAGGTATCTCTATCCACAGTAAAACGAATCCTATGTCGACATAACCTGAAAGGCCACTCAGCAAGGAAGAGGCCACTGCTCCAAAACCGCCATTAAAAAGCCGGACTACGTTTTGCAACTGCACACGGGGACAAAGTTTGTACTTTTTGGAGAAATGTCCACTGGTCTGAAGAAACAAAAATAGAACTGTTTGGCCATAATGACCATCGTTATGTTTGGAGGAAGAAGGGGGAGACTTGCAAGCTGAAGAACACATCGCAACAGTGAAGCACGGGGGTGGCAGCATCATGTTGTGGGGGTGCTTTTCTGTAGGAGGGACTGGTGCACTTCACAAAAATAGATGACATCATGAGGTAGGAAAATTATGTGGATATATTGAAGCAACATCTCAAGACATCAGTCAGGAAGTTAAAGCTTGGTCGCAAATGGGTCTTCCAAATGGACAATGACCGAAAGCATACTTCTAAAGTTGTGGCAAAATGGCTTAAGGACAACAAAGTCAAGGTATTGGAGTGACCATCACAAAGCCCTGACCTCAATCCTATAGAACGTTTGTGGGCAGAACTGTAAAAGGGTGTGCGAGCAAGGAGGCCTTACAAACCTGACTCCGTTACAACAGCTCTGTCAGGAGCAATTGGCAAAAATTCACCAAACTTATTGTGGGAAGCTTGTGGAAGGCTACCCGAAACATTTGACCCAAGTTAAACAATTTAAAGGCAATGCTACCAAATGCTAATTGAGTGTATGTAAACTTCTGACCCACTGGGAATGTGATGAAAGAAATAAAAGCTGAAATAAATCATTCTCTATACTTTTTTTTCTGACATTTCACTTTCTTAAAATAAAGTGGTGATCCTAATTGACCTAAAACAGAACATTTTTACTTGGATTAAATGTCAGGGATTGTGGAAAAACTAAGTTTAAATGTATTTGTCTAAGGTGTATGTAAACCTCCGACTTCAACTGTATCTGTATTCCCAGTCAAGCGAAATCCATAGATTAGGGCCTAATGAATTTATTATAAATGTAACGATTTCCCTCTATGAACTGTAGCTCAGTAAAATCTTTGAAATTGTTGCATGTTGCGTTTTATATTTTTGTTCAGTGTAATTTTGATTGAATATGGCTAGGGATACACTCAATGCACTGATAATGAAATTCTAGGCCAATACTGTTTAGCAATATTTGACGGCAGATACTGATAATAATTACAAACTGACATGTTTTCGCATCGTGCAATAAGGCTAACTCGTGCAAAGAACAGCATTGTAGAAGTTACACAGAAAATAAACTGGATGAGCAACCTGCATACCATAATGCACACAGGACCATACAAACATACTGTGCACACTATTAATTATCCAGAGACATACTGTTTGCATAACCCTGCTTAGTTAAAAGAGGGACAGACAGACAGACTCACTGTTTTACTTTAATGTGGTTTTTAATGAATTTCCTTGTTCTGTTTGATTTGCGGAGGTCTACAGGAAAACACCTTGATATGCAGAGTGCTCAAGCCTCAATGGCAGCCAAGTGTTTTACTGTGTAATGAAATCACAGTGTAACCTCAGGCTGCATGTAGCCTTTCCCCACTGTTACCCTCTTTAGGAGCCAGCCCTGATTAGTAAACAGGTAGGCTCTCTGTTGAAAGGTCTGGCATTGAGCCAGCAAAGAGGAGAAAAGAGACGGAAGTGTTCAAGTGACAAAGGACAGCGTAAATGGTTTTGGCAAGATAGGCGACGCTTTCTATATGTGACCTCGGTTGAAGGCCGCACTGCTCTAGGAAAGGGAAGGGATAATAATAGTGTCTCCGAATGGGGGGAAGGAAAAGTGATGTCTGTATTGCAACCAAACCAGGGTACATGAAGTCTTTATTTGTCTGAAGAACAGGCGGTGATGTTAAAGGCAGACATTTTTATTTGATTTTATTAGGATCTCTTTTAGTCCTCATTTGGACTAATCTTCCAAGAGTCCTTAAACATTCAAATACAATTTATAATACGATCACATTTTCACATAAAACACACTGTTACAAACAGACATAATACACTGACATATTGACCAGGTAAATACTCTAACAGTTTGAAAAGATAGATTGATTCCTTCACCTACCATAGTCCTGCACAACCTTCCAATGTATTATATTTAAATGCTTCTAAAGTATCGTTTGAATTGATATGTTGAAAGGCTTCTAGTTTACTGAGATAAATTATTACATTTCTTTATTGCTCTGAATCGAAATGTTATTTTGCCTATTTCTCTTTTCTGTCTGGAAAGCACATAGATGGTGGACAACCTATTCTTAGTATTTATTGAATGTCTGTCTCTTACCAACTGAATATTGTTGTGAATGGAGTTGGGTTGTTATAAGTGGTATACATTGTGAAATAAAATAAGCATGTTTTTTTTTTCAATTATCTTGTTGCTTGATGACCAACCAAGCACATTTTGCATGACTACAACAGAAGAACCATATATCCACCTTTAAAACAATCCTTGCTGCTTTGTTCTGGGCAATCTGCAGCCTCCTAACTTCACTTGATGATGCATTTCCCCAGACCACAGAACAGTAGTTCACCTGACTCTCAATTAATGCTTGTGTTATTTGCTTAAGAATCTTTCCCGGTAAATATTTAGCTATCCTTCTGATCATGCATGCAGTTTTAATATGTATCTTTTTTTACAGAGGTTAGTTATTTGAGATGACCATGATAAGCAGTTGTCTAGCTGCACCCCTAGTAGTTTGGTTTTTGCCACTTCCTCAGTTCGTACTCCCCCCCCCCATACTTAATTGTTCCTGGTGAAACAGACCAACACAACCTTGGTTTTCTTGGTGTTCAAAGCGCCTTTGTTCCGACAAACCCACTCCCTGATATTTCCCAGATCTACTTGTAGAGTTTGCTGTACCTATTGTACCGATTGTCTTGCTGTATAAATTGTAGTATCATCTGCAAATATAGTAGCTTGAGTTTCAGATAAGGCATAAGGAAGGTCGTTGGTATATATTAAGTAAAGAAGTGGCCCAAGGCAGCTGCCCTGCGGTATTCCACAGTTTAAAGCATGAGGGGAAGAAACTGACCCATTGATATAGGTGAACTGTTTCCTGTCTGTTAGATATGACTTTACCCGATTCAGTGCTGCCTCCTTAAACCATAATGTAATCATTTTGTCAAAATTATTTCATGATCCACTTAATCAAATTCTGCACTAAAATCAAAAATAGTACACCAAAAAAATATACCATTATCTATAGCATTGAGCCACTGGTCAGTCATGTCAACCACTGCAGTGCTAGTGGAATGGTTTTTCTACTCACAATACCCTCCAATATCTTACTGAGTGGTGGGAGTAGACTAATAGGTCGACTATTGGCAGGCGTAATGGGTTATTTGCTGTCTTTCAGGATTGGACACAGTTTAGCATGATTCCGTACATTTGGAAATGTCCCATTTTCCAGTGACCAACTAAATATGTATTTCAGTGGAGCTGCAATCTGTGGAGCAGCATAGTGAAGCAAAGAATTGTCCATAAGATCATAACCTGTAGATTTACCATCGGGTGATGACTTCAATAGGTTTAACACCTCCTTTACTGTCACCATTTGTAGACTAAAAGAGCCGGGGTTTTTTGCTCATAATATGATCATCAATCAATTGGACAATAGCTTGTTTGGAAGAATGGGTGTCAGCAAAATGATTAGCATTATCAGCTTGTTTTGTTATTGTTCTCCCGTCAATCTCCGCTCTAGATGGGCATGATGAGATAGCCCTTTACTGTATTCCATACCTTTTTAGAATATTTTTTACCGTCAATAAAAGCATTTTTGTAAAATAAAGTTTTTTTCTTACGAATTAATTTAACTGCATAATTACGTAGTGTTCTACAATTCTGTTAATCAACTTCTAGTTTAGATTTAGCTGAGAAGTCTTTTGCCATATTTCTTTGCGAAAATGCCTCACCCAGTTCCTCATCAATCCATGGAGATAGACGAGCCCCAACAGTACTCTTTCTTACTGGGGCATGATGGTCCATTACCTTAGTGAGCAAATCAATAAAACATTCTGTAGCGTGATTTAAATCATCCTCTAGATAAATCAGCTCCCAGGGTACAGCAGCCAAATCCTTTTGAAGTAGCTCATGATTAAATGTTTTAACATTTCTCTTGACCACAATCCTCAGGGGTTTCTTTGGAACCTTGGTGTTTATGGTTATGGTCACAATATTATGGTCTGTCCAGCCCACTGGCATTGATCTGGCTTTTAAGCATTGCAATGGTATATTACAGAAGATCAGATCAATGCACGTGTCCGAACGGTGACCTAACTTAGTTGATGATCTACTATTTGTTTCAAACCACCGCTCTCTGCATGCCTCATTAATTTAGTTATGTTTGAATTATTATGATCCTTCTAATTTATATTAAAATCACCCAAGATAAGTACATCTCCGTTACTATCTTTGGCCTGGTCAAACCCAGCGTATAAGTCATCCAGATAGGACACCTTAGACTAGAGCTAGGAGATCAATACATACATCCTACCAATATGGGTACCTGGTAAGGCAGATGTACTTGAGCCCATAGTGCCTCTATTTGACATACATTAAGGTCCCCTCCACTTAAAAGGTATATGATTCTGAATGTACAGTGCTACACCCCCACCATTCCTGTCCCTTCTCAGTAGACTATATCCATGAATGTTAATTTGCCCATCATTTACAGATGTATCCAAATGCGTTTCGGTCAAAGCCAAAATATGAATATTATTTATGTTGACCAAGTTATAAACCTCGTGTATTTTGTTAGGGAGGCTACATACATTAACCTGAGCTATATGCAGCCCTTTCTTGTCAAGTAAAGATTTGTTATAGTTGAAGTTGTCATGATACACTACAACACACAAACTCAGATTTGAACATTGGATTACAATATCCAGGGAGTTACTCTGGTGTCCCAATACAATTGGCCGTTGATGTAAAGTTTATCCATCACCAAGGAGACTCGTTGGTTCAGGCAACGATTTTCTTTCATGATGGGATACAGTTTTTTTTCTCCTTTCATTGATCTCCGGGGGGGAAAAATCATTAATTCCAAAATCAGTGTTCCTGGGTTCACTGCCCCTGCTCTTCGCCATTACCTTTTGCTTAAAATGTTCAAAACATGCAATAATAGCCCGAGGCCTATTCCCAGAGACCTTACCCATTCTATGGACTCTGGAGAATGTGGCATTACACACGACATCTGTGAGCAGTTTCAGTTGAGTTAACAGTGTCGGACAGTGTCCTCACAGCTTCTGCTGTTGTCATTCTCCGGTATCCCTGAAAATATGAGATTGTCTCGCATTGATCGACACTGTACATCAAGCAAGGTTTCTTTAAGTTGTTTGTTCTCCCTTTGCACCACCTCCACCTTGCCATGAATAGAGTCTATAGTACCTTTCAGCTCCGTGTTCTCATCAATCTGCCATTGGCTGATTTCTAGACTGGCACCTCATGCATTGATGTCCTCTCGTAATATATCCAAGATATCAAGTTTGGCAAGCATTTCATTGATGGATTTTAGCAAGTCAACGTCCATATCAATAAACCTCTCCTCACTCCCCACGCGCGCCCTCCTGCTTGGGGATGGTTTGATGCCATCGTTGATACCGCTTGGCCAACTTGGCTTTGGTTTGTTTTGTTGATTGGGTGTGTTGTCCTTAACAGTGCTTGAATCCTCTGAAACCTGCTACATGTTTCTTTGAGCTCGTAAGTATCTCTCGTCAATCATCCGCTGGACGATTCAATGGTTTCTGAGTCATTCAGCGTGTTTGCAGGCAGAGTAAAACATTAACAAAACAACGGATGTATCTTCGGACAAATACAGGCCGTCGGTAGATACATCCAATACAAAAATCAAATCAAACGATTGTGTACTCACTCCTGCCTGTTATATTGAAATATTTGCCGCAAACAATTAACCGAATCTGCCACCAATTTCACCTTCGTGTGTCAGCTTGATTTGGCCAGAGGGAATCAGATTGATATTAGCCAACTAGACAGCTGTTTCAGGTAATGTCTTTGTGGTAGCTATTCTGTCGGATCTTGAGCATAATAAGTGTTCTCAGGCCTTTTCTCTAAGTGCTAGGTGGACCATACATCTTCTTTCTCTGCATCAACAATTCACATTCTTTGTACCTCACCCACGTATGACATAAAACCTAGTACATTAGGTAATTCCAGTGTTCAACATTGTTTATATAAGAGGCTAGAGATTTATTTTCTATAGATGGAAAATATATATTTTTTTTAATGTAAAAGGCAGCAAAAATGTCAACGGGAACACCAGCAAGAATCAAAGGCAGTTTGTTCACAATGTTCTTGCCACAGTTATTTATACTGAAGACAATGTGCTGTCTTTTCAATGAGCATTACACTGAACAACTTCACCATAACCTCCCTCCTCCTCATCTTTCTCCTTACCTACTCTCTCAAGTCTAAGCAGCACAGTCTCGGTTAGAAAGCTATTTCAACCCATCTTAAAAACAAACTTCTGATGAGCTGTGTGGGTTGGCCACTGGGTGGTCTGACAACAATCTATTCTACTAAATGCTGCCAGCTCTCCCACCTCGCCTCACGTCCATCACAAGCACGTCTCCTCCTCTCCTCCTCTGCTCCTCTGTTCTTTTTTTCTTCCCTCCCGCCGCTTCTCGCTTTCCATAATTAGTTACTTCGTTCAATTAATTAAGACGGAAGCAAGATTGGCGGCAGCAGACAACTCTCTTTCTCCCTCGCTCCCTTTAAGGTTTATCTTGTCAAAGAGACAGCAGGGCTAGGAGGGGGGGGGGGGGGGGGGTGCATGGTCAATTTGACAAAGATGTATTAGGAAACGCCAGTATTCGGAGATACAGAGTCTGCGTCTGTTTGAGGGAGATGTAAGGGATGTGTTTTTCAATGAGAGAGAGAGAGAAAGACAGAAAGAGAGTAAAAACAGCAGGTCCGGGACAAAGTAGCACGACCGGTTAATCAGGTCAGGGATCCACAGCTGCAGGCAGAGAGAGAGAGAAAGATCCGCAGTCACGCCGGATCAAGAAGCGCCTGGGATGCTTTCAGACCAGGCAGAAGCATCGACACTGTGATTAATCAAGAGATGCTGTTGTAAGAGTCTGATGCACTGTAGGTCTGATTTTATCTATGTGTTTACCGTGGAGCTGTAAAACAGATGGTAGCCTAGGATGACTCAGTCTAATGTCTGGCCGGGACAACTGTCGGAGATGAGATGTGACTGTAATATATAGCGAGATCGCATTCAATGGAGCTCATTCCATTGAGTCACTGCCCAATGTCAAGCCAATACTGAAGCATTTTTCTTAAAGGTGAGGCTGTGAAACTTTCTATCTTGGTCTCTTCCCTCCTTACTCACTCATTTTCTCCCTCCACTCACCCACTTTCTTTTCCATTAACCCTCCCTCTCTGAAGTAATTCTGTATCTCCTACTCCCACTCTGTAAGTGGGTGTGGGGTTTCTGCCCCCTCGCTCTCTGACCTTGAGGTGATCTACCAGCTCCTTTCTCAAGCCCCTGTGTGTGTGTGTGTGTGTGTGTGTGTGTGTGTGTGTGTGTGTGTGTGTGTGTGTGTGTGTGTGTGTGTGTGTGTGTGTGTGTGTGTGTGTGTGTGTGTGTGTGTGTGTGTGTGTGTGTGTGTGTGTGTGTGTGTGTGTGTGTGTGTGTGTGTGTGTGTACACTCTCTTACAGAGTGGGTGTGAGAGTGCCTGTGTGAAGAAAAGGTCTGACCTCTCAGAGCACTCTCAGAAGTGCCCTTTCTAGCTGTCTGACTGTGTGTGCGTGTGTTTGGGGGGGGGTATGTCTGACCTTACTGCCTGGACTGGGTTTGTTCTAGATCTGCTTCAGTACCTTAGGTGGAATCCCTCCCAGCAATATGAGTATGTTTTTTCTCTCTCTCTCTCTCTCTCTCTCTCTCTCTCTCTCTCTCTCTCTCTCTTTTCCTCTGTGCTGCACCTCCATCCATTTCTAAATTGTGGTCGTAATTTGAAAATGTGCTACTGCCATTATGGGCATTGCGTCAGCTCGTTTGATCCCTCACTTTGTAGTAGTACTTACTCTAATATGCCTAAGTGCTATTACCACAGTTGTATATATCTGTGCAAAGGCTACGTTGGTGAGGTGGTATGACTAAATGTTGCAGTCATGGCTTATAGTCAAGGCCTCCACATATTGATACGGTATTATTCATTCCTCGCTTCTAGGGATAATAAGAAAAGGGAGAGAGTGAGGCATGACATGCAAGTCTCTCTTTGGCAGCAGAGGTCAGATATGAATGGCACCCGGGTAAGGCTCAGCATTAAGTGAAGCTCTCGCTCCTATGTGGAGATGTGAGGGGCACAAATATGTCCAATAAAAAAAGCAGGCCTCTGTACCCCAGGGAGTCACGGATGCATGTTCACTTGTCAGAAAAACACAGCTGAAGCTGAAATGATTGCTCCCTCGCGCTCTTTCCCTGCCTCTGTGTCTCTCGGATAGATTTCACCTTGTACCCACTTCTTTTATTTATTCATCCTTTCAGAGAAGATACAGTATGGCTTTCACTTATTCACCCACCTGGGTCATATATGTTGTAGGGCCTGCATATGATTAGGGAAGTGAATGTACTGCAAGTGCAATGACAAATATAGTTGTTGTATTTGTGTGTGTGTGTGTGTGTGTGTGTGTGTGTGTGTGTGTGTGTGTGTGTGTGTGTGTGTGTGTGTGTGTGTGTGTGTGTGTGTGTGTGTGTGTGTGTGTGTGTGTGTGTGTGTGTGTGTGTGTGTGTGTGTGTGTGTGTGTGTGTTATACAGAATACATACACAGACTACTGTTCAAAAGTGTGGTCACTTAGAAATGTCCTTGTTTTTGAAAGAAAAGCCAATTTTTTGTCCATTAAAATAACATCAAAATTATCAGAAATACAGTGTAGACATTATTAATGTTGTAAATGACTATTGTAGCTGGAAATGGTAGATTGTTTATGGAATATCTACATAGGCGTACAGAGGCCCATTATCAGCAACCATCACTCCTGTCTTCCAATGGCACGTTGTGTTAGCTAATTCAAGTTTATCATTTTAAAAGGCTGATTGATCATTAGAAAACCCAGAGTTGCAAAGAAAAAGCCATATCTTAGACTGGCCAATAAAAGAAAAGATTAAGATGGTCAAAGAACACAGACACTGGACAGAGGAACTCTGCCTAGAAGGCCAGCAACCCGGAGTCGCCTCTTCACTGTTGGCGTTGAGACTGGTGTTTTGTGGGTATTATTTAATGAAGCTGCCAGTTGAGGACTTGTGAGGCGTCTGTTTCTCAAAGTAGACACTCTAATGTACTTGTCCTCTTGCTCAGTTGTGCACCGGGGCCCCCCAGTTCTCTTTTTATTCTGGTTAGAGCCAATTTGCACTGTTCTGTGAAGGGAGTAGTACACAGCGTTGTACGAGATATTCAGTTTCTTGGCAAATTCTCACATGGAATAGCCTTCATTTCTAAGAACAAGAATAGACTGACGAGTTTCAAAAGAAAGTTAATTAAAACACAGGAGTGATGGTTGCTGATAATGGGCCTCTGTACGCCTATGTAGAGATTCCATTAAAAATAAGCCGTTTCCAGCTACAATAGTCATTTACAACATTAACAATGTTCAATTAATCAATTTTATGTCATTTTAATGGACAAAAATGTAGCTTTTCTTTAAAAAACAAGGACATTTCTAAGTGATCCCAAACGTTTGAACAGGTGTGTGTGTGTGTGTGTGTGTGTGTGTGCGTGTGTGTGCGTGTGTGTGTGTGTGTGTGTGTGTGTGTGTGTGTGTGTGTGTGTGTGTGTGTGTGTGTGTGTGTGTGTGTGTGTGTGTGTGTGTGTGTGTGTGTGTGTGTGTGTGTGTGTGTGTGTGTGTGTGTGTGGTGTGTGTGTGTGTGTTCCGGTATAAGGTGTATAATATTACTGTGGTCAGCAAGTTCAGTGATTACAGAGTATTGAATGTAGCCATTGAGATGAAGAATTAGTTCTCATCGTGGATGCTGCGAATGATTCAGTGTGAAAGCCGGTCTGAATGGGAAGCTTTCATTTCTCCTGCAGCCAAAAGTCACCAAGTTCTCTCCCCCTCCTCCTCTCCACGGAGCTCTGATTTAGCACCATGGACAGCGCCCTTCCTCTCTACGTGTCAAGACTTAACTTGACACCAGCGAGCAGAACTTGAACATTTGTATAGTCATGCCTTGAAATCAATGGGGAAATCAAATTAAATGTGCGTGCGTGTGTGTATGTCAAGTTAGGATTTGGCCGAGTGGAGTGGATGTCTGCTTTAAGTCCACGGACAGTACTCCATATTCTCCGTAGTAGTGGTGCTTGATATCAGCACCACGGACAGCGACAATATTCTCTGTATTGCACTTTATCAGCACCATGGACAACTCCCTTCTTCTTGAACCTGGGAATCTGATTCATTGCATTCATTGTAAGTCATTGTCTCTGTCTCGTACTATGCTGATGCTCCAGCGAGAGAGCCCTAAGGGCTGGTCTAGGATCAGCCTTCGCTTTCCTTGTCGCTTCTCGAATGGTGTTGCTGTAGCATTGATGGATCTCCTTCCTCCAGTGGAGTTAGCACCTGAGTCAGGTTTATCCTGACAGCCCAGTCAAACTGTTCTAAACCCTCTGGCAAGTGCCAAGTGGAGCCAATGCCAATAGACAGTCTGTCAGGTTGCTGGATGAAGTACTGTATGGCACAGTGTCAAGTTATGTGTGCGGGGTTTAACCCATGCAGAGATTGCTCTGTGTTATCCTAAAGTACTACAGTATCTGATCTTTATACCTGTTATCACCTGGGGCATACATGATTTCAAATGGATCTTAAAGGCCTATTGCAGTCAAAAACGTGATTTTGCTTTGTTTTATACAATGAGTGTACAAAACATTAAGAACATCTTCTTAATATTGAGTTGCACCCCCTTTTGCCCTCGGAACAGCCTCAATTCATCGGGCATGGTGTCGAAAGCATTCCACAGGGATGCTGGCCCATGTTGACTCCAATGCTTCCCACAGTTGTGCCAAGTTGGCTGGATGTCCTTTGGGTGGTGGACCATTCGTGATACACACGGGAAACACTTGAGCTTGAAAAACAGCAGCGTTGCAGTTCTTGATACACTCAAACCTGTGCGCCTGACACCTACTACCATACCCCGTTCAAAGGCACTTTGTCTTGCCCGTTCACCCTCTGAATGGCACACGTACACAATCCATGTCTCAGTTGTCTCAAGGCTTAAAAATCCTTCTTTAACCTGTCTCCTCCCCTTCATCTACAATGATTAAGGTGGATTTAACAGGTGACATCAATAAGGGATCATAGCTTTCACCTGGATTCACATGGTCAGTCTATGTCATGGAAGGAGCATGTGTTTCTACAGTTTTTTATATAGATATATTTCCACACTATGAGGTTGGAATAATACTGTGAAATTGTGAAAGTGATGATAACACCCTTCTAGTGTAAGAGCTGTTTGAAAAGACCGCCTGAAATTTCTGCCTGTTTTGGTGGGATGGAGTTTTGGCCTTCCATGGTGACATCACCATGCTGTAAATTAGTTAAAAGACCATTTAAGAAAGAGGGTTCCAAACCTCTCTGCCTGTAACAGCAAATGTTCAGTTTTCCTCTCCCCACTCAGACCACTCCCAGACAGTCCTAGCTAAATTCTTGTTTGAGAAATTGCTCTTTGCCAAGAAGCTATTTTTGTTTCCTTTTGACCATTTGTAATTGAAAAGAATCACAGTAACGTACTTAACTGTTACCCCAAAATGTTTGGTATCTTTTTGTGTCATTACTGTGGAAGAAATCAATCAAGATAAAAATTATTATTTTAGTCACACACACACACACACACACACCAAGGTAATAGGATTATATTAAAGTCATCCTCACTGATAATCCCCACCATACACACACACACACACACACACACATACACACTATCTCTCCCACATTCTAAATGAACAAGGCGGTGTTTTAGGATGTCTGACAGGCTAGTGTACAAACAGCCGTGGGCATAATCACATTTCTATGGAGAGCGGAGGGGCGGGAAGCTAGGCTGCAAAATCCTCCCGCCGTTTATTCTGCCTCTCCTTGCTATGATCTCACTAGTGAGGTTCAGCTGCTCCCGAGTGAGCCCAGCCGGGTCCACATGCATAATTTAGACTAACATCTGCTTAGATAGGACTGACTGGAAGTGCATCTTAAACAGTGAGATGTGCATACACATGGTATTCTGTTGGGCATAAAAGGCTTTGGTGAACATCCTGTACTGTAGCTCTCGTCGAGGGTCTTGTTTTGTGAGGAGTGATGTATTTTCCTGTTCCTGTCTCTCTTGTGTTGCCATTTCAGAACGACCTTGCAGCTCAAACAGGTCTTGAGCATCTTTGACATGCAATAAAAAGGGATGAATTGTACAGAAGGTAGAAGTTGTGAAGGAGACCTTGTAAAAGCCTTGCTGATATAGAGATAGCGATTTGAATAGCCTATACATTCGGCGTTTGTGATCACAGTACATCTGATAAAGCGAGTCAGATAAGTTGAAACCTTCGAGGGTGACGGTCTCATACGCACATGAGCAAGTACACAGACAATAGGATACCAAAGGGAGGGAAATAGTTGATGTCGTACATACTTGAGGATAACGAGAAATAGAAAAGAACTGATGTCCTTTCCTTCAACTATCTATTTTCTACCAAGAATGGATGGTTGTAAATGAAAGAGCATTCACTCTACAGCATCCTTACCTTGTTGGTTCTCTTCTCTCCCAAGGAAGCCCATTCTGTAAATGAGTAATGAAGGACACTGTATTCTCTCCCTCCCCCTTACACCTGGGTTCGTATTGGTACCAAGGTTGTTATGGCTATCTTCAGAGCACTTTAGAAAAGAGCTTCAAGCAGGAAAGTTTCAAGGAGGATGTCGGACATATTCGCATATAGACTACTATATTATTTGAAATGGTAAGTTACCTGGAATTGTTCAATTAAAGGTATTGGAATCTCCCCAGGACTGAAGATGACAAACCTTGCTCTGTGTTGCATCAAATCAGTCCTCATTGTACACCACATGTTAAACATTTAATTTACACACTAAATAATGATGCCTGAAGCTATTTTTGCATCCCCTTACTGAAAAGGGTTCTTCAAAAACCTGACTTTTTCTAGTAATTTACACTGCACTGAAGTGTTAAATTGGATTAGATGCCAGAACGGTTTTTCAAGTGACAGGATTGGTACTGACATGAGTTGCCGGTACTTTAGGTGTTTGACTGTTTTAGGGAGGGGAGGAAAGAGTGGATGAAAAAAAGAAAAGCTGAGTAAAGAACTGCTTTTTATTTGTATGTTTTTTACAGACATAAACATGGCAGGGGAGCCCAAACCGTACCGGCCCAAGCCAGGCTCCAAACGGCCGCTGTCGGCCGTTTACAGGTAAACCCGCAAAGATCTCTCTCACTCTGTCTGTCCCTCTCTCATCTCTCCCTCTCGGCTATGGAGAGATGAGGAACCTGTCTAAAGTGTGTGTCTGAGGCTTTCTCCTATTGTAACAACTTGTAAAGGAGTTGGATTAGTGTGTGGTGCCAGGTGAAGGCTAAGGAGTGATGCAAATTCAAATTATGCCTAGGAGTTGGCGAATCAGCAAGAACCTATAGAAAACTGGGGTTAGCAGCTACATTAGGCTAAAGATACTCTGGCTCTGCATGAGAACTCTGGCACCATTATTTTGTTAAAGGTCAGTGTTCTGTGTTGGTTTAACTCTAGGATTGTGAGGGGGGAAAAAATCAATGACATCAATATGGTTTTAAATCATTAACCATTTGGGATTTAGTTTGCCCATGTTTCTCAAGAGCACAAAAAATAAGTACCATGAAAACTTTTGGTAAAAATGTAAATTCTCATTTCCCAATTTACTTTACTCCCCAGGTACTAGTTATTCTACTCTTGACATGTTCTTAAAATCGTCAAGTAAAACAGATCCAACATACGAGGCATTCCATGCAGAAAATGTTGAATATGAAGGCTTTATTACACATTACACACAATTTTTCTCCCATACACGTCTCATGATCATCAAAGCTATATTTTTTTGTCAATGTATAATACACTCAGTGGGTCAGTTTGTTAGTTACACCTCCACATTCATGAAAATGGTTCGCTCCTACAGACAGTAAGTCACGTGGCCGTGGCTTGCTACATAAAGCATGCAGACAGCATTGAGGCGTTCAGTCACGGTTCGATTGAACATTAAAATGGGCAAAAGAAGTGACCTAAGCGACTTTGAGTGTGGTATGATCTTTGGTCCCAGGCGCGCCGGTTTCAGTATCTCAAAAACGTCCGGTCTCCTGGGCTTTTCACGCATGTCAGTGTCTAGGGTATACCGAGAATGGAGCGACAAACAATAAACATCCAGTCAGCGGCTGTCCTGTGGGTGAAAACAGCCCATTGAAGAGAAGTCGAAGGAGAATGGCAAGAATCGTGCCATGTTAACAGGCGGGACACAAACAGGCAAATAATGGCGCAGTACAACAGTGGTGTGCAGAACATCATCTCAGAGCACAGAACTTGTCAATCCTTGTCACAGATGTGCTATTGCAGCAGACGACCACACTGGGTTCCACTCCTATCAGCTAAAAACAAGAAGAAGAGGCTCCAGCGGTCACTAACACTGGGCAATTGAGAAGTGGAAAAACATTGCCCGGTGCGACGAATCCCAGTTCCTGTTGCGTCATGCTGATGGCGGAGTCAGGATTTAACTTAACTTTATGTAAGCAGCATGAGTCCATAGCCCCATCCTGCCTGGTGTCAACAGTTCAGGCTGGTGGTGGCGAAGAATTCAGGATTTTCTGGAGGCAAATAGGGTTCCGACCCGGGACTAGATGGGTGTACCTAATAAACTGGCCACTGAGTGTATAACTGATGTGCAGCCATATTGGTCTATTTACTATGGCTAATGGTTAACAGACTGTTGTATAGTGGTCCCTTGACACCCTGTCAACCCATAGTTGTCCCATTCATTGGCTTGTTACATTAGGCCTCTTTGTTTTCTTATTTATTCATTTGCACATTGTTTTTTATGTTACAAATTCATTAAACATTCATTTGCATTTTAATACCACAGCTCAAAACAGCCGTGATGTAACATGGTAATTAGAGAGCCAAAACCAACGCTGGGCTGTCTCTAAATGGAAATGGCATTTGCATGAATCTTAATTAAAAATTATCCCTGTGAAAAAGAAATGTGAACTTCTCTGCTGTTCTGAATAGTTGTAAAAAAAAAAATCTTTCTCTGAAATGTAGCTTATGTGTTCTATTTTTTGTTAGTACTAATATTTTCATGATTACTCTGAGCTCACAATTGACGTGAGATTGACGAATGTGTTGTTGATGGAGGTGCCTTAGTTCTTGTGACCTTCCTAGGTTTATCCACAGGTAGCGGCCTTGAATGTAGAACCACTCTGAAACCACTCTTATTCCTGTCAGTCAGTCTTTGGCCTCCGCATGTCAGATTAGTGAAGGTTTTCTCCGTCTGCGGTGGCCTTAAGACTTGACCTACATGTCTGTTTGGATCAAACGGTTTCTGTTTTGATATGTTAGCATTTGACAGAGCTTATAGTAGACATTAAATGCTAAACACACTCTCTTTTCTCTCTCTCTCTCTCTCTCTCTCTCTCTCTCTCTCTCTCTCTCTCTCTCTCTCTCTCTCTCTCTCTCTCTCTCTCTCTCTCTCTCTCTCTCTCTCTCTCTCTCTCTCTCTCTCTCTCTCTCTCTCTCTCTCTCTCTCTCTCTCTCTCTTCCTCTCTCCCTCTCTCTCTCTCTCTCTCTCTCTCTCTCTCTCTCTCATCCCCAGTGGTTATGAATTTGACTATGACTACTACAGGGATGATTTCTACAGTCGGTATGTATTGAATAATTCACTTACTTTTATGACATTTGAAAAAACTGTAAATTACATTATGCCAAGTGCAAAATCGGTCAAATGAAAAATTCCCGGAAATGTGGAAATGTTTCCCAGCAAAGTACCTTCTGCTTCAAGTTGTTTTTGCTAAGCAACCTTCTCTCCAAATATGAATAAGATCACTTTTCAGTCGATTCATCCATCTGAAAAGACTGAGTAGAGCACGTCCTTAAACTTTATCAACCCGTGTTTTCTCTCTCTAATTTGTTTTGGTGTTCAGTGCTTTAATCTGCTGAGACATTTCCTAAATGTCAACTCGGACAGAGCTGCGATTAAAAATCAACTGGCGCTGTGAAATTAGTCAAGGAGGACACCTCACTTTGGCATTTACATCTTGTTTTATTTATCCCCCCCTTCTTTTAAAGATGGATGGGAAGATAATTGATAGTACATTAGAGTGTAATAGTAGTTTGATCAATGTGAAAAAATAATGAAATGTCAGGCTTGTGAGAGTTTTGACATCTATTCGCATCCAAAAGGACACACTTGAATTGTAATGTTTCAAAATGGTAGAGCACAGATTTGTACGTCATTGATAATGAACAATTTAAGAGGTCATAGAATGAGATATAGTATACTGTATAGAAATATATTGCGAGACAGAGGCATAGGCTATGAATAATAGGTTGTACAAATGGATTGCATGCATTTGAAAATAGGATAATTTGATAAGCAAATCCATGTCAGATAGACCTACAGTAGATAACCATTATACAGCTACCATCAGTGTTATATGTAATAGATAGATTATGGGGGGATATACTTCATAAGTCATTGATGACAAAATACGCCGGTTGGTGCGAATATACAGTAGATCGAAGCTCCATGTTAAATTCATATCTAAGCCAATATGACACCAATGTCGATGAAAATTCTCAAATCAATTTGATTGGAGGTACACGACTCACTCCCCGCCTCGCGTCATGATGCGTCCAGCCATTACAGAGAACACTTATACCGTAGGGTCGTTATCATTAGGGTCGTCCAAAATTCTTGGGGCCCAAACCTAGCAACAATTCTAGACGTCGGATTAAAACGAGGCTGCGGCGGCCACACGGTGAAAATTACACTTGGATACATTTGGGCTCAATACGTTTGTAGGTGCAGCAGTTTTTATTAAATGTATAATTTATCGCTCTCACATGCACATTTCAGTCCTTTAAGAACCAACGATGTGCTACCTTTTTGTAGCATTTCTGACAATCAAATCAAATTTTATTAGTCACATGCGCCGAATAAAACCGGTGTAGACCTTACAGTGAAATGCTTACTTACGAGCCCCTAACCAACAATGCAGTATAAAATGCAAATAGTCTGGGTAGTCATTTGATTAGGTGTTCAGGAGTTTATGGCCTGGGTTAGAAGCTGTTTAGAAGCCTCTTGGACCTAGACTTGGTGCTCCGGTACCGCTTGCCATGCGGTAGCAGAGAGAACAGTCTTTGACTAGGGTGGCTGGAGTCTTTGACAATCTTTTGTGCCTTCCTCTGACACCGCCTGGTATAGAGGTCCCGGATGGCGGGAAGCTTGGCACCAGTGATGTACTGGGCCGTTCGCAATACCCACTGTAGTGCCTTGCGGGCGGAGGCCGAGCAGTTGCCATACCAGGCAGTGATACAACCAGTCAGTATGCTCTCAATGGTGCAGCTGTTGAAACTTTTGAGGATCTGAGGACCCATGCCAAATCTTTTCAGTCTCCTGAGGGGGAAAAGGTTTTGTCGTGCCCTCTTCACGACTGTCTTGGTGTGCTTGGACCATGTTAGCTCTCAACCTGCTCCACTGCAACCCCGTCGATGATAATGGGGGCGTGCTCTGTCCTCTTTTTCCTGTAGTCCACAATCATCTCCTTTGTCTTGATCACGTTGAGGGAGAGGTTGTTGTCCTGGCACCACAAGGCCAGGTCTTTGACCTCCTCCCTATAGGCTGTCTCATCGTTGTTGGTGATCAGGCCTACCACTGTTGTGTCATCGGCAAACTTAATGATGATGTTGGAGTCGTGCCTGGCTGTGCAGTCATGAGTGAACAGGTAGTACAGGAGGGGACTGAGCACGCACCCCTGAGGGGCCCCTGTGTTGAGGATCAGCGTGACTGATGTGTTGTTACCTATCCTTACCACCTGGGGGCGGCCCATCAGGAAGTCCAGGATCCAGTTGCAGAGGGAGGTGTTTAGTCCCAGGGTCCTTAGCTTATTGATAAGCTTTGAGGGAACTATGGTGTTGAACGCTGAGCTGTAGTCAATCAATAGCATTCTCACATTGGTGTTCCTTTTGTCCAGGTGTGAAAGGGCAGTGTGGAGTGCAATAGAGATTGCATCATCTGTGGATCTGCTGGGGTGGTATGAAAATTGGAGTGGATCTAGGATTTCTGGGATGATGGTGTTGATGTGAGCCATGATCAGCCTTTCAAAGCACTTCATGGCTACAGACATGAGTGCTACAGGTCGGTAGTCATTTAGGCTGGTTGCCTTTATGTTCTTGGGCACAGGCACTATGGTGGTCTGCTTAAAACATGTTTGTATTACAGACTCGGACAGGGAAAGGTAAAAAATATCAGTGAAGACATTTGCCAATTGGTCAGCACATGCTCGCAGTACACGTCCTGGTAATCCTTCTGGCCCTGCGGCCTTGTGAATGTTGACCTGTTTTTAAAGGTCTTACTCGCATCGGCTGCGGAGAGCGTGATCACACAGTCATCCGGAACAGCTGGTGCTCTCATGCATGTTTCAGTGTTACTTGACTCGAAGCGAGCATAGAAGTAGTTTAGCTCATCTGATAGGCTCGTGCCACTTGGCACCTCTCAGCTGTGCTTCCCTTTGTAGTCTGTAATTGTTTGCAAGCCCTGCCACATCCGACGAGCATCAGAGCCCGGTGTAGTACGATTCGATCTTCGTCCTGTATTGACGCTTTGCCTGTTTAATGATTCGTTGGAGGGCATAGTGGGATTTCTTATAGGCTTCCGGGTTAGAGTCCCGTTCCTTGAAAGCGGCAGCTCTAGCCTTTAGCTCAGTGCGGATGTTGCCTGTAATCCATGGCTTCTGGTTGGGGTATGTACGTACGATCACTGTGGAGACGAAGCCAATGACTGATGTGGTGTACCCCTCAGTGTCAGAGGAGGAATTCCTGAACATATTCCAGTCTGTGCTTTAAAACAGTCCTGTAGCTTAGCATCTGCTTCATCTGACCACTTTTTATTGATCTTGTTACTTGTGCTTCCTGCTTTAATTTTTGCTTGTAAGCGGGAATCAGGAGGATATTATGGTCAGATTTGCCAAATGGAGTGCGAGGGAGAGCTTTGTATGCGTCTCTGTGTGCTGTTGATATTCACCCCCCTCCCCTCTTTAAAGGAAGAATTCATATGTTTTGCATAAATACAAATAGACATGTATATGAAGTAATAGCCAGGGCCCGTTTTCCCGATAGCGATGGAACTTTAGCTATGGAACTTAAGCTTACAAGTGTTTTAATGATGCATTGTTTCTATAACGGCCGAGGAACTAACATGCGTATCCCAAAACACCACGTAAGGAACTTATTGAATGTATGAAGAACTTTCAATAAGTGCGTGTTAGAGCTGTCGCTCTCCTCATCCTCAGATGAGGTGAGGAGAGAAGGATCTTCTGACCAAAATGCGGAGTCTGGGAAATATGCCATCTTTATTATAAATTACCACGATGCAGATGACAACACGAAAACTAAACAAAACACTTTCAAACTACAAAATAACAAAACGACGTAGAACGAAAACCTGAACATAAACTTACATAACTGAAACGTAAACTCACGAACAGGCAACAGACGACATCGAAACAAAACGAACAGCCAAACAGTCCCGTTTGTGAATATACATCGAATAACGACACGAAGACATCACAGGAGACAATCACCCACAAACACACAGTGATAATGCCCTACCTAAATATGACTCTTGATTAGAGGAAAATGCAAACCACCTGCCTCTAATCAAGAGCCATACCAGGCACACCGAAACCAACATAGAAACAGATAACATAGACTGCCCACCCAAAACACATGCCCTGACCATAAACACATAAAAAACAACATAAAACAGGTCAGGACTGTTACAGTACCCCCCCCTCAAGATGCGCACGCCGGGCGCACAAGCACAAAGTCCAGGGGAGGGTCCGGGTGGGCAGTTGACCACGGTGGTGGTTCCGGCTCAGGACGCTGTCCCCTTACCACCTTAGTCACTCCCCTCTTCTGTCTACCCCTTTTAATGACCACCCTAAAACCACTTTCCCCTAAATAAACGGCCAACACCGGAACAAGGGGCAGCACCGGGACAAGGGGCAGCACCGGGATAAGGGGCAGCACCGGAACAAGGGGCAGCACCGGGACAAGGGGCAGCACCGGGACAAGGGGCAGCACCGGGACAAGGGGCAGCACCGGGACAAGGGGCAGCACCGGGACAAGGGGCAGCACCGGGACAAGGGGCAGCACCGGGACAAGGGGCAGCACCGGGA
This sequence comes from Salvelinus fontinalis, assembly GCF_029448725.1. NCBI lineage: Eukaryota > Metazoa > Chordata > Actinopteri > Salmoniformes > Salmonidae > Salvelinus > Salvelinus fontinalis. Next base: position 27,244,879 of record NC_074671.1, on the reverse strand, counting down.
CAAGGGGCAGCACCGGGACAAGGGGCAGCACCGGGACAAGGGGCAGCACCGGGACAAGGGGCAGATCCCGGCTGAAGGACTCTGGCAGGTCCTGTTTGGACGGCTCTGGCAGGTCCATGCTGGCTGACGGCTCTGTACGCTCATGGCAGGCTGACGGCTCTTGACGCTCATGGCAGGCTGACGGCTCTCGACGCTCATGGCAGGCTGACGGCTCTCGACGCTCATGGCAGGCTGACGGCTCTCGACGCTCATGGCGCTCTGACGGCTCTGGCTGCTCATGGCTCTCTGACGGCTCTGGCTGCTCATGGCTCACTGACGGCTCTGGCTGCTCATGGCTCTTTGACGGCTCTGGCTGCTCATGGCTCACTGACGGCTCTGGCTGCTCATGGCTCGCTGGCGGCTCTGGCAGATCCTGTCTGGTTGGCGGCTCTGGCAGATCCTGTCTGGTTGGCGGCTCTGGCAGATCCTGTCTGGTTGGCGGCTCTGGCAGATCCTGTCTGGTTGGCGGCTCTGGCAGATCCTGTCTGGTTGGCGGCTCTGGCAGATCCTGTCTGGCTGACGGCTCTAGCGGCTCCTGTCTGGCTGACGGCTCTAGCGGCTCCTGTCTGGCGGATGGCTCTGTAGGCTCATGGCAGACGGGCGGCTTTGCAGGCTCATGGCAGACGGGCGGCTTTGCAGGCTCATGGCAGACGGATGGCTCAGACGGCGCTGGGGAGACGGATGGCTCAGATGGCGCTGGAGAGACGGATGGCTCAGATGGCGCTGGGGAGACGGATGGCTCAGATGGCGCTGGGGAGACGGATGGCTCAGATGGCGCTGGGGAGACGGATGGCTCAGATGGCGCTGGGGAGACAGATAGCTCTGTAGGGAGGAGAAGGAGAGACAGCCTGGTGCGTGGTCTAGGCACCGGCTGCGCTGGAGAGGAGGAAACAGCAGGAGAGAGAACCCGGAGAGACAGCCTGGTACGGGGGGCTGCCACCGGAGGACTGGTACATGGAGGTGGCACCGGATATACCGGACCGTGAAGGAGGACACGTGCTCTTGAGCACCGAGCCTCCCCAACCCCACCAGGTTGAATGAACCCCGTAGCCCTGCCAGTGCGGCGAGGTGGAATAGCCCGCACTGGGCTATGCAGGCGAACCGGGGACACCACCTGTAAGGCTGGTGCCATGTACACCGGCCCGAGGAGACGTACTGGAGACCAGCTACGTTGGGCCGGCTTCATGGCACCCGGCTCGATGCCCAACCTAGCCCTCCCAGTGCGGCAAGGTGGAATAGCCCGCACTGGGCTAAGCACGCGTACTGGGGACACCGTGCGCTTTACCGCATAACACGGTGTCTTACCAGTACGACGCCTTCTACCTCCACGGTAAGCACGGGGAGTTGGCTCGGGTATCCTACCCGGCTTTGCCACACTCCTCGTGTGCCCCCCCCCAAGAAATTTTTGGGTCTTACTCACGGGCTCCCAACCGCGTCGTCGCGCTGCCTCCTCATACCAGCGCTCCTGGGCTGTGGCTGCCCTCTTCTCCTCCTTAGGACGGCGATATTCCCCTGGTTGAGCCCAAGGTCCTCTACCGTCCAATATCTCCTCCCAAGTCCAGAAATCCTTATTGCTCCGTCGAGCATTCCCATACCGCTTGGTCTCTGTATTTTGGTGGGTGATTCTGTTAGAGCTGTCGCTCTCCTCATCCTCAGATGAGGTGAGGAGAGAAGGATCTTCTGACCAAAATGCGGAGTCTGGGAAATATGCCATCTTTATTATAAATTACCACGATGCAGATGACAACACGAAAACTAAACAAAACACTTTCAAACTACAAAATAACAAAACGACGTAGAACGAAAACCTGAACATAAACTTACATAACTGAAACGTAAACTCACGAACAGGCAACAGACGACATCGAAACAAAACGAACAGCCAAACAGTCCCGTTTGTGAATATACATCGAATAACGACACGAAGACATCACAGGAGACAATCACCCACAAACACACAGTGATAATGCCCTACCTAAATATGACTCTTGATTAGAGGAAAATGCAAACCACCTGCCTCTAATCAAGAGCCATACCAGGCACACCGAAACCAACATAGAAACAGATAACATAGACTGCCCACCCAAAACACATGCCCTGACCATAAACACATAAAAAACAACATAAAACAGGTCAGGACTGTTACAGTGCGTCGTTAGAGCATGTGTCGATACTGATAGGATCGAAAGAAAGGCAGTGCTGCTCTCCGATCAGCGTTCTCCATTCAAACCCTAATATTAGATACTGACGACCAATCAGCTCCTAGAAAGAAATGATCACCTATAACAGCAAATATTGAGGTGGTTAATTCTAATGCTTAGGCTATGCACTAAATGGAATATTTGGCACATCATTGCGCACATGTTGTTAGGCCTACACATCATGAAATTGAGGCAAGAATTACAGACAGTAGCCTACAATTAGAAAAATAAAACTCAAACGATTGAACTTGAAATTGATTCAATATGATTGAAACACAGTGCCTTCAAAAAGTATTCAAACTCCTGGACTTTTTCCACATTTTGTTGTGTTAGAGCCTAAAAATTAGTCAATGGAGATGTTTTGGTCACTGGCCTACACACAATACCCCATAATGCCGAAGTGGAATTATGTTTTTTCAAATGTTTACAAAATGTTTACAATTAATTAAAAATTAAAATTCAACCCTTTTGTTATTACAAACCTAAGTTCAAGAGCAAAAATGTGCCTAACAAGTCACATAATAAGTTGCACGGACTCACTCTGTGTGCAATAATATTGTTTCACATTATTTTTGAATGACTACCTCGTCTCTGTACTCCACACATATTATCTGTAAGTTGAGCAGTGAATTTCAACCACAAATTCAACCACAAAGACCCAAGAGGATTTCCAATGCCTCGCAAAGAAGGGCACCTATTGGTAGATCGATAAAAATAAGCAGACATTGAATATCCCTATGAGCATAGGGAAATTATTAATTACACTTTGGATGGCGTATCAATACACCCAGTCACTACAAGGATACAGGCCGGAGAAGTTGCCGGAGTAGAAGGAAACCAATCATGGATTTCACCATGAAGCCAATGGTGACTTTTAAACAGTTACACAGTTTAATGGCTATGATAGGAGAAAGCTGAGGACGGATCAACAATGTTGTAGTTACTCCACAATACTAACCTAATTGACAGAATGAAAAGGACGCCTGTACAGAATACAAATATTCCAAAACATGCATCTTGTTTGCAACAAGGCACTAAATAGTTCAAAACTGTGGCAAAACAATTAACTTTTGATCCCGAATACAAAATTGTTATGTTTGGGGCAAATCCAATTATTGAGTACCTCTCTTCATATTTTCAAACATTGTGGTGGCTGAATCATCATATGGATATGCTGGGGAGTATTTCAGGGGCGGAATGGAATGAAACGGAATGGAGCAAAGTACAGGCAAAATCCTAGACCCTGAGAGATGAATTCACCTTTCAGTAGGACAATAACCTAAAACACAAGGCCAAATCTACACTGGAGTTGCTTTCCAAGAAGACAGTGAATGTTCCTGAGTGGGCAATTTACAGTTTGACTTAAAATGATTGGCAAGACCTGAACATTGTTGTCTAATAATGATCAACAACCTGCTTGACAGAGCTTGAAGAATTCTCCCCTCAAAAATTAGAAAATATTGTACAATCAAATATTGTGCAAACATCTTAGAGACTTACCCGGAAAGACTCACAGCTGTAATCGCTGCCAAAGGGATTCTAACATGTATTGACACAACGAAATGTAACACAATAAAATGTGGAATAAGTCAAAGGGTATGAATACTTTCTGAAGGAACTCTAAATCCAATCAATTTTATCCCACTTTGTAACAAAACTACATACAGTAGGCATAGGGCGTAGCTTACTGTATTTATATCTTAATGAAGTCATCTCGGTTTTCATTTGAGGCATTTTGTTTTTTACTCTTTTCTTGTCGATAACAATTGCAAAGACATTGGCAACTTTATCTTGTAGTAAACTTTGTTGTGAAGTTATCGACGGTCACAGAGAGACAGATAAACATCTTGATTCTAGGTTTAGCAGAGATCTTCAAAGTGGGCAAAAAAAGCATCTAATGACCCAGTTATCTGTTCTACGGGTGGTCTGAGGCAGTCAATAAATGACGAGTGTTTTCCACTTTAGTAACGATGGTTTTGGGAAACAGCTCTGAGATGTAACCGTGTGCCTACAAAGGTTTTAACGATGAACTTAGCCTTAAGATGCTTTTAGGAAACCGGGCCTTTGACAACAAATTATGTGAGACAAAACACATCATTTGAAGCGCAAATTACATTTTTGAAAGTCACTTTTTGCATGTGGAAATATTTTTTATAATTTTGTATAATCACCTTCCAGTGTAAAAAACATTTGAAATTAAAAACAAAAAAACAATGTTTTAAGTGACAAGTAGGCAGGGGTTTGAAGCCGAAAAAGCAAGAAAATTCACATGAGCACCACAATGCCTACACCACCCATGCTCTACTAAACAACTGTTTCTGAGCTTACTGTATGTCAATGTTACACAGTTAAGCTAACGGTTACAGAAATTAGGAATGGAGACATGCTCTATAGAGACCTCTATATGAGTGACTGCGTCCAGCACACCACCCCGTTGTTATGTTGGGCACCTACTGACCAAACAAGTATGTTTATGAAATATATTATGAAATACTGTATATATTTTTCCTCAATGACATGTATTGCTAAAATAAATGTTTAAGAACATACAGGCAGGCACCACATTACTACAGTACAAAACAGCTTGCTCAGTCAAGTATGATGGCCCTGTAAGTATAAAAGCAAAGCTTGCTTTTCATATAATAAAAAACCTTGAAAAGGTGGTGGAATGGGATTAGTGGATTCCAATACTTGAACTTGTATGCGATACAAATCACATTATTGTGGGAGCACCTCCTCTAATAGTAGGAATTAGGCTGTTTGATCTCTATGGGTGTAATTCCCTCCTGTCCTCGGGCTGTTTGATCTCTATGGGTGTAATTCCCTCCTGTCCTCAGGCTGTTTGACTACCATGGCCGGGTGGCCCCACCCCCCAGGGCGGTGATCCCCTTGAAGCGCTCCCGGGTCCTGGCTCCATCCACACGACGTGGGAAGACATCCTTCCCCATCAAGACCACCTCCTCTTCCTCCTCTTCCTCCAGACCACCCACCTCCTCCTCCTCCTCTACCTCTTCCGGACTCAAGTGTAGGTTCACCAACTGTTATACTGTATATGTGGCTGATTCCAATGTGGCAATACTAGGATTGGAAAAGGATTAACACATATGGCTAACATTCAGCTAAACATAATAGATATTGTATCGTCGAATGTGAGGGGGATAAATAATACAATGAAGCAGGAAAATATGTACAGAAAGATTAAGTTGCTTAATATACAACTATTTCACATTGGTAAACCATCTGAAATTTTTAAAAAGACTTACCAAGTGATTTTACTCTCCCTTAACAAAAGGAGCTGTCATTTCCCAACCTACCCTAGCACAACTTGCACTTTCTCTGCCACTATAAAAAGCAATGGCGTTTCCAGACAACAGGAACGAGCAACAGCAATGTAGAGCACAAACAGAACGCTGTATCCTTCCAGTCACAAACAGAACACTGTATCCTTCCAGTCACAAACAGAACACTGTATTCTTCCAGTCACAAACAGAACACTGTATCCTTCCAGTCACAAACAGAACACTGTATCCTTCCAGTCACAAACAGAGCACTGTATCCTTCCAGTCACAAACAGAACACTGTATCCTTCCAGTCACAAACAGAACACTGTTTCCTTCCAGTCACAAACAGAGCACTGTATCCTTCCAGTCACAAACAGAGCACTGTATCCTTCCAGTCACAAACAGAACACTGTATCCTTCCAGTCACAAACAGAACACTGTATCCTTCCAGTCACAAACAGAACACTGTATCCTTCCAGTCACAAACAGAGCACTGTATCCTTCCAGTCACAAACAGAACACTGTATCCTTCCAGTCACAAACAGAACACTGTATCCTTCCAGTCACAAACAGAACACTGTATCCTTCCAGTCACAAACAGAACACTGTATCCTTCCAGTCACAAACAGAACACTGTATCCTTCCAGTCACAAACAGAACACTGTATCCTTCCAGTCACAAACAGAACACTGTATCCTTCCAGTCACAAACGATTCATCCATATCTGTCTCTGACCCACATTGAATCTTTTGATTAGCAAATTAACAATAAGACCATGTTTTACATTTAACGTGCTGATCAGAGTTCTGTGTTCCTGAACGGCAGTCTATAAGGAACGGGCTGTATAATTGGACTCAGTGTGCGGTCTGTACGGTTTCTGCTTCCCCCTTATTCAGTGCAGTGTTATCAGTACCCACAGCTTGCTAACGTCAGTCAAGGGGCTCTGATGCAGTGGACTTATGGAGGGAGCGAAAAACATGTTTTCCTCCTTTTTTGGATAGACTATATTGATTTTTCTCCAAGCCGGGCATCACGGTTCTATATCTGGTAGCCACAGTCGCTAAAGTCAGAACCGTGAGAAATTGCTGTTTCTATTGACGTAGATGGATTGGGAGCAAGCTATGGTTAGATAGTCCAAAGATTTGGGTGGGTGGATCTATATAGTTTGTAGGGGCTGTGGTGCATAACAGCCATTCAGATCCTATGTAAGCCATAGCTGTCAAAGACCAGGCCTAGCAGACAAATGAACTAATATTCTCAGTATTGACCTCTTCGTCCTCTACAATTCAATAGAGATAAGCTCTGCATACGACAACAAAAGTAATGCCAGTGGCAAAACAGACCATATTGCTCAGAGCATGCTGGAGATTTCCCTAGTGCTCTATTTGACTTAAAGCTATCCAGGGTCTCAAATGACTTCGGTAAGAACAATCTGGACTCTCCTTGTCTGCTGCAGTCTTCATCTTGCAGTGATTCAAAGAGACCGTCGCTATCTCCAAGAACACATTCCTCTCTATGGGTCATCGTTAAGTCCCAGAATAAGATCCAATCTGTCCAACCCCATAGAAATAGAAGCGACTATGTTGTTTTTCTCTGTAATGCTGAGCTATCAAGAGGGTGCTGTTGATGAAATGATGTTGGATTAGGCTGGGTATGTCTGGAGTCTCTCTCTATCTGTGGCTCGTGTGGCTTATAGCACAAAGGAACAGGGCCTGAAGTCACTGATAAATTAGAAATGGCTCCACACTTTCTTATCATCAAAGGACAACTATAGTAAGTTGCCCAGAGCATACGCAGTTGTTGTTGACTGTTGAAATAACAAATTGCTGTGTGTGTGTGTGCGTGAATGCGTGCGTGTGCGTCTGTGCCTGTGCGCGCGCCTGCCAAAAGCATTGAGGGGACAGCAATGAAGGAGGGAGACTTCAATGTATCATATATCACACCTCCTTGGCACCATTCTCCAGCTCCACTATATCCTCTATACTTTCTGTTTTCTCTGTCTGTGGTATGGCTGATCCAGAGCTCTCAACGCTCAAACAACAGAGTCCATGGCCACTTTAGGGAACAACAGGTGGCTGTTTCCAATACACACGTTGACTCTGCATTGCATCTGAAGTAGGATTGCATACCAGACAAGCGCAATGCTGCTTTGAATGGAGCGAATGCATTCACAAACACCACAGAATGCAAACACATGTTCTGTCCACACGTATGTCCTTACCGACCACTTTAAAATCAACAAGGGGCCATGTCACCTCTAGGGTCAGGTGCTTGTGGTTTGATGTTGGACTGGGCAAGAGAGACAAAGACCTCTATGGCTTCAACTGTGTCCAGGTCGTCATTGTAAATAAAGTTAAATAAGTTCAACTGATTAGCTAGGAAAGGGGCAATAGAAATACGTTCCCCCAGCCCTATATGCTTTCCCTAGAGATAAGGTTCTTTCTCCTGATCTAATAGCAACACTGTATACTCTTAGAAAAAAGGGTTCCAAAAAGGTTTTTTTTACTGTCCCCGTAGGAGAACCCGTTTTGGTTCCAGGTAGAACTCTTTTGGATTTCATGTAGAACTCTCTGTGGAAAGGGAACCCAATAGGATTCTACATGGAACCCAATAGGATTCTACCTGGAACCAAAAGTGATCTACCTGGAACCAAAAAGGGTACTTTAAAGGGTTCTCCTATGTGGACTGACAAAGAACCTTTTTTAGGTTCTAGATAGCACCTTTTTTTCTAAGAGTGTAGGAAATGTCCTTGGTGAAAAAGTAGAGGAGAGAACAACAGCGGGGAGCTTAATGATGTGTTTCTGTGTAATAAATCAATGTTTTAACAATAAATAGTGGCTACAAAGCAGTCATGAGATTGCACATAATGAACATTTCTACAACATTTTTCAGAGGCTTCTGATTCGGAACTAAAGCCCCAGAAATAAGTGATGGGAATGCTTCACACAGCCACTCATGCGTCCTCGTTCTGACACTGACCAGCTTTGATCGGTGTCAAAGTCCGTTTTCTTATTTCAGACTTGTGCTGTCTGTTTTTCCCTATTTTGACGGTTGTCAAATTTTCAACCATAAAAAAATTGACAACTGTACCATATAGATTGTAAAATATTTGGGAAGAGATTTTCAATGTACCGATTCCATGGCACATGGTTTATGAACTGATACATAACTTAAGAGTTATTTCAATGTAAATTATTCTACAAAATTCTTTCAACCAATAGAATGTTATTTATATATATATAAACTGTATATGGGGCATACAACCTACCCAGCGGTGCAGATTTTGCTGCAAAGAGACAGAATCATTAGATCATTTGTTTTGGTACTGTCTATGTACAGTAGCTTGTTTTTGGTCTCTGGTTCAGGAATGGTGGAAGAATTTCAACACTCACCTGGAGCTAACTCTGCAAATAGCACTACTGGGTGATTTGAAAGTCATAGTAAATCGATCAATAATATAATAATACTCTTAGCAAAAAAAAAATTATCTTTCATTTACAATCTTTAGGAACTATGAGAATAGAAAGGTTCTGCGCATTTGTTAAACTTCACAGCACAGTTGAAAAATATATGCTTAATAGAGATCAAGACTGGATGGTGTTCGGAGATAGATGGAAGGGGTTGCATGGAGCTGAAGGGTGGGACTAAAAATAACAAGATAACTCATGTAAATTATAAACTGGGTGGTTCAAGCCCTGAATACTGATTGGCTGACTGCCGTGGTATGTCAGACCGCATACCATGGTGCAATATTCATATGTGTAAACATACTGAATTGAAATTGGATGCATTTTACCGCCATATCATACTGTGTTATGATTGGTTAAGACCACCCAAATGGTTAGGTGATGGTCAGTTTGATTCTGGTTGGCGATACGTGAACATGCCAGTTATAGCTAGCTAAAGAGCTACGTTAAGAAATATCCTGTAGTACTGCATTTTATTATTTTGTACAAAGTGTGCAAAACAAGACACATGGGTATGACAAAAACATATTTTTATATGTTACGTTGGTAACCAGTTTATAATAGCAATAAGGCATCTCGGGGGTTTGTGGTATATGGCCAATATACCACGGCTAAGGGCTGTGTCCAGGCACTCCGCTTTGCATTGTGCGTAAGAACAGCCCTTAGCCGTAGTATATTGGCCATATACCACATCTCCTCAGGCCTTATTGCTTAAATATACAGTGCCCGTAAAATGAATATAGGTTCAGAACTTTTGTGAAACAGCACAGTTGGAAAATATGTGAAAAATAGAAATCAAAACTGGATGGTCTTCAGAGATAGATGGGAGGGGTTGAGGGTAGCTGAAGGATGGGACTAAAAATAAACAAAATATAACTATTGTAAAATATACTGTGTCTGTAAAATGTATATAGTATGTATTAGCTGGAAGTAGAAGCCTCCGTGTTGTTGTCCCTTAGTTTAACTCCAATTAGGGGAGGGATGGTAGGGTAAGGGGAAAATAATAAAGGAAAATATATTTCAAAAAATATATATATACAATAGCAGTCAAAAATTTGGACACGCCTACTCATTCCAGGGTTTTTCTTTATTTTTACTATTTTCTACATTGTAGAATAATAGTGAAGAAATCAATCAGAATACTACATGGAATCATGTAGTAACCAAAAAAGTGTTAAACAAATCAAAATATATTTGAGATTCTTCAAAGTAGCCACCCTTTGCCTTGATGACAGCTTTGCACACGCTACTTTGAAGAATCTCAAATGTAAAATATTTTTTGATTTGTTTTCCTTTTTTTTGCTTACTACATGATTCCATATGTGTTATTTCATCGTTTTGATGTCTTCACTATTATCTACAATGGAGAAAATAGTAAAATAAAGAAAAATCCATGAATGAGTAGGTTTGTATACATATGTATATATATTACACAGTCACAGTCAAAAGTTTGGACACACCTACTCATTCAAGAGTTTTTCTTTATTTTTACTATACTTTTTTTGGTTACTACATGATTCCATATGTGCTATTTCATAATGTTAATGTCTTTTGTCCAAACTATTGTGTGTGTGTGTGTGTGTGGGGGGGGGGGGGGCATTGGAAAGCATGCAGAAAATTACATTGATGGAATCCACAATCTATCTGCAATATTATAGCTGATCTACCCCCTTAAAAAATGTTCAACCATCAAGATAGTGAAACAGGATATCATTTTTTTTTTTACTCGGAATTCCTAGTACTTCCAGCTACTTAAGTATACAGCCTAATGTGTACTGTACATCAGAGAGATGGGCCTGCGCAGAATTAATCTGACGTCCGTCAGATATGGTGTATTTTGGTAGGCCTATTTATTAAGTGGAAGTGATCTGCATTTCAAAGTCAAATCCCATACTGTGGTTGAATCCCAAATGGCACCCTATTCACTACCTTGTGCACTGCTTTTGACTTGAGGCTGTGGTCAAAAGAAATGAAATATATTGGAAATAGTGTGTCATTTGGGATGCAGCCATTTTAGGTTGACCAATTTTTACTTCAGCATCTTTGGTTATGTATAGTGTAAGAATGCAGCCAAATAACATTTGACCACACCTCCACAAGTTCAAACATCATGATGCTTATCAGTTTATTTCTATATTTATATATCTGTTCGAAATACATTACTTATTCACATAAGACATCATTAATTTATTCTATATTTATCCGCTTATTATTATTAGTTTATCATACTTGAACCATGCAATGCAGTAATTTATTTACTGTTCATTGTTTGTTACAAAGACCTGGGTTCAAGTACTATTTAGGGTATTTCAATTATTAAAAAATATATTTGGAAGTAAGTATCTGGATATTTTTGATTTGAAAAGACAAGTTGAGTATTGGAATGTATTTGGAAATATACTTGGAAAGTATTGGCATGTATTTGAAAATACTCAAACACTGACTCAGATACACTCCCATGCATTTAACCCAGGTATTTGAAAATAGTATTTGAAATAAGTATTTGGAAAAAACGTTCAAATATGATATTTAAATGAAATTATTTGAAAATACTTTCAAATAATTCCAATAGAAGTAGTTGATTCTGCCACATTATTTTAAAATACTCAAATACACAGAAAATGTATTATTTAAATAACAAATAATGAAATTCCCATGTATTTGAACCCAGGTCTGTTGTTACATAATGTCAAAATGGCATCATCCCCTTTGTGTTGTCTTATTATGTTCCCAAAAAGTAATCAGAAATTATAAGCAGAGATGTTGGCTACAGCCGTTAACGCAGGTAATGAGCAGGAATCAGACATCATAGTGGATGTAAGCCATGAACTCATCTCCTAATTGAAAGCAGTGGTTTCATATTTGGAATAGGAGAACTGTACACGGTCGGATAAATTGATATGTTCACCCCTGGAGAAAATGTCATTTGGCTTGATGAAAAGATAGAATGATAGGGGGTCCTGGGGTACGACCAGATGATAACGTCAGTTCTGTGATACGCAGTTTATGAAAATGAATCGTTGAGTGGTGTTTAAAATTAAAATAATCTTGTAAAATAAACCCACACTATGGTATAATAAATCGATTTATTGTCTGTTTTTGATTATGTCTCAGCAGTGAAGACGGACCAGCTCCAGACCATTAAACGAGAGCTAACTCAGATCAAGATAAAGATCGACTCTCTGCTGGGTCGCCTGGAGAAGATCGAGAAACAGCAGAGAGCCGAGTCTGGTGAGGGGGGAGGGGGGGGGGGACAAAGACAGAGGGTAAGGGTGTCAGAGAGAAAGAGAGGGCAACGGGGGGAGAGAGATAGAGATGGAAAGAGAGAAATGTAGAGAGAGAAAACATGTCAAAGAGAGAGAGAGAGGACAGTCTCAGCAAGGGAGGTGAAGTAGGAGAACATTTAAAGCTTGTTCAGATGTTAAACACAGTTTCACCAAGACTGATTAGTATGATGTTCTGAATCTCAATTGCAAGTCTCTCCTTATCCCCTCAGAGTAGCTAGTCAGCATCTTGTTACTTTTTGTCACCAGTTGTTACTTTGGTCTCATTTCTTTGTCCTCTCACTCTTTCTTTCACGCTTTCTCTTCTTTTCACGTTTTCTCCAGAGGCTCAAAGAAAGTACGAGGACAACTGTGACTCTCTCCATGAGGAGTCTGTGTCGGAGACAGCTGAGAACTCCGGGGAGGAGGCGGGCAACAGGGCACTGGATGTCGAGGCCGGAGAGATGACCGACGGGGGCGAGGATGACTACGACGAAGAGGGTAGCCATCATCTGGTAAGGGAAATGGGTGATGAAAGGGGGCCTGGAAGGCGGTCAGGGGAGACAGTGGTTTGGGATAGGAGATTTAAATTGGGCACACCAGTCTTGCCCTTAAGAAAGTTAATTCTGCCGAATTATTCATGGCTCAAGATCCGAAAAGCAGTTGCTCATGAGTAAATTATGTGTGCCACCACAGACAGTTTCTCCCTGACAGCCCAACTCAAGTGAAGGCGGTGGCAGGTCCCTGTTCATACGCACACACATAAACACACGTGCGTGCACACACACACACACCACACACTGTCATGGGTTGTAATTAAAACAGGGCGCTGCAGACTTACCAGGGGGACTTGGAGGCCTGTCTTAACCGGTCCAAATATGAAAATGAAGATGGAGTTGATACTGAGGGAACTGAAAGTGTTCTTTAAAGTCACCATTTTATACTCTTCAAAGAACTAGACTGAGGGAAAAGCGAAAGTATTTTTGACAACTTTTGGAACAGCTGAGATGACAGATACAATTATTGATCACTTCAGTCAACAACTCACCTTATTGATATTTCTCACAGTTATCACAAATAGAATGCTATTTGAGCATGTCATTTTTCAAAATAATGATATCATCCCTGTTGTGTCACTAGAGTCTTGCTCCTCATAGAGTACACATTATTTCAAGTTCAAGCAGGAAGATCGAAGGACTTATCTGTGTGGTTCATCTGTGGTTCAATGTCACCATGCTTTCCCTATTATGTGATATTTATGACCCATTATAAAATGGAGCGGGTGCATGCCGTCCAAGAGCTAAGCCTTGTCTTCTCGCTAATAGAAGAGATTATTTTTCCCAGCGAGTGTGTGGGATATTTATTTGTTTCTTCATTCAAGGTCATATTGATCAGATATAGTGGAAATGTACAATGACCCAGGACATTTTTTGTTTAAAGTTGACAGAGCTCTCCAACAACTTGAAAAACCCTGAATTAAGTTCTGATTTAAGCAGGGTTTGTTTTATAGCTGATTAAATTAGAACTGCACAAATTGGATTTTAAATACTGATGCATTTCGTCCTTTTCTTTTCAGATAGAGAACCATGTTTCTGACATTGATAACTGAGAACAGGTAAGAATTTGGAACCAATACACTTTTGAAAATTAGATAATCTAAGCTTGTTTAGTCAGCCATTTTAGGTTCTCTAACGTTTTCCTTTAGTTTCATGAACCTTAGTAAATCACAAATGTCACAATTATTGAAGTTTTTCTTTAGGCCTAGAATCAATCAGATCAAGCATTAACCCGCGGTAGCGGACACCTGCATAGCTGGTATTTTGGTGGTGTCAGAGGTGTAACAGCGTTAGAGCTGTCAAATCGGTGAGCGGCTGCGTTTGCGGTCATTGTCACAAAGCCACACCCGTCCCACTCGCATTACAATTTCAGAATGAGAAAGTGCAGGCTACTTAGAAATAATGACACTCAAATTGAAAAACATTCAACGAAATTACGAGGATTTCTATCAGTCTAATCGAGGTGTAGATTACATCTCACATTCCAGTGTTCAAACTTGTAAACAAGGCTGCGTGTGATTTCTCTAAAATGCGACTCCGTGCAGCCAATGGCAATGTCCGCTTTAGGTTTAATGCCAGGAGCCGCTTGTGGATTTGACAGCTCTAACGCAGTTCCACCTCCGACACCACCAAAACAACCGCTATGCGGAGGTCGGCTAGCGCGGATCTGATAGAATCTAGCCCTTAATCTTAACCATCACCAAGCATTGACTCATCAATCATGTCCTAAAGTAAAAGCACTGTGACAGACGTAGGGCCAGTTAGCTCCAGTGAAGGGCAGCTAATGCAGACGCTGACAGAGAGCGTAGTAATGGAGTTGCAATGGCCCAGAACTGGCCACAAACAACATTCATCTCATTTAATAGTGTGGAAGTGGAGAGACTGAATGAATAGCAGGGCCCGAGGAAAATTGTTTCTTCTCGCCTGTCGTCCTCTCAGGCTCAGGGTAATGACCAAGGAAGCCACATCATCACTAGGCCTAGCATGCAGAGTTGTCCTAGCAGGGCTATTTAGTAGTATTTATGACTTCTGTCCAAATGATGCTACATTAATCCAAAGTTCTCTTAGAGACTGGCTGATAGATTAGACCACTAGCTTTGATGTAGACTAGAGAAAATGTTCTATTCATGGTTGTTACAGTATTCATTACGTTTTATTATCGTTGAATGTGTTGTCTTTCTTTGGTTTAAGGTTGATGGAGGAAATGTTACATGGGAGATCATATGTAAAGTACTATGTTGGCCACATATGGTGTTAAAAGTCATAGCATATGGCTGTAATGGACAATGCCAAGTTATCTTTCTCTCTCACTCTCTGCCTCTCCCTGCCTATCCATTCATCTGGAGAGCCAATTCCCTTGCTCATCCACATATAAAACAGCCGTATGTCACACTGCCATTTCCCATTTCCATTTGATGTTTGCCACTTTCAAATTCAATCGGTGGCCCCATCCATATGCAGCGCAACCTCAGAGTGCATGCTTTAAAAATACCTAAAACACTTCAAACACAAACCGTTCTGCTAAGACATAAGACTATTCTCTAAAACACATAAGACCAATTGCAATGGAGGGAATAGCAGCCATTTTACTGACTCCTGACCAATTATGCTATTTTGTGTATATTTTTGCGCTGATCTTATCTTTTTTTGTGCATAATGTTTCCGACATAATTTCCTATGACCAAAAGCAGCTTCTGCATATCAGAACAGCTATCACTTACGTCAATTTGGATGAGGACTTATACTTCAATGAATCGGAGGCAAAGGACATATTGATCATCCCGGACCAGGCCCAAATCCCCAACACTAGTAGGAGGCGGCACTATAGAGGTGGGATGCCTGTGCAATCACTGGAGAATAAACTGGACGAGCTCTGTTTGAGACTATCCTATCAACGGGAGCTGAAGAACTGTAATATTATATGTTTTACCGAGTCCTGGATGAACAAGGACATGGAAAATATAAATCAAGCTGTTTTTTCTATACATCGGTAGGACAGAACGGCAGCTTCGGGTAAGCTCAGTTTCTTTGCAAACCACAGCTGGTACGCAATCTTTAATATCAAGGAAGTCTCGAGGTCCTGCTCGCCTGAGTTAGAATACCTCACTATTTTCCAAGTGCGTTTTCATCTCTTTTTTTTCCTAGCTGTCTATTTACCAAAACAAACTGATGCTGGCACTAAGACCGCACTCAACAAGCTGCATAGGGCCATAAGCAAACAAGAAAATGCTCACCAGAGGAGGCGCTCCTTGTGGCCGGTGATTTTAATGCAGGAAAACTGAAATCCGTTTTACAAAATGTGTATCAGCATGTCACCTGTGCAACTCAAGACCACCTTTACTCCACACACAGAGACGCATGCAAAGCTCTCCCTCGCCCTCCATTTGGCAAATCTGACCATAACACTATCCTCCTGTTTCCTGATTACAAGCAAAAACAGGTAGTGGTCCATTGAAGTGGATGCTAAGCGACAGAACCATTTCACTAGCACAGACTGTTCTGGGATTCATCCGATGGCATTGAGGAGGTTACCACATCAGTCACCGGCTTTAATAATAAGTGCATCTACGACGTCATCCCCACAGTGACCGTACGTACATATCCCAACCAGAAGCTATGTATTACAGTCAACATCTGCACTGAGCTAAAGGCTGGAGCTCCCGCGTTCAAGGAGCGGGACACTAATCTGGACGCTTATAAGAAACCCTGCTATGCCCTCCAATGAACCGTCAAACAGTCAAAGCGTCAATACAGGACCGAATCCTACTACACTGGCTCTGATGCTCGTTAGAAGTGGCAGGGCTTGCAAACTATCACGGAACACAAAGGGAAATCCAGCAACGAGCTGTCCAGTGACTGGAGCTTACCAGATGAGCTAAATACCTTCTATGCTCGCTTCTAGGCAAGCAACACTGAACCACGCATGAGAGCACCATCTGTTCCGGACGACTGATCACGCTCCCCGTAGCCGATATGAGTAAGACCTTTAAACAGGGTAACAGTACAAGGCCTCAGGGCCAGACAGATTACCATGTGCTGACAAGTGTCTTCACTGACATTTTCAACCTCTCCATGACCCAGTCTGTAATACTCTTCCTTTGCCCAAGAATGCCAATGTAACCTGTCTAAATGACTAACTACAGCTCAGCGTTCAACACCATAGTGCCCTCCAAGCTCATCACTAAGCTAATGACCCTGGGATTAAACACCTCCCTCTGCAACAGAGATCAGAGATCTGGAATGTGGTGCCAGGACAACAACCTCTCCCTCAACATGAATAAGACAAAGGAAACAGAGGGCCAAGCACGCCCCCATTTACATCAATAGGGCTGTAGTAGAGCGGGTTGAGAGCTTCAACTTCCTCGGTATCCACATCACTAAGGACCTATCATGGTCCAAATACACCAACACAGTCATGAAGAGGGCACAAAAATGACTCTTGCCCCTCGTGGAGGCTGAAAAGATTTGGCATGGGCCCTGAGATTCTCAAAACGTTCTACAGCTGCACTATTGAGAGCATCTTGACTGGCTGCATCACTGCTTGGTATGGCAACTGCTTTGCTTCCGACCACAAGGCTCTACAAAGGCTAGTACGTACTGCCCAGTACATCACTGGGGCCGAGCTTCCTACCATCCAGGACCTCTATACCAGGCGGTGTCAGAGGAGAAGGCAAAAAAACTTGTCAGACTCCAGCCACCCAAGTCATAAACTGTTCTCCCTGCTACCACACGGCAAGTGGTACCGTTACCAAGTCTGGAACCAAAAGGCTCCTAAACAGCTTCTACCACCAAGCCATAAAATTGCTGAACAGTTAATCAAATGGCTACCTGGACTGTTTGCATTGACCTCCTTGTTTTTGCACTGACATTCTTGCACTGGCCCCATGTACACTCTCTGGACTCTACCCACACACTGACACTCCAACATACACATAGTCACACACACAAAAACACACTTTCACACTCTTCACATTCACTGCTGCTACTCTGTTTACTATCTATCCTGATTGCCTAGTACATACAGTATTACCTCAATTACCTCGTACCCCTGCACGTTGACTCGGTACCAGTATGCTTTGTATATAGCCTCGTTATTGTTATTTTACTGTTTTTATTTGCTAATTCTCTTACTTTTTAACTCTGCATTGTTGGGATATGGCTCGTAAGTAAGCAGATTACTGTAAAGTGTTGTATTCGGGGCATTAGACAAATACATTATATTTTATTTGCTGGTAGCAAGGATTGGATTGAACATCAAAGTGAAGAGCTCTAGATAGAATGTCTGGAAGGATTATGGAAGTTCTAGTCCCTACTCCCAAAAGGATCAACAAACTTCCCCAAATTCTAACTATGCGAGCATTAAGCACCGTGTAATCGTCCGATTTGCGGTATTATAAATAGTCACATTAATACAAAGGAAAGCCTGCGGCTATTTCCTGTTTTCTCATCTGCATTTTTGTCATTGTCATTTGTTTATATCTTCAGGACGAGGGAGCGGACATCTCTCCGTCTTCTCTACAGCATCAAGAGACATCCTCATCACCTCCTAGAGAAACCAAAGGATCTCTGGGGGAAGGAACCATTGTGTGGTGTAAAAACAAGATGGTAGTCTCCTTCTTTTCCATCTCTCTCTGTGTGTAGCGGAGACGTTGAACAACATTCAGATGCCCCACTGTGCAGCAGTAACTATATGAATATGGCCTGCTGCTGTCAGAAAAAATATATAATTTTACTGCATCTGCCCTAATTCACTCCTAGATATTCAATTTGCAATTGTTTTCAAGAGACTAATTCAATCATATTGATGCTAGAGAGAGAAGAAAATACTCATTAAAATGGTAGAAGAGTGGGTTATTTGCTGATGATAACTGCCATTCCCTTGAGTTATGTTCATATTTGTTTGTGTATGGCTTTTATTTTCAGTGCTGAACACAGTCAAAGAGGACCATTTTTGCATACGCGTTTACATTTTTGTCCTGTCGATTTGATCTCTGTTTTTTTCCCCATTTGGCCCGAAAGTAATAAATGATGATTAAACATGCACTATTGAGATCACCAATGGTTGTTTTTTTTAAGGATTTGGAAAGGTACAGAGGAGCATCAGTCTTGCCCATGCATAAGCGATCGCATTTGCGTAACTTTTTTCCAGATGAACCATTTATCACATGCATGCCCTGGGGGGGGATGATCCATTCTTTATTCTGACCTCCTACCAAATTTCAAAGGGGAAATCGGGCTTCCTGTGATAGCCAGCCAACGTCTGCTTTGGCTTCCTACCAGGGAACAGTGTCTCGCTGTAGCCGGCCCTGCACAGTTTGTACTACCCAGCATGCATCACTCTGTAGGAAGCTGTGCCCTCTCTCTCCACATGGATCTGACCTGTACTCGGGAGAGGAGACAAGGAGAGAAACGTGTGTTCTTTTGACTTATTTGAGCTGACTGCACCACCACCGCAAGCACCACATGCGCAGAGGCTTAAAAACCTATCCGAGCAAAAATGAAAAGAGGGAGAATTATAGTGCTGTACTGTCACTTATCTCATCCAATTTAGAAAATCCGCCAAATTGAATAATTAATAGAATTGCTCCCAATGAACTAATTAGACTACTTTTAACTCATTATTGGGATTGGATGTTGAAATATTTTTCTGTTACTGAAATTATAATTTTTCTGTTGTTGATTTTGCAGATTTTTCATTGTTATTGAGTCACCTAATAGGTGAAACAGAATCAAGGTTTCCGATAGCCTAAATAGAAAGAGCAGAGGATTATATCGATACACATTCTTGTACACTTTGTATGTTGAGATTTCTCTGCTGAAAGAGGTCTTTGTATTTGGAGTAGAATTCAAAAGGTTCAGAAACTGCCTCTACACAATAGTTGATTTTCGTACAATCCACTCAAATTTGATTTCTGTTTATTAATCTTATCACTACTTTTGTATTGTGGAATGTCTTTAAGAAAATGGTCATACCACTACCTGTTTTGATTTCACAATGATATATCCCATTCATTACTCTCAAAAACATAGTTTGAAATTCAATCAGGTCGTCACTGCAGTACATCCACACTGATGAAACACATTGTCACTATACCACTCAAAGCATATTTTAAGTTGATAAAGTCATACATTAGATAATTATGTAGGCCTACTGGGTGGATCAAGAGAAATGCTCATTTTAATACTATAGAAAGGGTTTTTAGCCTCTGGTTCAGCAGTGTGGATGTTTCGAATTGCAGGCTTTGATTGAATCCTTAGCTGACACCATTGAGTGGAGAGAAGAGTCTCCATAGACCAATTATTTGGGTTTGTTTGTTTGTTTATTGATGGGTAATGCAATTAGTAGTATGTCATGTTTTGCATACAAGGTCATCTTTAACTCAAATCTAACTCCATCATTTTGTCTGCGGTTTATGCTACTCTGCACCTTGCAAATCAAAGCAAACCTTGCTATCAAAAGCAACAAGTGTAATTTGGTGCCAGTGGAGAGGATTAACCAAAAACCATTGAAACATCACAGAGTTGGATGTGATCTTAAAGCCCGGAAAATTAGATGACATCGTGACCTTGTTGCAATTGACCCCTGTGTTTAAAATAATACTGTACTTGGGTTGATGGGTGGAAAAGGGTATTTTAGAGATGTGCAATTAAAAAATATTGTTGCATAGAAATGTACATTTTTGTAAAGATATTTTTATGAATGGCATGTTTAATCTGTGTTTTTCATTTGAATGTATATGGTTGCAACTGTTGTATGGCTATAGGGTCCATTGCATAGAACATAATACGATGACGTGTCATTGAAAATAAAAGTGTTTTATTTGTTTTCTCTTGTCGATAAAATGTTTCTGATTGATGTCATGTAATTTGAATGACACACATTTTATTTTACTTTGAAAATAAACAAACTGAAAGACAACTGAAATGATAATATATTGTCGATAATAATGCAGTTATTGATAGCTATTTACAATACATTACCTTTGTGTTCAATTTCATCACACATTTTAGATGTTCTAAAATCTCTTGGTAATGTTAAGACAAACCTATTATTAAATGGGCAGACCATGAAGTGTGTGCTTAGTGCTGTCCTTTCATTCTACCTCCCCAGAAAGTGTTATCTAGATTCTAGACAGAGGTCACTGTATGAATTCATATTCCATGCCCAAATAAGGTCATTCCTCGAACAACTCCAAATATATGGGTTAGCTGACAACATCACGAAAATGATGCTCACCCTCAATGGGGCAGATACTGTAGCTAGCAACAATGGCAAGAAGCTGCCATGTAGCTCGTTTCAGCTAGTTTTATCTAGTTCTTGATACCATGTCTTGTTTTGAGGTGTTTTGACTGATGTCATGTCTATGCTATTTGATTTTGAATTTTAGGACCCCTGTATGTATAAAAAATATATAAATAAATTACTACTATAGCCCATAGAAACGCATTGAATAACTCATTCATAAATAGCAAAAAAGACAGTAATATATATATTTTTTGAAACGTCTGTCCTATATCAAGGAGATATAAGAAAGCTCAGGAAATAGTTTGGGTTTTGGACACATTTAACAACTTTTTTCCCCACAAAACTACCTCCATACTTCCATTCATTTCTATGGGTTACCTTCACACGATTCCCGTGATACTTGTAGGGGTCGTAGATCAACACGGAGAACACCATCGAGTCTCATCTTATATGAGTTAGTAGGCCAAACCGTTCGGACGCTACAGACGTTTTTGTGAGAAGACTGGGGGGGGGGGGGGGGGGGGGGTGACGCACCCCTCCTAGGGACGGCATGGAAGAGCACCAGTAAGCCAGTGACTCAGCCCCTGTAATAGGGTTAGAGGCAGAGAATCCCAGTGGAGAGAGGGGAACCGGCCAGGCAGAGACAGCAAGGGCGGTTCGTTGCTTAAGGATTTTAATGAAAGAGCTCTTTCACATAATGCTGACTTGTTAAGGTATGACAATGTCCTTGAAAGCTGTGCAGTACGTCCTATGCCTTCAACAGGGTACCTTTTAAAGGTAGCAACGCAGCAACAGATGGCTAATTTACACCAGTCAATTAATCAACAGTAAAAGGTAATGTCCCACTGTTAACGAGGGCCAACTGTGATGTCACAGGTAATTAGCCCACTGTATTAAATGGTTCCACAATACCTGGTCTGATGGCCCACAGCTGTTTCATTTAACCCGTATTTATGAAACCATTCACCCCAAATAATGTGTTGGTAATGTGGTCTGCTCCTTTGGGCAATTGAATTACAGACTTTAGGATGGAAGCCAAATGGAGATAAAAAAAAGAATAATCCTGTTAAATATGAAAGTAATAAGGGATATAAAGGAATAAAATAGTTACAGACATAATTTCATTAAACTAAGTTCTGATATAGTGTAGGTCTAGACATTCTACAGCTATTCATTTGTCGAGCTGTAACCTACTCTGTGTTCTCATTCATACAAGTCGACCTAAATGCATAATAATCAGGTGGCTTTTTTAATCCTTCAATATTGATTTGTTTGTCTACATTTGGAAAACAAATAGACGTACCGTTGTCTTATAAGCTTATCAGCTCAGTCACAAAGTCCTATCTTAACATTAATGCGCCTGTTTGCTGACAGATTTGCCAATCTGCAAATGTTCATCATATTCCAATTATGCTTATTACAAATATGAATTACTGAGGGGGGGGATAAACTTCATTTGGACGAATGCCAAAGTAAATTAACATTTTGGCATCGAAATGGAGCAGGCATTATGCTGATAACAACTTTCCTTTTCACACTCCAACATTTTCCCATTGGTCTCGTCATTCATCTATTCCCTACCTACCATTTATTTACAGTCCTGGACATTCCAAATGTGGAAGAAAAAACCTAATACAGTATCCAATTTCATATCCAAAAAGTTATAGAGGATTTGCCATATTGCAAATGTTCATCTCCCCAGCTCACTGCACAAATCGTCATTAACATTTATATTATATTAGCTCAGGGGTGGATGATGTGCATATTTGCAAGGTCTGATTTGAAAAATATTTAAATGAGTGTGTAGTGTTGTGTGTGCGTACATGCATGTGTGTGTGTATGTGTGTGTGTGTGTGTGTGTGTGTGTGTGTGTGTGTGTGTGTGTGTGTGTGTGTGTGTGTGTGTGTGTGTGTGTGTGTGTGTGTGTGTGTGTGTGTGTGTGTGTGTGTGTGTGTGTGTGTGTGTGTGTGTGTGTGTGTGTGTATGTTGCCAATAATCTTAGTTTCAGGCTCTAGAGTAAATCAGAATAAAGTGACCTGATTTCTCGTGTCTCTCAACGGATTCATGAAATATGACAAAATTAGAATGACAAATACCACTGACAAAGACTGAAGGTTAAATTGAGAGAACCGGTCAATTACATCCAACTGGGCATTCATTTTGGAATGTTTTTTTCCAGCCACATCACAGAGCATTGAACGAGTCATTCAAGTCATCGAACGAGTCATTTACTGCGAGTATATTTTTTAACAGCACTTGAGATGTAATACCACTTAAACTTTGAAAAACAGCACCATTAAGAGAATAATTTCCTGGCTATTGATGAATAACATAAAGGATTTAAAGCTGAGGTGGAACAATTCTTTTTCCTGAAAGAGTCATTGTGAAAGTCATCCAGACTGGCCCTTATGTATCCATCAATGGATCATTTAACATGGAAAATATGCCACTGTGATGAATGACAGGAGGATAATGGGAGAGAGGTAGTATGCAAAGGTCAATTTTGACTTAGCTAATGGGCAGACATATGGGTATCTGGGTGAGGCTTCTCACTTTGAGACAAAAAATATATATATTTAAAGTAATATTTAAAGGCTACAGAGTGCATGACACTCATGTGATGATTGTAGATGGTAAATATTCTGAAAAATCTCAAACTGTATACTGACATTAGTATACCAACACTGACTACTTAACTCTGACATTGACAGTTAATGAGAATTGATGACCATTAGTCAATACTGGGGATGATTCATTGATCAACTACATTCAACACTGATGACATTAGACAGACGGTACAATGATACAGTCCCCAATGTGCAATGCATCTATGTAGTCTGTTCTCTGTGCTAAATGTGCTGAATTAATATGACTATATAATCCAGTCTAATAAAAGTTTTTTCTACAGCTTGACCTTGGGGCCGTCTTTGCTTCTTGACAGTGACACTGACAGATCTATTCTACCGGGGAGAGAAATTAACAACCAGAGAGAAAGCGAGAGGAAAGGGAAAGAGAGCGAGAGAGGAAGAGAGCGAGCGAGAGAGTAGTAGGTTACAATGGAACAAGAATTTGCCTAAGAAAGTTATCTCTCTTTTTAAAAAGCCCAGCTCCCTACATACCTTTAGGTGGGTGTGTGTAATTGAATCCCTCCACCTTGGCTTCACGGTCAGGGGCCCCTGGGGGCCGAGGTGACAGGCTCCCATAGATAACACACTATCGCCAGCCTGATGACTGCCTGTGGACAGACTCATTATGCCACCAGCCTATTGTGCATCTGAATGGAGAAATGATAGCGTTTGGGAGACAGAATTGTCATATTATAATTATGAACACTGGGTGGAAAGGAAAAAAGCCCCCTAAGAGTTGTGCCGATACACCCACAGCGACACCAATTACATTTTCAACAGGACAGAGTCCATTCACACACAACTGCAAATGAGATTTCCAATTTAATAGCACTACCTGTCTTTATTATCGTTCACGGCATGACAGAACTTCCAGCTGAAAATCAACAGGCTGGAATGGCAATATCCCATTTGAAATAATAAGAAAACAACCACATCGAAACACCAATATTCAGTGAGTGTACAAAACATCCATGACATAGACTGACCAGGTGAATCCAGGTGAAAGCTATGATCCCTTATTGATGTCACTTGTTAAATTCACTTCAATCAGTGTAGATGAGGGGACAGGTTAAAGAAAGATTTTTAAGCCTTGAGACAGTTGAGACATGGATTGTGTATGTGTGCCAATCAATATGGTGAATGGGCAAGACAAAGGATGGAAATGCCTTTGAACCAGTGGAGGCTGGTGGGAAGAGCTATAGGAAGACGAGCTCATTGTAATGGCTGGAATGGAATAAATGGAACAGTATCAAACATATGGAAGTCACATGTTTGACTCAGTTTCATTTGTTCCATTCCAGCTATTTCAATGATCCGATCCTCCTATAGCGCCTCCCACAAGTCTCCACTGCTTTGAACGAGGTATGGTAGTAGGTGCCATGTGCACCGGTTTGTGTCAAGAACTGTAGCGCTGATGGGTTTTTCACGCTCAACAATTTCCCATGTGTGTCAAGAATGGTCTACCACCCAAAGGACATCCAGCCAACTTGACACAACTGTGGGAAGCATTGGAGTCAACATGGGCCAGCATCCCTGTGAACTCTTTCAACACCTTGTAGAGTGACCCGACAAATTCAGGGCAAAATATTAAGAAGGTTTTCTTAATGTTTTGTACAATCAGTGTATTAGCCAAAATGGGATTTAAAAAAGATTATGGATGACAGAAATTATGGAAAAATTCGAACTATTATCCAAGAATATAGTCGACAAAAGAAGCACCGCTGTGTGCATGCATTCATGTTTTCCTCTCAGAACATGTCTGCAAAGATATTTTATTTCCAAAGGAATTCAAGCCATTGTGGTAGAAAGAAAAGCAGCCCTATCAGTCTGGATCTGTCTAGCCCATATACTGTAAGATGGCAGAGCCATTGAACGAACAGCGTGAATGATGCACTTCTTTACAGATATAACCGACATCTGTGTATTATCTTAGCATATAGCGCTGCCTCCCTGAACTTGCTTCCGACTTGGCTTGAACCACGGATCTGTCGCCAACACACAACACCACTTGCCAACGTACGGACCGGTTGAGCTGTACAAAAGGATCCAATTTGATAGCTCCATCGGCGACATTTTAAGCTGTGGAGTGAGCTTACAGTACGTTCTTTACTTTGTTACACACATATGGTCATACATATTCATCATACATTCTTCTAGCTCTCCGAGTTATTTGGAAGACAGAGGAAGAGAATAAAACAAATTCCCCTCTGATCCAGTTCAGCTTTTGAGGACGAAAATTGCATATCGACCATCACCGCGGTGATAGCGGCTTATATCTCACTGTTGATTGATTTCCTGCAAGTCGTGACTGGCTCGGCCAAACCACCAGTGATGTGAGATGGGTTTCAGGGGTTGCAGAGAGCCGCGAGGTCGATACACATAATCAGATACAGCAAATTCACTGTCCAACTAGTCTGATAGACTTTCATGAACTTTCTTATGCTTGATAGTATTGGAGATTATGAGCTCTGTTTTTCAGGGTTTTTACCCCCTTTCTTCTATTTTTGTGGCTATAGCTGGAGGTAGAAAGGGGATACTGAAATGAAGGTCATTCCATTCAACTCTGTGAAGGGGCTTTGTGTAATCAGTGCTGTCAGACTGAAAGTGACTGAGGGTTGTGGACGAGGCTGGGGCAGAGAGTTCTCTGATATTGTGTCTGAGAGTGGCAGGACTGCGACTCAGTAGGGGGCCAGTGTTTCTGATGACACTTTTCTATGCATTCTCAGATTCTCGATGGAGCCTTGTGGCTTTCGTAGGATTAGTAATTCACTAACCATTGATTTTCATACAAAAATGCATTGCCTTTTGGCATGGCTGTCAAAAAATAAATTGACCAATCATATGCCACACATTTTGATCAGTTTCCAAATTTGATTGTAGAAACTGGGGTTCTAGACTGGGAGCAATTTGACTCCCATTTGGCCTCAGATTTTCCATAATTAAAAGGGCAACACAATCCATAATCTACAGAAGGCACCACAGACTGCTCCACATGCCATAATTAACCCTTTACACTCGTACCCTTATACGGGTTGAAAATGTCAGATTTGGACACTGATAAGCGCCTAAATTGGAACGCAGTGGCTGTACGGTAGCATGCTATAAACTACATCAGAGCTCGGGCTCTGCGCTTCACAGCAATGTATGGGTTTTGATTGACAGCTGTTCTGAACTGAGCACCGCATGCAACAAGAGGTTGAGCTCGTCCCTCCCGCTAATTGGGGTACTTTTGCAAATGTTTTGTTGTCTGAGTGAGGGAAATGAGGGAAATGCTGTAAATTAAGAGGACTCAATGTATTTTGAAAGATTAAACGTTGAAGATTATAATAAATACCACTTTGATGTCATACAAGCAAGCCAAACACCCATATCATAAAACTCATGTCATCTATAGTGTAAAAGTTTATGATCACTGATGTTTGATGTAAAGTTACAAGATGGCAAGGCGTCATACACTGGGTTGTTCTGAACAGGATGTGTCTATGTTTGTTTATTGTGAAGAAAATTCACAGCGAAACACGTACCTGAGTGCACCAGAAATACAATCTGTTTCTCTGAATTGCCTTGTGACAGCATAATACCGTAAGATACTATTTTATAATTTAGCAAGTCATGTTGGCAATAGAACAAGCGTTCAAATTATGCTCACCTGACCCAGATTGCGATTTGTAATGGGCCATTTTTGGATTGCATAAACAACAACAGTAATTGTGTGATGGCGGTGATACAGGGTTGCGTTACAAACAAAACAACTACAAGTCTGCTTGCTCTAGTTCAGGGGTAGGCAACTAGATTCAGCAGGCAATTGTTGTCGGAGCGGATGGTCAGGGGGCCAGACCATAATTATAGTAATTTGTACAGTGCAAATTGACCACAACTAACCCCCAAAACAGAGATTGTATATCATTTCATACCTTGATTATGTTGAGACGCGATCTCTCTTTTTTTATTAGTGGGAATACTTGGTGAACAGATTTTCTAAATAAAACACATTTCTAGCTGAATTCCTGAATATTCACCAATAAATAAAATGGGGGCCCAAAAAAATTACTCTTGTGGAAAAGTTTTGGCCTGCAGACTGCCTGTTACCGACCCCTGCTCTAGTTCCTCAACAACAGGAGAGGTATAAAAAAACACAATTTACAGTAGTTGAAGACTATTCTTTAAGTCATAAAAGTGCATTGAAATATCTTAGGAATTGTGCACACTTTGGAGAGGTTAGCTGAAGACTCTTCTTTGAGTTATAAAAGTGCATTGGAGAGGTGATCCTGTGGAATGGCGAGTAATGGGCACCGGAGGGGGTGGCTGCCGTTTTACAGACTCCTATCCAATTGTGCTATTCTGTGTGTTTTTTTTTGCTTTGTTAGTAACTTTTTTGTACATCATTTTTCTGCCACCGTGTCTTATGACTGGAAAGAGCTTCTGGACATCAGAACCGAAATTACTCACCTCGGACTGAACAAAGAGTTTTCTTTAACGAATCAGAGGTGAAAGATTTATGGCTCCTCCCAGACCAGGCCCAAATCCCAGTCATTCGCATGAAGAGGAGAAGCCGATACAAGAGGCGCATATCCAGGTGCTTGGTGAGAATTCGTCAACAAGTGGATAATCCGCCATCCATCCTACTGGACGAATGTGCAGTAACTGGAGAATAAATGGATGAGCTCCGTTCGAGACTATCCTACCAACAGGATATTGAAAACGGTAATATCTTATGGTTCACCGAGTCATGGCTGGGTTTTCCATGCATCGGCAAGACAGAACAGCAACCTCCGGTAAGATGAGGGATGGTGGTCTGTGTCTATTTGTCAACAAAAGCTGGTGCGCGATCTCTAATATTAAATCTTAAGGTTTTGCTCGCCTGAGGTAGAGTACCTCATGATAAGCTGAGGATCACACTATTTATCAAGAGAGTTTTAATCTATATTTTTCGTAGCTGTCTATTTACCACCACAAACCGATGCTGGCACTAAGACCACACTCAACAAGCTGCATAAGGCCATAAGCAAACAAGAGAATGCTCACCCAGGAGCGGACTTTAATGCAGGAAAACTTAAATCCGTTTTACCTAATTTCTACTAGCATGTTACATGTGCAACCAGAAGGAACACAACTCTAGACCACCTTTACTCCACAGTACTAAAATTAATCCTACGACACCGGCTCTGATGCTCGTCGGATGTGGCAGGGCTTGCAAACTATTACGGATTACAAAGGGAAACCCAGCCACGAGCTGCCCAGTGACGCATCCTACCAGATGAGCTAAATGCCTTCTATGCTCACTTCGAGGCAAGCAGCACTGAACCATGCATTAGAGTAACAGCTGTTCTGGACAACTGTGTGATCACACTTTCCTTATCTGATGTGAGTATGACCTCTAAACCAAGGCCGCAAGACAGATTACTAGGACACTTACAGAGCACGCGCTGACCAATTGGCAAGTGTCTTCACTGACATTTTCAACCTCTTCCTGAAAAAATCTGTAATACCTACATATTTCAAGCAGACCACCACAGTCCTTGTGTCCAAGAATGCCAAGGTAATTGGCCTAAATGACTACTGCTCCGCAGCACTCACATCTGTAGCCATGAAGTGCTTTGAAAGGCTCACATCAACACCATCATCCCAGAAACCCTAGAACTACTACAATTTGCATACCGCCCCAACAGATCCAAAGATGACGCAATCTCTATGGCACTTCACACTTCCCTTTCCCACCTGGACAAAAGGAACACCAATGTGAGAATGCTGTTTGTTGACCACAGCTCAGCGTTCAACACCATAGTGCCCTCCAAGCTCATCACTAAGCTTAGGACCCTGGGACTAAAGACCTACAAAAGATCTGATCGTGGACTACAGGAAAAGGAGACGAGCACGCCCCCATTCACATCGACGGGGCTGTAGTGGAGCGGGTCGAGAGCTTCAAGTTCCTTGACACCACATTGCTAACAAACTATCATGGTCCAAACACACGAAGACAGTCGTGAAAAGGGCACAACAATGCCTATTCCCCCTCAGGAGACTGAAAAGATATGGCATGGGTCCTCAGATCTTCAAAAAGTTCTACAGGCGCACCATCGAAAGCATCCTGCCTGGTTGCATCACCGCTTGGTATGGTAACTGCTCGGCATCCTACCGCAAGGTGCTACAAAGGGTAGTGCGTATGGCCCAGCACATCACTGGGGCCAAGCTTCCTGCCATCCAGGACCTCTATACCAGGCGGTCAAAGGAAGGCACTAAAAATTGTCAAAGACTCCAGCCACCCTGGCCATAGACTGTTCTCTCTGCTACCTCACGGCAAGCGGTACCAGAGCGCCAAGTCTAGGTCTAAAAGGTTTCTAAACAGCTTCTACCCCCAAGCAATAAGACTGCTAAACAGTTAATCAAATGGCTACCCAGACTATTTGCATTGACCAGCTTTCTACGCTGCTGCTTCTCGCTGTTTATTATCTATGCATTGTCACTTTACCCCTATCTACATGTACATATTACCTCACTTACCTCGAATAACCTGTACCCCCACACATTTTCTCGGTACCGGTACCCCCTGTATATAGCCTCGTTATTGTGATTTTCTTGTGTTACTTTTCTTCTAATGTTTTTTGTTTGTATTCGTATTTTTTTTTGCAAATATTTTGTTACTTACTTTTTTTTTTACAATTCTGCATTGGTATTCTGCATTGTTGGTATTAAGCATTTCACAGTAAGTTGTTGTATTTGGCATATGTGACAAATAGAATTTGATTGAATTTTGATTTTGGTTGAAATTTCACCAGCAAAACAAATATACCTTGATGACTTTTTGCAAATCCAATGTATTTTCCACGTAGTTTCCACATCACAATACTTTGACAAATGACATTGAAACAATGTTGATTCAACTAGTTTGTGCCCAGTGGGGTTAGGTGCCGAGTCTCACAACTCTCACGATTCTACTGTACTGTGCATTCAGAAAGTATTCACACGATCACACCCCTTGACTTTTTCCACATTTTGTTGTGTTACAGTGAGATATTTGGTCATTGGCCTAAACATAATACCCCATAAAGTCAAAGTGGAATTAAGTTTTCTTTTACAAATAAATAAAAAATGCAAAGCTGGATTGTCTTGAGTCAAAAATAATTTAACCCATTTGCTATGGCAGGCCTAAATAAGTTCAGGAGTAAAAATGTGCTTAACAAGTCACATGATACGTTGCGTGGACTAATAGTGTTAAACTCCTTTATGTCTGTACTCCACACATTATCTGTAAGGTAGCTCAGTAGAGCAGTGAATTTTGTAATATATGTTGGAATGTATTTTAAATGTTCTGTATATTACACAAAAACGAATACTGTACATCATTTTATATATTTCACATGTACAGTATCCTAAAAATAGTTATTTAAATATGTATATATTATTATTATTATTATTTTCTCCATATGGGTTAAAAGGACCAGCCATGCCATATCGTTGTTGCTGTATTGATTCTTTGGAGATTGCATTGGTATTTAGTTAATTTCTCAGTTGTGCTGAGAGCAATAAAGGAAATATTATTCAATGTACAGTATTCTCTCAATATCCACATATTGCCTCGTTAGATTATCGAGCCCAGTAGCTTTAGATTGTACAAGACAACTCAATTGGAGGCAGTGAAATTCCCATTTCATTGCACACTCAGTGTCTATGGTGGAATCTATAAGACTCAACAATACTGTCTATAGGCATGAGGATGTGTCATGTATACCGAACTGTACAGACATGCATGAAGAGGGAAATAGTATTGGAGAATCAATATACAGCAAACCAGATTCAGTTAGAAGGTAGTGCCATGCACAACTGCTAAAAAAACATCAGTTTAAACTTCCTCTCCCGTGAATATTATGTTGCCGACGTAATAATGTTCCTCAGCTCTTGCAATTAGGATTGTGAACTCCCTAATCAATCTAGTTTAGAGCTGAAGGCTCATTTGACATGAGAAACTCACATAGCCTTCAGATGAAATTATGCATGTAATACTGTTAACACTTGATTAACTATGTCAAAGACCAGCCTGGAGCACGCTTGAGGCAATTTAAATGAAAAATGAAAGGAGTCTTCACACTGGCATGTTCTATTTAAGCAATAAGGCACAAGGAGGTGTGGTATATGACCAATATACCACGGTTAAGGGCTGTTCTTATGCACAACGCAACGCTGAATGCCTGGATACAGCCCTTAGCTGTGGTATATTGGCCATATACCACAAAACCCCGAGGTGCCTTTTTGCTATTATAAACTGGTTACCAACGTAATTATAGCAGTAAAAATACATGTTTTGTTATACCCGTGGTATACGGTCTGATATACCACAGCTGACAGCCAATCATCATTCAGAGCTCGAACCACCCAATTTATAATATAGAATATTCAGGGTGTGATAACATAGACAAGTGCCTCTCTGACTATACCTCGAAGAGGGCAATGCATCCAATGGCTGCATTACAAGAAATCATGGCACATTTATTTCTCGCCCTCTAGGTCTCGGGTGCTTGTTGAAGAAAAATATGAGTTATGCCACACATTGATGACGTGCCTGCAGAAGCAAACGGTCCATTTCTAAAATGTCAAATGAAAGGCTGTAACCTTTCAAAAGGTTAGGTATAATAAGAAATGCCCCCACTGCAAAAACTACCAAGCATGTCTGTGTATGTATCCATGATTAGTCTCCCAGCCAACTGTCATCAAGATGATGAAGATACCCCAAGATGTAATGGCATCGATCTCAAATTGAGTTATAAGAATCCTAATGGTGATATGAATGGCTCCTGCAGTGCGGTCATCTATAAATTATGCGAGGGGGGCTGCTGAATTTGAATTTCCTGCTTCGCGTGCATTAATTGATTTACTAAACAGCTGCGAGCGCATGCAGGGCCGTGTGTTGGGCTTCATTAGAAGGTGAGGGCGCAATTGGCGAGGAAAACAAGGAATGTGTGTGTGGGGGTGCTTAGATACAGCGCGATGTGAATGTCAGCATTTGTGGTCTCTCTGAATTTAATTTTTAATTAAGGGAGGTGGCACAATCGATTCGGGGCCGGCCCATCTACCCCTGGAATGACTGCAGTTGATTTGGTGGGAAAAGTGCATGTTGTGAAATGGGATAGGGTTAAGCAGTGTCTTGGTTGTAATTGCAGGTGCTGAAGGTGAAATGCTTGGCTGCATTCCAATGTCTTGCTAGAGGAAATATGAATGTAGTAACTGTAATGTTATGGAGGATCTTCTAGTTTTCCTCATTTGGAAAAAAACAGCAGATTTGTAGATTGAAGTGTGATTCTCATCTGATAAATGCAGGTTACATAGTATACTGTTTACAGTGTATACCAATGTGGAGTCTCCATTTGTCTGATATTCCACTTGGAATATTCAAACAAAATGGTTTTAACTGTCAAAACAGACCACTGATGTCACTTTGTGGAGTCCCATGGCACACACTTTGCCTTGACATGCACTAAATCGATTTTTCAGACACCTGTCACTGGGGTTTACTTTGAGTTGTCTGCCAGGGACCGTCTCAAGTTGACTGTTTGAACAAGGCACACCAAGATCGTTACTTGTCATTCAGTGGCCCGACTGACAGAATAGAACTAATGGAAGTTTCCAAAGAGTACAAAGACCGACAGGAAAGGTGAAAAGGCTGGAAGAAATAGGACACATGTTGTTACCATGGTGACTACCAAAGAACTGTGAGAGAATTGAATGTAGCTTCCTCTGGAAAGAGTGTCTAAAAGGTGAATTATCAGAACAATTTTTCTCTCACCCTCAAAGGAAACTCAATACATTTCATAAAGGTATTGAATCTTACTCAACACATTTCTGAGATGGGTGGTATCCTTACAGAGCTATATGATTAATTTATTAATACCGCCCTGAATACATGCAAGGTGCCACCTAGTACAGCTACCCAGAAACACTCATAGAAAACTGAGAACAAAGTTGCTGAGTGTGTGTTTGATTTAGGTATGTGTCTTTCTGCTTTCAAAATCCTTAGCCCCTATGACACGATTGTAAACACATGTATACACATTTGCAACCGTTGCCTCCAATACACTAACACAGGGCTCTCCAACCCTGTTCCTGGAGAGCTAGTGTCCTGTAGGTTTTCCCTCCAACCCTAATCAAGCGCACCTGATTCAGATACGTAATTAGCTGGTTGATAAACTGAATCAGGTTCGAGCAACTGAGGTTGGAGCAAAAACCTACATGAGGGTAGCTCTCCAGGAACAGGGTTGGAGAGCCCTGCACTATAATGTCGTTTTTGGTATAAATAATACATAAGCATCAACCCATCTGTCACCTCACAGGAAGCTCACACGGTGTCATGCAGAGTATTGGAGCTCTCCCACGGATTATGTTGTTATTGAGTTGTCCTGAGTCTCCAGTGTGCTATCTGGCCCAGACTGATAACGGCCCTGGCTTAATGTCCATGGGTGTTCACACCTGTTTGGTTTGAGAACATCCCTTTTTTCTTTCTACCGGCCAGGTCACGAGGAAATTTGTGTTCAAAATGATGTGTGATCCATGAGCTCTGATGGGTGGAGGAAATCTATAGGGTTGATTTCGGTACCTAGACTCGGTTGTGACTTTGAATTTGTAGTGCAGAGCATCGTAATAGAGAAACCAAGGTATTGAATGTAGCTCAGTTGCATTGGGTGGAATTGTATTTACTCCCCCTTTCAATGGTAGCTTCTCAGGAAGATACCTCTAGTTTAAAGTCAAAGTTAGACATCCATCCAGGTCCCAAGAACGTCTAGATCTGCCTTCAAAATCGGCAATTATGGGCAACGGTGAGCGCTTTTACCTTGACATAAAAGCCACGCGATTGCCTTTACCAAACTTTAACCCTTAACCACTCAGAATGAATTCCTAAACCTAACCCAATTTTAACCCTATCCCAAACCGTAACCCTTAACTTACCGAGATGTAAAATACCCAGCCCGAAGCTAATGTTTTTGGTTTCACTTTTGAGGAGTTAGGTATCAGTAAATCAACGTAAACATCCGATCCTTGACTTCACCCATAGACATTTGGAAAAACATGGACAAAGTCAAATTTCGAATTCAAACTGTGATACCTTGTTGAGCTTCTAAGTAAGCAGACTGAGTTTGATAATTGCACTTTAATCCTGACACCTTATTTTTTGGTATTCTTCTCTTTTCACATTTTTAAGTTGGGCTCTGCCTCTCATCATCTCCTGCCCTTTCGCCCTGGGGTTACAAAGGTGCCCACTTTGTATGCAGGGCCCAGGACGGCCCAGCCCACAGAGGCTCACTGAAAAGGGCTTTGTTAAGACTTGCTGCAGGGCCAGCCTTCATCCAACAGAGCCTCAAGACTCATGAAGAGTTTTCCCAGAAAGTCTGACTTCTCAAAAAGTCTCACCATGGATAGAATGCTAATCAACTGATCTACATATAAAGGTGTTGAAAACACAGTTATGCATACTAAATGGTAATATACAAATATTTTGAACATTAGGGCTGGGAATTGCCACAGATCTCACAATACAATATCATACTTCCCACTGGGAACACCATTTTATTTAACCACAGCACTTTGGTTAATATTTGGTTGAGATGTTGATCAATAGGATTTCAACCTTTATTCATCCACTCAAAAAGACAGCCAGAAGTTTAGGAATTCAACCATGTCTTATCACTATGCTTTCAACCATTTAAAAGCATGCCCAAGTACAAATGGGAATGCAATGTCAGATATTTTGCATTTATACAACATGTTTTACTACTGTGCTTCATCTAATAGCACAACCAGATGACCTGGATTGCAACAGAGATGACATTAAAAGTACACAGTACAAGTGATCAATGCTGTTTATTATAGCAATTGTGAAGATCTCCACATACCTGCAACCTTTGCATGCAATCTTGAACATGTACACTTTCTATGATTACATAATAAGAAAAACATTTTATAGTCACAGTAAACTAAAAATGTGGCCATGTATGTGTTACTCATTTTAAGGTTAATAAAAATACAATTTCAAAAAATATCACATTTACATACAGTACCAGTCAAAGGTTTGGACACACCTACTCATTCAAGGATTTTTCTTTATTTTTACTATTTTCTATATTGTAGAATAATAGTGAATACATCAAAACTATGAACTAACACATATGGAATCATGTAGTAAGAAAAAAAGTGTTAAACAAATCAAAAAATATTTTAGATTCTTCAAAGTAGCCACGCTTTGCCTTGATGACCAAGGCCCTTCTCCCCTGATTGCTCAGTTTGGCCAGGCGGCCAGCTCTAGGAAGAGTCCTGGTTGTTCCAAACTTCTTCCATTTAAGAATGATGGAGGCCACTTTGTTCTTGGGGACCTTCAATGCTGCAGACATTTTTTGGTACCCTTCCCCAGAGCTGTGCCTCGACACAATCTTGTCTCGTAGCTTTACGGACCATTCCTTCGACTTCATGGCATGGTTTTCGCTTTGAAATGCACTGTCAACTGTGGGACCTTATATAGACAGGTGTGTGCCTTTCCAAATCATGTCCAATCAATTGAATTTACCACAGGTGGACTCCAATAAAGTTGTAGAAACATCTCAAAGATGATCAACGGAAACAGGATACAGCTGAGCTCAATTTCGAGTCTCATAAGGTCTGAATACTTATATAAATAAGCTATTTCTGTTTTCAAAAATGTCTAAAAACCTGTTTCGCTTTGTCATTATGGGGTACTGTGTGTAGATTGAGGAAAAAAGTAATTTAATCAATTTTAGAATAAGGCTGTCAAGTAACCAAATGTGGAAAAAGTCAAGGGATGTGAATAGTTTCCGAATGCACTGTATGACAAAGTATGGTTACGTTTCATTTGCTCTGTTAAACCTACCCTTTCCTACTGACTTCGATAACAACAGTGAATCTATTTAATTATTGAGAGATCTCTTAATATTCATTCTCACAATAGCACATTGGTAGCAGTCAGTAAAAAATATCAAAGCTGGGCTTGGTTAAACCCTTGTTGGGAGACCAAATGGATAGCTGTAGATAAATTCTCCAGTAGGAGACGCTGCCCAGACTGTTTTTTTCTGATAGTGGATATAACGTTGAAGATCTGACATTGTTTCAAAGGTACAAAGTTAACATGTTGAAAAATGCTTACCATGACATACATAACACTTTACATTGATAACTTTTTGCGAATCCAATGTATTTTCCACGTCACAATATTTTGACAAATTACGTTGAAACGATGTTGATTCAACCAGTTCGTACCCAGTGGGTTGTGCACTTCATTGCGATTTAATGATCCAAATATATATCTCACGAAATGTATCCTGCAGAAAGACAAGAGAGAGACTTAGAAAATGAGCTTTGATCAGTCATGGAAATAAAAGTTCTGAAAACATGCTGGTTCACTATTTAAAAAGAAGATGGAGAACAGGCTATAGGATGAAAAATACCTCCGTTTTGGAGCAGGTACATCCGACTATCACTACCTAATGACACCTACCTTTTTCTTAAACAAATCGATACTTGGAGTCAAATATCGATGTAATATCATCCAAAAATGATATTCCGATATGAAACTGTATCTATTTTCCCCCTATTACTACATAAGTAAGCATTGTGTCTTCACAAAAACAAACTGTAGGATGCATTAACTCATTAACAACCACAACCACACCATCACGGTAGGACAAAAACAATCCTTATTCCTTGCACTAGAGGAAAATAAATTGATGGATCTAACAAAGGAGAGGCCTGCACTTTCTCAGTGGGAGTAGAAAGTGCTGTGAGTTTTGATATTGAGACATCAATGCCAAACTGCATTGCAAGAGAGCTGGGAAGAGCCACTGGTGTATAGAAGCAGTCCACTGCACGTGTTTTGAAGGGAAGCAGGCAGGTAAGTACGAGGGAGGGAGGAACGAATTGTTGAGCCATTGAACACCAGGCAGCTTGTGTGACCTTGGGTTGTCTGTGTGTGTGTGTGTGTGTGTGTGTGTGTGTGTGTGTGTGTGTGTGTGTGTGTGTGTGTGTGTGTGTGTGTGTGTGTGTGTGTGTGTGTGTGTGTGTGTGTGTGTGTGTGTGTGTGTGTGTGTGTGTGTGTGTGCGCGCGCGCGCGCGCGCGCGCGTGTGTGTGTGTGTGTGTGTGTGTGTGTGTGTGTGTGTGTGTGTGTGTGTGTGTGTGTGTGTGTGTGTGTGTGTGTGTGTGTGTGTGTGTGTGAGCAGACCCGGGTTCGAATACTAATTTAGGGTATTTCAAGTTAATAATTGGGATGTATTTGGAAATATATTTGTAAAGTATTGGCATACATTTGAAAATACTCAAATACACAGACAAGTGTATTTTCAATTACAATTATTTAAAATACGCTCATGCATTTGAACCCAGGCCTGTTTGGTATTTAAAATGTTGTACTTGAAAATAAGTATTTGAAAATAGTTTTAATTAGTAGGCTATTTATAGGAAAATATTAGATAATGCTTCCAATAGAAGTAGGTGACTCGGCCCACATTATTTGAAAATACACAAAAAAAAAGTATTTAAATAACAAATAATAAAATACACATGTATTTGAAGCCAGGTCTGATGTTTGTGTGCCCGCGCAAATGCGTGCATGTGTGTTTAGGATACTTCTTGCTCGAGGACTGACATCTAAGTAGAGAACAGATGCACCTGGTACACACATCTGACAGGTGTACCAAACAACCACTATCGTTTCTGCTTCCCTGAATTGCATACACACCTCTCCAAACTCCCCTCGAGCCATAGACCTCTCTCTCCCCCCACCTCCCTTCTCACACCAAACAATCAGCGCCGGGTGGGACTCCCGAGAGCATGCGCACAGTTTCTGTTGATTCTATTTAGAAAAGCCACGGTTGTGTTCTCTGTGTCCTCTCAAGTGTAAAACCGATTTCTTTCCCAATGAGCTAAACAGCTTGCAGTGGCCCGATGCTCTGATGGGTTTGTGAAGAGCTGCACAGCGTACTGTCGGTTTGATTGTTTGGTTGTTTGGTGAGGATCCAGTTCTGCAGCACGGGGTTGATGGTTTTAATGGTGGGGTTCCAAAATAAGCCTTCAATCTAGGCCTTTGCTGGTCTTGTGTAGCAATACAGTACCTTGGTGATGTAATGCAACCTGTTTAATCACACAATCTCTAAAGGCTCATCTTTGAGGGGAAAAAACATGAATTTGTTCTTCATTGTTGAGTGTGTCATTCTTTTACTTCACTACTTTTTCAAGAAATCAACCCTTTCCCATTCCTGGATATGTCAAAAACATAGAAAACGACTGGGTATTACCCAGAAGTCATTGTGACAGCCACATGCAGGGAAAGAATGACCACTGGTCAGAGATTAAATACCTTGTCCCAGCAACAGTGACCGGAGATTGACTTAAAAGCAGAGCAAATCTCTCTCTTTCACACACTCACACACACACACACACACACACACACACACACACACACACACACACACATTCTCATTTCTGTCAGAGTGGTGGAGAGCAGGCGCTGTGACCTCTTGGTGTTAGACTGTCAAAGTGAAAAACCCAGCTGTGCAATAAGAGTGACGCACCGCAAATGTGCCTTCAGCTCCTCATTGACATTCAGTGTGCCTCACACACGTCCCACACACAGCCGCAGTCTCTGCCTAAAATGCACGCACGCCGTACACACACACACACACAAACAGAACCGTTCTTTTAAAAGCATGGGAACCGGTTAAAAACGTTATTTTATGTTCTAGGTATTTTTTTCCAGTCCCACAAAAAAATGCAACAAAGCGCCTATGCAAAGCCCTCACTCTGTCCCTCAGAAACATATTGAAAGAAGAATGGATTCACTTTTTCAATGCTAGTTAAAGGATACTATAGTTACGACGTTTCACATTGGATTTATTGACTACAAAAAAGGTAATTCTGGTGCCACTCTACACACACAAGCTTATTAGCTAGCTCTGGTCCAAGTTCAAAGACAATCAACGCTCCTTCATAGAAGCCGCTCCTCTGTAGGTATAATTATGTGGGCCTGTCAGTTCATAACAACAAGATGTCCAATGGTTCAAGCCAAGCCTCCTCCTCCACCCTCTCTCGCACCTGCAAAATGTCCATCGCATCTCGCGCTCTACACTGTCCAATGTATGTAAATAGCTTTCCCGCTCTATAGCAAGCTGTTCTACCAGCACTGATTGGTGAAGGAATTTATGTCGAGCTAGATGTAAAAAAAAAAATTATAATTCAAAGGTTTAAGAAGGAACAGAAAGGAATAATTTAAACAGTTACTTTTTTGGTGTTTGAACCGGTTGAAAAATGTATTTTGCTGGTCAGGAACAGTGGAACGGAACAAAAAAAATGATTGTTCTGTTCAGAATGAAACGATTGGATAATAATGATGTTGGTTCCAAGTTCCAACCGGATTCCAATAGATTCCACTCAGTCATAAGTTTAGTTGAATCTGAGAGGTCACAGTTCCAGATGCCAAAGAATATATACACTGCTCAAAAAAATAAAGGGAACACTTAAACAACACAATGTAACTCCAAGTCAATCACACTTCTGTGAAATCAAACTGTCCACTTAGGAAGCAACACTGATTGACAATAAATTTCACATGCTGTTGTGCAAATGGAATAGACAAAAGGTGGAAATTATAGGCAATTAGCAAGACACCCCCCAAAACAGGAGTGATTCTGCATGTGGTGACCACAGACCACTTCTCAGTTTCCTATGCTTCCTGGCTGATGTTTTGGTCACTTTTGAATGCTGGCGGTGCTCTCACTCTAGTGGTAGCATGAGACGGAGTCTACAACCCACACAAGTGGCTCAGGTAGTGCAGTTAATCCAGGATGGCACATCAATGCGAACTGTGGCAAAAAGGTTTGCTGTGTCTGTCAGCGTAGTGTCCAGAGCATGCAGGCGCTACCAGGAGACAGGCCAGTACATCAGGATACGTGGAGGAGGCCGTAGGAGGGCAACAACCCAGCAGCAGGACCGCTACCTCTGCCTTTGTGCAAGGAGGTGCACTGCCAGAGCCCTGCAAAATGACCTCCAGCAGGCCACAAATGTGCATGTGTCTGCTCAAACGGTCAGAAACAGACTCCATGAGGGTGGTATGAGGGCCCGACGTCCACAGGTGGGGGTTGTGCTTACAGCCCAACACCGTGCAGGAGGTTTGGCATTTGCCAGAGAACACCAAGATTGGCAAATTCGCCACTGGCGCCCTGTGCTCTTCACAGATGAAAGCAGGTTCACACTGAGCACATGAGCACATGTGACAGACGTGACAGAGTCTGGAGAACGTTCTGCTGCCTGCAACATCCTCCAGCATGACCGGTTTGGCGATGGGTCAGTCATGGTGTGGGGTGGCATTTCTTTGTGGGGCCGCACAGCCCTCCATGTGCTCGCCAGAGGTAGCCTGACTGCCATTAGGTACCGAGATGACATCCTCAGACCCCTTGTGAGACCATATGCTGACACATGCACATTTGTGGCCAGCTGGAGGTCATTTTGCAGGGCTCTGGCAGTGCACCTCCTTGCACAAAGGCGGAGGTAGCGGTCCTGCTGCTGGGTTGTTGCCCTCCTACGGCCTCCTCCACGTATCCTGATGTACTG
Source organism: Salvelinus fontinalis (assembly GCF_029448725.1). Taxonomy (NCBI): domain Eukaryota; kingdom Metazoa; phylum Chordata; class Actinopteri; order Salmoniformes; family Salmonidae; genus Salvelinus; species Salvelinus fontinalis. The sequence goes on along the minus strand of NC_074671.1, from coordinate 27,203,603 downwards.
GCCTGTCTCCTGGTAGCGCCTGCATGCTCTGGACACTACACTGACAGACACAGCAAACCTTTTTGCCACAGTTCGCATTGATGTGCCATCCTGGATGAACTGCACTACCTGAGCCACTTGTGTGGGTTGTAGACTCCGTCTCATGCTACCACTAGAGTGAGAGCACCGCCAGCATTCAAAAGTGACCAAAACATCAGCCAGGAAGCATAGGAACTGAGAAGTGGTCTGTGGTCACCACCTGCAGAATCACTCCTGTTTTGGGGGGTGTCTTGCTAATTGCCTATAATTTCCACCTTTTGTCTATTCCATTTGCACAACAGCATGTGAAATTTATTGTCAATCAGTGTTGCTTCCTAAGTGGACAGTTTGATTTCACAGAAGTGTGATTGACTTGGAGTTACATTGTGTTGTTTAAGTGTTCCCTTTATTTTTTTGAGCAGTGTATAATATACAGTGCATTTGAAAAGTATTCAGACCCCTTGACATTTTCAATTTACATCATTTAGCAGACGCTTTTATTCAGAGCGAGTGCATACTTTTTCATCCTTTCCACATTGCTACGTTACAGCCTTATTCTAAAATGGATTAAGCATTTTTTCCCCCTCATCAATTCACACACAATACCTCAAAATGACGCTTGTTTTGCAAATGTATTAAAAATAAACATCTGAAATATCACATTTACATAAGTATTTAGACCCTTTACTCAGTACTCTGTTGATGCACCTTTGGCAGCGATTTCAACCTCGAGTCTCCTTGGGTATGACTACAAGCTTGGCACGCCTGTATTTGGGGAGTTTCTCCCATTCTTCTCTGCAGATCCTCTCAACCTCTGTCAGGTTGGATGGAGAGCATTGCTGCACAGCTATTTTCAGGTGTCTCCAGCGATGTTAGATCAGGTTTAAGTTCAGGCTCTGGCTGGGCCACTCAAAGACATTCAGAGACTTGTCCCAAAGCCACTACTGCGTTGTCTTGGCTGTGTGCTTAGGGTTGTTGTCCTGTTGGAAGGTGAACCTTCGCCCCAGTCTGAGGTCCTGAGCGCTCTGGATCAGGTTTTCATCAAGGATCTCTCTGTACTTTTCTCCGTTCATCTTTCCCTCGATCCAGACTTGTCTCCCAGTCCCTGACGCTGAAAAACATCCCCACAGCATGATGCTGCCACTACCATGCTTCACCGTAAGGATGGTGCCAGGTTTCCTCCAGCCGTGACGCTTGGCATTCAGGCCAAAGAGTTTAATCTTGCTTTAATCACATCAGAGAATTTCGTTTCTCATAGTCTAGGAGTCCTTTAGGTGCCTTTTGGCAAACTCTAAGCGGGCTGTCATGTGCCTTTTACTGAGGAGTGGCTTCAGTTTGGCCACTCTACCATAAAAGCCTGATTGGAGGAGAGCTGCAGAGATGGTTGTATTTCTGGAAGGTCCTCCTATCTCCACAGAGGAACTCTGAAGCTCTGTCAGAGTGACCATCAGGTTCTTGGTCACCTCCCTGACCAAGCCCCTCCTCCACTGTTTGCTCAGTTTGGCTGGGTGGCAAGCTCTAAGAAGAGTCTTGGTGGTTCCAAAATTCTTCCATTTAAGAATGATGGAGGCCACTGTGGAGCCAGGCCCAGCCAATCAAAATTAGTTTTTACCCACAAAAGGGCTTTAGACAGAAATACAGCTGATGAAATATAGTTTAATTAGCTGTCCGGGTGTCTGGTCTCAGACGTTCCTGCAGGTGAAGAAGCCGGATGTGGATGTCCTGGGCTGGTGTGGTTGCACAGTCTGCTGGTGTGAGGTTGGATGTACTTCCAAATTCTCTAAAATGACATTGGAGGTGGCTTATGGTAGACAACTGGACATTAAATTGCCTGGCAACAGCTCTAGTGGACAATCCTGCAGACAGCATGCCCATTGCACACACCCTCAAAACTTGAGACATCTGTAGCATTGTGTTGTGTGACAAAACTGCACATTTTTCAGTGGCCTTTTATTGTCCCCAGCACAAGGTGCACATGTGTAATGAGCATGCTGTTTAATCAGCTTCTTGATATGCCACAACTGTCAGGTGGATTGATTATCTTGGCAAAGAAGAAATGGTCACTAACAGGGATGTAAACAAATTTGTGCACAAAATGTGAGAGATTTAGTACATTTTCTGGGATCTTTATTTCAGCTCATGAAACATGAGACCAACACTTTACATGTTGCGTTGATATTTTTGTTCAGTATATACTTGTATAAACTACACCTAATATAGAATAGAAGAGGCATTTTAATGTACTTGTATTATATTTCCTTTAATTCAAATTGCAATTCTGTATCCATTTACTATTTCAATTGAAATTCAAAAGTTGTATTGGAATTTATGAGGCATTCTCAAATCAATTATGGAATTGAGCCCAACCATGCATGACACACACAGAGTTGTTGGACAACCCTTAAGTCCTCTAATAGCACCATCTTGTGGACATAAGAATACCGAGCTCCTCATTAGATTCTTATTTAGGAAAAAACAATTAGATTAAATTACTTAGGCCTAAAGCCATCTTCTTCCTGACACACCTAATTAATCAGATGGGTTATGTCTTGTTTACTTCAATATGTAGATAAATAATTTCATTTTGTCCTCTGGCTAAATTCAGATTAAATAATAGTTTTTTGTTTAAATTATAACTCTTCCAATGCAGTTGCATTTTTGAATGACATTCAGTGGTCAGTACTAAGTAAATGTAGAAAGAATGGCGAGAAGAACGTACTTCAGAAGCAATTGTCTTTATAGTTGATTAAGTCATAACTTTTCAATGCAACTTTAATTATCTCAAGCTTTGAGCTGCGAACCTTATGGCGATATACTGTATCTGCATCTAAAATGCACTGTGCCGTTTGAATTGGCAGCCATTTTAGTATTTTGCCGTTTCAGCAATAAGCCGAAAAATAAAAGGTAATAGCCTTAATATAACATTTTTGAGTGGGCAGAATTGATGACAGTCTCTAAATAACATCATAGGCCAAACTAAATTTGTTGTACTTCACACACTTAAACGTTAATTTGAACAATGTACCACAGCAGATTCAAGGAAGCAGACTCAAGATAGCATACTGGCATGTTGTCAAAAACTGCATCTGTCATGGTGACATTGATATGTGGAGAAAGAGCGATATAATAATCACGCTATTTTAGATCCACTGATAGCGTCAATAGCGCCATTTCGAAGTTCAGCACCACCAGGCAGTGGACAGCGACCATTGAAGACTCAGACAATCTTATTTTTTTTCTTAGAAAATTCTCTGCCGCTTTATGGTCCTGTCACGAGGACCCCTTTTGAAGAGCAAGTCATGCTTGAAATGATGCCACCTACTGTGGAAACGGAATTGACAGGCCAGGCACAATGTCCTGTGCTACCGCACAACCCTTTCGCCCAGGAGATTTTCTCACCCTAGTAGGGTGTAGATAAAACTCCCACTGTGCTTTGTAGTGTGGCTGGATGGAGGGGTTCTACTGCATAAGTCAACGTAAGTGTGTGTGATCGTGCTTTTCAGTCCAATATAAATGCATGTGTGATATGTATCCTCTTTCCCCAGGGTATTATGGTGCCACCCCACTGTCTCTAGCTGTTCCATCTGGAATCTCAATGGGATGTACCTGGCCCCAAGGCCAGTCTGAAACCTCTCCACTGTAGCAGCTGTCACACTAACCCCACTGTGTCCAATCATTCAGAGCCAAGAGAACCATTTCCTCTGCCGTATTAAATACAACAGCTTCTCTCACAAATGCATGTATATAGGCCTACACTGAAAATGTAATGTCCTGGCACCTTCGCTTCATTTAAAGGTTCAGAAAAGTGTTTTAGCTTAGCCCTGAACATATATCACTGTTCCATTCACCTCATACCAGTCAGTTTTTTTGGGGTGGGGGGAGATATTTCAGGAATATTCTGCTCAGCACCTAAGTTCTAAGTGGTGCAACTTTTACAATTAAAGCCTTGAAAAGGCTAATGAGATTGGAAACACAGGATTTAAAATATATCAAACATCTGCCATTGCATATCATTTCACCAATAACCACCTCCAGAAAAACAGCTTACAGAAAGAAGCATGTTACAAGATGTAAAATGCAAATGTAACCTCGGTTGCAGCATTTCCCAGGCACACGTATGTCTTGTGACAGCCCCATGCTTACACAGGTGGCTGTCCACAGAGAGACAGGCAATCAGGAGCACATCAGTAAAGCACCACCAACTGGCTACTGCTGAATGTGCCCAGCATACTTAAAACCAGCCACTGCCAGCAAGCTGCGCAGAGATGTAGTTCTCCCAAAGATATTTAAAAAGGAGAAGAACGAGTGATTTACTGATAGACCCATGCATCATTCAGTAATTATCCAAGAACAACTTCATAGTTAGTACAATATCTCATCAAGAGTGAAAATCCAATAAAAACTACCTTCAAATACTAAATAGTGTGTGCTACTAAGACCCTGACATTCAGCATTGGCAGCATAGTCTTGTGAAGAGAACAATATCAGCATTGATACATGCAACGGACACCTTAAGGTTGTTGATCATTATATTCGACAGAAGTATCCAACAGGGAATCTATCATTTTACAGCATGTGTCAACTTCTCACAAATTCATCCTTTACATTCTTCGAATATCTGCACACTTTTATTTTTAATATCACCATATTTACATATTGTCATCATATGATAGTCATATTACATTCTACACAAATTGGAGATGATGCCCCTTATGTGAATGGGGCAGTGTGGAATGTTAGAATTGTAACTAGATTTCATTTCATGCAGCCATTCCGCACTATAGCTGAGAGAACAGCTGGGCAGCGCCGTCCACATTCGCAGACTCTTTCGGGGCTTCACGGACAACCTGACATAAAAACAAAAACAAAACGACTTGAGAAAAGATAAAGGAAAACAATCAAACAACCATCAGATGGAGGATACTCAGCACACTCAACTCTGTCGGGTAATCCATTGATTCTCAGTTTAACCTTACCGGTGTTGGCTTTCTGGGCACCGGAGCAGTGCATTTTGATACACTTCTGACATCCTGTTGGACCTCTGTAAATATTTTATTCAGGTTCTCCACCTTCTCATTCTTCACTTTATTGATCTGTGTACAAAGGGAAAAAAACAGTTATCAGCAACTGTGTCAAATACTACCCTTGCACAATACACATACAAGACGGATAAGTTAACCTTCAGGGACAACAGTCTTATGATGAGATGACACCGACCTGTTGCAGTCATTTTTTCCCACAGAGCATTTGCTGAGTGTCAGGGTTTAACAGGCAACTAGCCACAGAAAATACGACACCAGAGCATTCCAAATTGAGTAAAGTTTGGAAGTATCACCAAGTAAAGTTTGCCAAGTAAAAAGTTAGCATTTTGAGACAGTGGCCAGCTGAATACTTACAAGGTAAGAACACTTTATGGCATTGTGGGCAAACTCATTCAATGCATTCAGTCAAAATGTAACTAGGCTATGACTCCAATGGGATTAATTAGAGAAACACCATCAACAAATGCTTATACCAAAAATGAGGGAACCTGAAAAACATTGTTGTAGCTAGTTGACCCCCCCCCCCCAACATAAGAGTATTTTGTATTATTCTGTACGTAAATCTGAGACACTACATTTAGTATGATATGTTATGTTTCATATGTATTCATTTGTGGATGTCCATCATCCATTTTGTATGATATGTTAAGAATTGCAATTTGCACAATATGTTACGAATAAGTAAAATGTGTGATATGTTACAAATACCAATTTGTTGCAGCTAACTTTAGCTAGGTGGCTAATACTAACATTAGCTAGCTATAAGGTTAGGGTTTAAGGTTAGGCATTAAGGGTAAAGGGTTAATGTTAGGGTTAAGGGAAGGGAAAGGGTAAGGGTAAGCTGACAGGCTAAGTAGTTGCAAAGTTGCTAATTAGCTAAAATTCTAAAAGTTGTCCGTGATGAGACTGAACACGCAACCTTTGGGTTGCTAGACATTTGTGCTATATACCAACCACTCTCCTTTCGTTTTTGCCCTACAGTGCATTCGGAAAGTGTTCAGACCCCTTCTAATTTTCCACTTTGCTACATTACAACCGTTATTCTAAAATGGATTTAAAAAAAAAAAATGTCCTCAATCTACACAATCTACCTATAATGACAAACGAAAACAGATTTAGACATGTTTAGAAACTTACGCAAATAAAGTATATTTTTCCATAAGTATTCAGACCCCTTGCTATGAGACTCAGTTGCATTCTATTTCCATTGATCATCCTTGAGATTTTTCTACAACTTGATTGAATTCCACCTGTGGTAAATTCAATTGATTAGACATGATTTGGAAAGGCACACACCTGTCTATATAAGGTCCCACAGTTGACAGTGCATGTAAGAGCAAAAACCAAGCCATGAAGTCGAAGGAATGGTCCGTAAAGCTACGAGACAAGATTGTGTCGAGGCACAGCTCTGGGGAAGGGTACCAAAAAATGTCTGCAGCATTGAAGGTCCCTAAGAACAAAGTGGCCTCCGTCATTCTTAAACGGAAGAAGTTTGGAACCACCAAGACTCTTCCTATATCTGGCAGCCTGGCCAAACTGAGCAATCGGGGGAGAAGGGCAATGGTCAGGGAGGTGACCAAGAACCCAATGGTCACTCTGACAGAGCTTTAGAGTTCCTCTGTGGAGATGGGAGAACCTTCCAGAAGGACAACCATCTCTGTAGCACTCCAACAAATCAGGTCTTCATGGTTGTGGCCAGAAGGAAGCCAATTCTTTAGTAAAAAGGCACATGACAGCCCACATTGTGCTTGCCAAAAGGTACCTAAAGGACTCTCAGACCATGAGAAACAAGATTCCCTGGTCTTATGAAACCAAGATTGAACTCCTTGGCCTGAAAGCCAAGTGTCACAGCTGGGGAAAACCTGGCACCACCCCTACAGTGAAGCATGGCAGTGGCAGAATCATGCTGTGGGGATGTTTTTTAGCGGCAGGGACCTAGAGACTAGTCCGGATCGAGTGAAAAATGAACGGAGCAAAGTACAGAGAGATCCTCGATGAAAACCTGATCCAGAGCACTCAGGACCTCGGAGTGGGGCAAAGGTTCACCTTCCAACAGGACAACAACCCTAAGCACACAGCCAAGACAACGCAAGAGTGGCTTTGGGACAGGTCTTTGAACGTCCTTGACTGGTCCAGCCAGACTCTGGACTTCAACCTTATCGAACATCTCTAGAGAGACCTGAAAATAGCCGTGCAGCGATGCTCCCCATCCTACCTGACAGAGGTTGAGAGGATCTGCAGAGAAGAATGGGAGAAACTCCCCAAATACAGGTGTGCCAAGCTTGTACCGTCATACCCAAGACTTGAGGCTGTAATCGCTACCCAAGGTGCTTCAACAAAGGGTCTTATGTAAATGTGATATTTCCAGGTTCTTTCATTTAATACATTTGCAAAAAATTCTAAAAAAACAGTTTTCACTTTGTCATTATGGGGTATTGTGTATAGATTGATGAGAAAGAAAAAACAATTTAATCAATTTTAGAATAAGGCTGTAACGTAACAAATTGTGGAAAAAGTCAAGGGGTCTAAATGCTTATCGAATGCACTGTGTGTCCTTCTATGTAATGTAACCATATCAAACGTAACATACTGTAACATTAACACCATATCCCAAAACTCTAATTTCTGAACCTACCAAAAAAACTTAATAGCCTAGGCGTTTATTTGCTTAAATCACAACAGCCTTGTTCACACTGTAGGCCTTAATGCTCAACTCAGTAAAAAAAAAGGTGACCAAATCAGGTGTGTGTGTGTGTGTGTTCAGACAGCGGAAATTTGCTGACAATGCCATGCTAGTTGTCATAGTAACAGGTGTGTGTGCAATGGTGTAGGCTGATTGGTGGTGGTGCTTGTGCTTTCTATCACTCAAAAGTTGTCGCAAGCAAAGCCTCAAAGGATAAGATGATCCAACTTTCAAACAAGTCATTTTTGGCTAGCCACAGCAGTCAACTAGCTAGCTGTTTAGTTCTAGCACATTCACTAACTTGTTTGTAAACAATTAACAAGCTAGTTAACTGTAGCTGGCAACCAACAAGATATTCGGCATAACAGTCTAAAAACCATCAGATTGGACCGTTCAGACAAGTCACATGGCCAGGAATAAGATTTGTATCTGACTTTAAACCACGTGGCTAATAATAAAATTTGATTTGTCACATGCACCAAATACAAGTGTAGACCTTACAGTGAAATGCTTACTTACAAGCCCTTAACACTTTTTTTTCTTAACTGCATTGTTGGTTAAGTATAAAAATTCAAAAATTAAATACATAATTAACTTCACTAGGGTAGGGGGCAGCATTCTGAATTTTAAGGTAAGTGATTAATTTGAATGCTATTTCTGACTTTTGTGACACTCTCCTTGGCTGGAAAATGGCTGTATGGGTTTTTGTGGCTAGGTGCAGACCTAACATAATCGCAAAGTGTGCTTTCGCCGTAAAGCGTTTTTGAAATTTGACATAGCATTTGCATTAAGGAGAAGTTTCTTTATTTCCATGAATAACACTTGTATCGTTTATCAATGTTCATGATGAGTATTTCTGTAATTTGATGTGGCTCTCTGCACTTTCACCGGATGTTTGTTTGAGACAATGCATTTCTGACCATAACGCGCCAATGTAAACTGAGATTTGTGGATATAAATATTTACTTTATCGAACAAAACATACATGTATTGTGTAACATTAAGTCCTATGAGTGTCATCTGATGAAGATCATCAAAGGTTAGCGATTCATTTTATCTCTTTCTGCTTTTTGTGACTCCTGTCTTTGGCTGGAAAAATGACTGTTTTTCTGTGATTTTGCGGTGACCTAACATAATCGTTTGTGGTGCTTTCGCTGTAAAGCCTATTTGAAATCGAACACTTTGGTGGGATTAACAAAAAGATTACCTTTAAAATGGTATAAGATACATGTATATTTGAGGAATTTTAATTATGAGATTTCTGTTGTTTGAATTTGGCTCCCTGCACTTTCACTGGCTGTTGTCATATCACCCCGTTAACGGGATTGTAGCCATAAGAAGTTAAAGAAAAAATCTTTGTCCAGTACAAGGTGAGTAATCACTGTCCTGATATCCAGAAGCTCTTTTCGGTCAGAAGAGACAGTGGCAGAAACATTATGTACAAAATAAGTTACAAATAACGCAGGAAAAAAACAAAACACGATAGCACAATTGGTTAGGAGCACGTAGAACGGTAGGCATCTCTTCCGGCGCCATCATATCCGATTCCATGTGCTTTGTGGCTGTTCAGACTCCAGGAAAACTAACAGTCGAATCAGATATGCAAATAAATAGAATTTGATTCACTTCAAAGAGCCAATGTGAACACGGCTCTAGAGACAGGATTCTATATGAGCAAGGCGTCTATTTCTCTAGGGCACACATCTTTTGCTAATTTGCATAGTTAATTGTTTAATTCCACCATTCACTTCCAGTATTTTAATCAATTTCTTCATTTCCTGAACTATTGTGTTGGCCTTTACACACTGTCACATTTCTTTAATCTTAGTATGCATGTTAAAAAAATAAATAATGCAGTTCTTACTTTCTCCACTAGATGGCAATCTGCCAATTTATAGGGATCTGTCCTTTAGTTGTTGACTGTTTTCCTGCTTGCCAGTTAGCTAGCAGTTCTCGGCTGTCAGCAGCCAACAGCTTCTTACTGGCGATAAAACCGGCATATTTTTGGGATTCATTACTGAATTATTTAATGTAACAAATCAAACATTAAACCCCGTAAAAAACATTTTGCTCCTCACTTGTACTTGATTGATGAATTAAGGTCACTAATTGGTAAAGAACTCCCTCACCTGGTTGTCTAGGTCTTAATTGAAAAAATAAGACGCAGACACTAGCCCTCCATAAAATGAGTGACAGCCCTGTCATAAACAATTCATGGTAACCTCGTAAACAATTCATTTAGACCCGATGTTGTGCAATGCGTGCCGTTGTCCAGGTATTACAAACGGACAAGTGGCTATTTGAGTCAGCAATTTATTGAAATTGTACGGTAATATATCCGATAATAAGAACCAAACTTTGTTGACATAGTGGTGCAGGTTTCTCGTAACAACTTTTACATTTTGTCGTTGTCATCTTCAAAGTTGTTTCCGCTGGTCGCAAAAAGCTAAATTTGCATGAAAAGAGCTGATATGAATGTAAAAGACTTTCAAAATAAATTAGGTATACGCTCAGTGCTCCGTTGACATTTCACAGATATAACTTGTGAGATCTAGGAAAAACACATTTTAAATTAATATGAAAAGCACACTAAATTACTACATGTCATGTCTCAAAATCAATATCCATCTTACCTCTATTGTTTTATGTCCTTCGGATTCGAGAAGAACGATAAAAAGTTCAAATGCAAAGTGAGCCTGTAAGCGTTAGGTCACCAGTAGCCTTAAAAATGCACTATGCAGAAATCGCTCCGCCATTTCCTGGTTGATAAAATTCTAAATAGATCACCTAATTTCTGTTGGTGACAAACCAATTGCCATTGTACCATCTAAACCACTGTGAAATATATTTTCCATAACCAAAAATATTGTATTTTCATCTGTTTGAAACTGGCGTACAACACTGAAAGTAAAATAGGCGAAAACTAAATGTAAGCATGGGAAGCATAGAAATAGTAACATACAACAGATCTACCGCTTTACACTTGACTTCAAATTAGAAATACATGTGAGTTATAGATCTGTCAATGAACGTGGTCAGGTCAGACAAAAAGATCAATATTGCAGCTTTAATTCTTGCACAGAATCCAGCCTCGTTGACATGATGCAACTTTCCTGCTGACCACTTTTTATCCTTTGGCCTCCATTGATTTAGTCACCCTAATTTTGGCCATCCTACAACGGTAAAACTCCAAGAACTTTAACGGATTATGATAGAGACATGAGGTTTGGACCATTGGTTTAGTCATTGTTCAAAAGATACGTTTTTGATTGGACACCCTACTGTGTGATGCCTATTAGCTAAATAGTTGGCTAACTAAGATGGTAGCAAGCTAGCATTTTCCACTTACGTGTTTGAGAGTTGAAGTGACAGGTTTTGCCTTATTCTTTTGTTTTGTCTGTTTGTTGGCCACTCGGAAAACATTCTGCTGCTTTTTGCCTTTTTGTTTATTCTTCGCCATGATTACCTATGAGAACAAACGTATGCTGTTAGCAATGTAGCTAAGTAGAGGTGGCTAAGCTTGCTCAGACCGACCTGTTGTGATCATACAGTTTATTAGTTTATGTTGACACAATATATAAGAAAATACAGTAACATCAAGTGCGTTCAATATGTGAATCCACATAACTAGATAAACTCGAAGAATAATAACAAAATATACAAACCTCAAGAAGTGGACGACTATCGGCCAATGTAAAACGTGTTGAAGCAACGGAGCTTGACGCAATTTAGATGCGACTAAAATCTGAACCAATCAGTGCTCCCGAAGACAACAGATTGAAACGCCCTCATGGTGCGCTCGATTTCTACAATATCCGTGCTGAATCCGCGCTGGGTTAAAGGAGTACAAAATCAAATCTATTAAAATAGAACTTTATTGGTCACATGTCTGAATAGAACAGGTCACCTTACCGTGAAAGGCTTACTTACAAGCCCTTAACCAACAATGCAGTTCAAGAAAGATATAAGAAAATATTTACCAAATAAACTAAAGTAAAGTAATAAAACCTAACACAATAAAATAACAACAATGAGGCTATATACAGGGGGAACAGGACTCCCCCTGCCAGAATCGTCCCTCCCACCCCTTCGCGTGAACGCGCGCACACTCAATTCTTCATTGCTGTGACTTGCTTGCTAGTTGAGATTTTTGCTCTTCACTCCGTTGTCAGTTTAGCCTACATTTCACTGATCTTAGTAGCAGAAAGCATGTTTTATTTGTGTCCGTCCCAAGTCATAGACTGTTCTCTCTGCTACTGCACGGCATGCGGTATAGGAGTCTAGGACCAAAGGACTCTTTAACAGCTACCTCCAAGCCATAAAACTGCTGAACAATTAATAAAATGGCCACCCGGACTATTTACACCCCCCCCCCCCCCCCCCCTATTTGTTTTTACACTGCTGCTACTCGCTGTTTATTGTCTATGCATAGTTACCCCTATTTACATGTACAAATTACGTCGACTAACCTGTACCCCCACACATTGACTCGGTACAGGAGGCACTAGTAATGTCTGCAGGCAAGGAAGCTTGGCCCCAGTGATGTATTGGGTCGTACGCACTACCCTCTGATCGGTGTTATGCAGAAATGTTATGCTCCATTTGCTTTGCCTCATGTTGTTATTCTACAGCCTTTATGCAATACATGTATTTTATCTGAGGACATTATCAAATCATTATTTTACCGTTCTCATTCCCTTCGGTTTCGGCTAACAAGACAGACAGTTTACTGGCAGCAGCAGCTACAAAAACAGTTGCTTTCTCGTTATGACCGCCAGATGGCAGCAACGTATCGCCGCTGATACACTTTCAAACGAGTCGGTAAACGTACTCTGAGAAGAGCAAACATTAGCAACACCTTCTTTAACCTGTCTCCTCCCCTTCATCTACACAGAATGAATGGATTTAACAAGTGACATCAATAAGGGATCATACCTTTCACCTGGATTCACCTGGTCAGTCTATGTAATGGAAAGAGCAGGTGGCCTTAATGTTTTGTATTCCCAGTGGCGGAGTTAACCCACTGGGCACAGACGTCAATTCAAAGTATATTCCACATTGGTCAACGAAATGACGTGGAAACGAAATGACGTGGAAACAACATTGACTCAACATATGTATGCCCAGTGTAAAGCCTTTCACTTTTATAAAGGGGTTTTAAGCAACGCCATTGTGGGGGTGGGTTTTTGCATTATCAGCATATTAGAAAATATGTTAGTCTGTCTATAATATTAAAGAAAAACTAGGATACATACAGACAGACAGACAGACAGACAGACAGACAGACAGACAGACAGACAGACAGACAGACAGACAGACAGAGAGAGAGACAGACAGAGAGACATACAGAAACTTAACTGTTCTCAGTCTAGGCAAAATGTCATAACCTAGGCCTAAACGGGATCAATAGACTAATACAATTAATTATATACTACTGTAGCTATGGGGCTAGGTGTAAATTAAAAACATCCACCTAAGACAATTATACACAATGATTCCATCTGCTCTATGCAATAAATAATTCGTCCTAAAGTCCGTGAATACCACATTGCCTAAACGCTCAATATTGTTTTATATTTTTTATTTTTACAATTATGGCCATGTTCATTATTAAAAGGGAAGGGAAGAAAGGGACTCTTGAGTTCTCTCTCTCTCCCCCTGAGTGTGTGTACTCAAAATGCAATTGTAGCGTTCGAGTTTAGGAAGTGGAAGGCGGTGCGCAAAGAGTTATTGCACATGGTACTGCTCGGGAATATCCATACAGCTTGTGTCGCTCCTTCCAGTGGCAAAATATTTGGATGAAGGAGCGCATAGCGAGGCGACTACTCACTGGATCTGTGGTGCCGCGCGCACGCACGCACGCACGCACACACAGAGCGAGAGAGAGCGAGAGAGAGAGAGAAAATCTGGGCTCATCGATTGTGCATCTAACTCCTCCCGCTCCTACACGCAATCCACAGGGAGCCTATATAAACTCTGACAGTTGTCAAGTGGAGGACACTGCCTGTTTCCACTCGGGAGCGACGCAAATTTGGGAGATTTACAGCAATAGATACCCAGAAATACCCAAATAGTAACAATGTCTCATGCATGGGGATACGCACCGGACAATGGTGAGGCGCTTGTGATCTGTTCTTATCATGACATAAAAAGGGACTTGTAGTACAGCATATACTGTCGGATGAATGAATGAAAAGACAACGGTCATGCGTTGATGAATCATTGTCTACATGTATTTTAATGCATCCCTCTTTGACATTGCTATTAGGCTACCGTGCGTCATAACAATCTCACCCGGTTACAGCAAGCTGCAAGTTTATCAAAAATATTCTCAATGTCAATGGAAAGCAATCATTTACGTAGGCTACATTTTTGACAGATACTGAAATATTGTCTTCAACTTCAATGTTCCCACTGTCATTCTAGGACCCGACAAATGGTGTGAAGGCTTCCCAATTGCCAAAGGACCCCGCCAGTCTCCCATTGACATCGTACCTGGGGAGGCTGCCTTCGACGCCGCATTGAAGGCGCTCACTTTGAAGTACGACCCTTCCACCTCCATTGACATTCTCAACAACGGACATTCCTTTCAAGTGACCTACACCGACGACAACGACAACTCAAGTTAGTGTCAATCTTTAAGCATGCGTCATGACAGGTGTCTCGAAATGGTACCTTAGAGTTGTGGATACTTTGTGCACTTCTTTAATATTAATAATTCATACATTTATACATTTACAAAGTAACAAATATTATGGGCATGGAATATAGCTGGATGAGACTATATTCGTCCACCACCCACATTATGGTATGAAAACAATAGTAGGTAATGGAATTGGTAACGCAACCCCTCACAAGCCTTTCCCTGCACGTTAGACCTTTAGACTGGGAGCGCGGTCATTAGCGCAAAAAAGGCGAAGGTCAGTTTATGCAAATAGGACTGAGTCTGGTTAACCATTAATGTGTCAGGAGCGAATGGTAATGTTTTTAGTAACTAAGTACAACAATATGATATTTTACTAGTTCTGCTGTCATTATAATTCGATAAAAATAGGCTGTTGCTTAATACAGTGCAAAAATGTAATAACAAAATCCCAAAACATTTTTTGGGGGGGGGGGTTCACATTCATATTTATAAAATATTTCTGTGAGAAATGTAGAAACTACTCAATCCGAATCTTAATGTATGGTGTTTCATTTTTATATTCCTGTGATTTGTTACACAAGAGATTCTATTGTCTCTGTAATCCCTGATGGCATGTGATCCTAGCACCTTATTATATGCAGCATTAGGCCTATATGTCAGGTGGTTTATTGATATTGGATTGGTAATCCTCTATTTATGATCGCGTTAGTGCTTACAGGGTAAATGTATCATGTTTATTGTGTTAACTTAATGGAAGCTAATTTAAATTGAATGACAAGTTCATATTCAAACACAAATATAAGCGTATGCCTGAAAGAATGAATGACTGTTAGTCATACCTGTCTGTGTGTAGACCTACATTGGAAATTACGCCATCATAGCTATAATCTAAATCTACAGGGTGTGGTCATGTCAGTCTCGTAATGTAATCCTGCATCAGAAACCTGTATACACTCACACACTCACACCCTTTGCTACTTGTCAGAAAAGTCTCCACCTTCTTATCAAGCAGAACCAACTATTGTAAATCGTGTCCTCAAAATAATTTTCAAAGAGAACCTATAGGCTATAGCCTATTCGTTCAGCATCAACTGTGACATCACGTGAGATGGGAATAGACTAATTAGTCAAGGATTACCTGCTGCCACTAAATTTGTATAAATAGATGACTATGTCAAAGGAACAATACCTGGAAAGTATCTTAGGCTGACCTTGGGCTTGCTGCTTTTGGGTCTGGATTACGCAACAGGAACTGAGTCTGCTTCTTCCATCAAACAGGAAGTCTGTGTCTGTATGCTAGTGTGGGGGAGAGGTTGGGGTGGCAGTGACACAAGAGCGGCTTTTGCATTGCTCTCTTAATATCGTTCTGGCAAGACGTCTGTCAGTATGTCTGTCCACATTATACCTGTCAAGACAACTCATCGCATTGTGTCTTGTGACACATTTTCATCATGGACCAAAGATTAAAAGCAATGTTATCTCAGTAAAAAAGGAACATGGTGTATTTTGAAATCTTATTATGAAAGCATAATGATCCTGTTCAAAATGTGAACATCTATTGTAGTGCTATTAGACAAAGTGGACTTAAACTGGTGTTAGGTAGTACTAACTCGGGCCACATAACAGGTTGACCCATTGCACTTATACGTGTTCATGTCTTTGTTTTCTGTGTTCTGTTGGCAGCTCTGACAGGGGGGCCCATTTCAGGGACGTACAGGCTTAAGCAGTTCCACTTCCACTGGGGCGCCAGCGACGACAGGGGTTCTGAGCATACCGTGGCCGGGACCAAGTATGCTGCCGAGGTATTGACACTGGTCACACACTTGATTTGAATCCCTTAGTTTCAACACCAAAGTTTGAATGGTATGCATTAGTAGTGCAACCAACAGTATTTGGCAAGCCATCAATATGTTTCTTTTAGTTTTTTTCCATAAATGACATATAAGGGTCAGTGAACTTTCATTTCATGAAGTGAAAATGTTCGCTTGACATTCAATGAGGAATTTCTGCCAATTCAGTTTATTTCATGAATTGACTTTGCTGAAATGGAATTGACTTAAACCCTGCTTTTCAATAAATATTGTGTAATTCCACAAAAGCCTCAGCCATGCAACTTCCAAATTGGTCTAAACCCCTAAATCCCACTGTACAAAAGACCCAAGGCCTAGTGGTAAGAAAATACTCCCTAGGGTTGCTCACTGCTTGTGTCCTATTTCTTTATTTTAGCTCCACCTGGTACACTGGAACACCAAGTACCCCAGCTTTGGTGATGCTGCTAGCAAGTCTGATGGCCTTGCTGTTGTAGGAGTCTTCCTCCGGGTGTGTAGCAATGGACTCAGCCATTTTGCTGTATACCTTCAATTGTTTTGACTTAGATTATTAGTTAAAGATAATATAAATATATTTTCAAGCGCAATATTTTGGTCAAATAATCATTATTATTTGCCATTTATGTGTGTTGAATTTGTCTGATTAGGTTGGAAATGAAAATGCCAATCTTCAGAAGGTCCTTGATGCTTTTGATGCCATTAAAGCCAAGGTAAGTCTATCTGGAGCAAGCATTGTAAGTGGTGCTACGGCTAGCATGGAACCTGTCATTCTCTGAGCCAATCCTTGACCTGCTGATGTAAACTTGTCGTTGCCTCCCTCTTTGTTTACAGGGTAAGCAGACCTCTTTTCAGAATTTTGACCCCACCATCCTGCTCCCCAAGTCCCTAGACTACTGGACTTACGATGGCTCCCTGACCACACCCCCTCTGCTGGAGAGTGTCACCTGGATCGTCTGCAAGGAGCCAATCAGCGTCAGCCCTGCCCAGGTATGATAGGTCACGACCTCATTGAGTAGTAAGGGATTGAATTTACACTCTGTAGCTACAGTATACTGGCTTTGTTCCAATAGTCTGGAATAGCCTCCTTTCTTAATCTCTTCCTTGATAAAAGAGTCTGCTTGACAACTAAAATGTATTGTAGATAAGAGGATTTGATAGTTGAGAGGCATATGGCTACTATTTCTGCAGTCTTTTCTCCTATTGTAGAGTAATGGGACACGTCATTCCAAGATTCCAGGTCATTGAGGTCGTTCCCGGTTCTCCACCAAAACTGAAAAGATTCCTATGTGCCTGTCCAGCTGGACGTTCTGTTGGCCAAACAAAATAAAGTACTATGTGGGAGGTCTGTTTATTTCTAGTGGACTTGAAAATGCTCCTACTTTAACCTCAACCCACACATTTTCATACAAGCATAGTCGTGTTGGAAGTTCCTGTAAAATGGCAGCCCACGTCTTCTCTAAACCCTGCCCTTGTGGCTTGACTCACTTGTGACCATGTGAAAATGAACACTGCCCAGTCAAATGTTTGTTTTATACCTTTGCCTGGGCGTCTCAAGGGTGAACAGGGAAATGTACACATAGGCTTTAGAGGGGGTGCCGTACTAGGCAGAGACATAAGATATGATATCAAAGAAATTATTCATACAGTAAATATCATGAATGTTAACAGAAACACTTCAGAAGAAGGAACACTGTATTAAGTGTTTATCAGTAGCTAATGACGCACTATTAGAAGATACTTGAAGATTCGATTATTTGGGTGGATATTAGTTTAATAAGAACTTCCTTGTCTCCCGTGATCAAATGTTATTCAATCCCTGAGGGTGAAAAATAAGATGGTGCAACCCCTGAAACAAGTCTATGTACTTTACAGTATGTCCAATGGCTGTAGCCATGAACTTGTGACCTCTTACTAATTTATTGGCCAAAATGAATGGCAAATCTCTTAGATGGGTCATTTGACTGTACTTCACATTTGTGACCTCAATCTCTTTGTCAGACTTAAGCATCAACAGAAAGACACAAAGCTTAATTCCATGAATCACTGTTTAGGAACATCATTTAAATAGAGAAGTCCCACACAACCTTTGCTTTACTTAATGAAGGCTACCAAGTGTATGACTGGAGATGTAATGGGGTGAGTGACAGGGACAGGAGGTAAGGCGTATAACTCTATCTCCTCTCTCTCCTTTCTCCTCTGACAGATGGGCAAATTCCGGAGCCTGCTTTTCTCTGGAGAGGGCGAGGCCGCCTGTTGCATGGTGGACAACTACCGTCCCCCTCAGCCCCTCAAGGGCCGCACTGTGCGTGCATCCTTCAAATAAATCCCCCTGCCACTAATCCCCCCCCTCTGCTTAGTGAGACACCCAGGCGTGCCTCCCCTGCAGTAAGACTCAGAGCACATGTACTGTATGTCTGCCCTTACATTTTTTTTAGAAGAACGAAATCCCTCCTTTCCTGTCGCCCCATTCCTACCAGTGCAGGGTTGCCCTGCTGTGATGTGACGTCGGAAGAGGAAACAGTTGAGGCATTGACCTTTTTTTGTTTCCTCTCTCCTCTCTTGAGTGATAACAAGCCAGAGAAGCCCTGATGTACTTCACAGGAGAAGCACTCCACAGTGGTGGCTATAATGTGAAAGATTTACCGGGATTTCGCCTGCGGTGCCAATGTTGTAGACAGCTACTGGGCTCTGTAGTTTTTCATAGATAGATAGATAGGATGTGTCAACAAACAAACAAAGCTTGCGAAGAGGCTAAGACTATAGAAATGTAGCTAGGATCATGTAATGGATGATTCAGTTGGAGAAAGACAAGCAGACCTGACTAGCAGTCAGTGGCAGGCCTGGGGTGGATGAAACTGCTTCACCATCTGTGAGTAGGGCCACACACACACACACACACACACACACACACACACACACACACACACACACACATACTGCCAGTCTGTCTTTAATCTCTGATTGACTGCCTGCCTCAGGATCACGGCAGCTTAATGAAACACAGTGGTCGCTTCCATCACACCCGATTGAACCAGAACATCCCCCTCTGGAACACACACACACACACACACACACACACACACACACACACACACACACACACACACACACACACACACACACACACACAGTCATTGACCTGCTCATTGATTTTCATACTAAGCATGCCCAGAGTGCATACACAGTATACAGACACACACATTGACATACATACATGCACACACACCTAATAGGAGGTTACAGCTACTAACTGTTACCTATTGTGCTCTGTCATGACAATGACTTTGCATTCCTGTGTTTTTATAGCAAAGCCTCATCTTCAATCATTTGTTTTATTTGTTTGTTCCTCTTGGTGTTATTAGTAATATTAATGGATTTATTTTTTCAATATTTAAGTGATTCCTGAATTGTGTTTTGCAACTGAAAACTCCTCTATACTTGTAGCATTGTCTTGATGACACGACAACAGGAGGGTGAGGTTATGACCCTTTTCAGACATTATGAATTGTGTAATGGAATATCCATCTAAGCATTGTTTTGCAAGCCCCTATGTATTGTGTTGTTGTCACGTTTCAAACGCACAGTCGCCTTGTGCGATGCCATAGGGCACTGCAGCCAACGAAGAATCAACCCGCCAACTGATAAGCTTTGTAGTGTTAGTGGGGTGTCAGGTCCTTTTAGGCCAGATTACTAATGACGAAGGGTCACCTTTAAATTTGGGACCACAGAATCATGCTAATTTAAAAAAAAAAAAAGTTGAATGCAAGTGAAATTATGAATCATGTCTGTCAAAAAAGGATGACTGTATTTGATAATGAAATTGAGTTTAAAAGCCTTATGCCAAGCACAATTAAAGGGCCGCCCTGGTAGTAAGTCTTGCTGTTTTTGGAAGTGGAAGTTTTATCAGTTGAATAAATATATTTTATGACTATTTTTTTGTCTCCGTTGTACTTTGTCTACTTCACAACCAGACAGTTAGGGCTTTATTCAATCAGATCCACTTTATCCGACCTCCGCATAGCGGTTGTTTTGGTGGTGTCGGAGGTGGAACTGAGTTAGAGCTGTCAAATCCACAAGCGGCTCTTGGCATTATACCTAAAGCGGACATTGTCATTGGCTGCACAGAGTTGCATTAAAAGAAAGCCCAGGCAGCCTTTGAACACTGGAATGTGAGATGTAATCTACATCTCCATTAGGCTGATAAAAAAAATCATTAAATTAATTTGAGGATTTCTATCATTATTTTTATGTAGCCTACACTTTCTTGTTCTGAACTTCTAACTCAAGTTGGCTTTGTGACAACAATCAAGAGTGTGTCTTCGTGACAATGATCAAGAGGAGCTACTCACTGATTTGACAGCTCCTACGCAGTTACACCTCCGACACCAGTAAAACATTAGCTATGCGGGTGTCGGCTATCGCCGGTTAACGCTTGATCTGATTGAATCTAGCCCTTCGTCTCTTTTGAAGCCATCCTTCCAGCTCCTATTCATGACTTACATGAGGAAGGTTGGAAATTGAGTTTACCAGACGGTTTCAATTTATTTACTTCCTGGACAAAGCTCTTAATCTCAATAAACATCTAAATCTAAATGTAGCTTTTAAAATGTTAGGGGCCATTCAGTTAGCTTGCTCAAACCCCGAAAGGCATCCACATACTAGGTTTGGTTTGCTCTTAGCATTATTATCGACACTCTCTATCTTGCACTGAACCCTAGAGCAGTCTCTAGACTACACTCTTAGAAAAAAGGGTTCCAATAGAGTTCTTCGGCTGTCCCCTTCAGGGAACAATTTTTGGCTCCAGGCCGAACCCTTTTTGGTTCCAGGTAAAACCATTTTGGGTGGCCATGTAGAACACTCTGTGGAAAGGGACCAAAATGGGTTCTTCAAAGGGTTCTCCTATGGGTACAGCTGAAGAACCCTTTTAGGTTTTAGATATCATATTTTGTACAGTATATACAAACACCAAATACACACTTACTCGCACACACTACATTGACACTCCCACACAACACACACACACATACATACACATTACACACACACACACAAACACACTTTTACACTCATCATTTGCTGCTGATACTCTGTTCTTTATTTTACTCTTATTATTATCTATCCTGATGCTTAGTCACTTTACCTTTCCTTCTTGTACATATCTACTTCAAATACCTTGAACCTCTGCACATTGATCTGGTACTGGTACTCTCTATATATAGCTCCATTCTTATGTATTTTATTTTATTCCTCGTGTGTTATTGTTTTATTTTTAATTGTATTATTATTTTTTAACTCTGCATCGTTGGAAAGGGCTTGTAAGCAAACATTTCACGGTAAAGGCTACACCAGTTGTATTCGGCGCATGTAACAAATAACTTTTGAATGGATTTGATTTGAACGTCTGTGCCTCGTATACTCAGGTGTCACTAGTTACTACAGCCACAAAGTCATAAACCCCGCCTTTTTCTACAATTTCTTTTCTTAAAATGTGATTTTAAACCGAACCTTAATGCTAGCCTTAACTGCACTGCTAACCTTATGCCTAACCCTAATCTTAAATTAAGACCAAAAAGGGCTGTGGTAACTAGAGGAAACCGGCATACTCCCTTAAAAATACATTTGCTTGAAAAACAAGAAAACAGCAGCAATATTACTGTTTGTCCCTCTTGAAATGCCGTAGCAATAACACAGTAACACTTCCTTAAAATAGTCTATATCAATCTAAGATAAATCAAGAAATCTGTCATTAATGTAGAAGTTTTTGTAGAGCAGGTCTTCGTTGCAAAATGTTATACCTAAGTAAGATGTTTGGTGCAGAATTTCTCAAGTGAAAACATGCATGAAAACTAGTCGTCTGTTGAAGAATCCAAATTGAAGAATCCCTACTATTGACCAATCACAGGCGAAAGGGCGAAAACTTTGGCTACCAAACTTTGGCTTACCTCAGAAAATTGTTGTGTGGTCGAACTGCCTAAAAAAAACTTCCGAACGCTTCCGAACAGCAAAGCGAACTAGAACGTCACAAAATGTTGTAATAATATATGCATGAACTGTTTCGACTGGGAAGCATATGGTAAGCTTAAGACTGTAAGTTAGACGCAGGCTCAGATGCTCTCACGCTCAGACGGTCTCATGTCAACTAGTAAACAGTGTGACTCTTGTATACTTCCATCATATGTTCTCATGCCAGCTGTTCACTAGTTGATAGGAGTACATATTATGACTCCAGAATCTACAGGACACTCCACGACCTGTTAACTACTGACACGAGAGCTGTCCACAACTTCACATGACCAACAGATTACCTTTGACCTATATCATCACAGATCACAGCTAGGTCCTGATCAAAGGGACTGGCCAACGATGTCATATGATCCAACTCAACTATGGGAGCACCAAGCAGGATCCAAACACGGATGAGCTTGGGTTACTAACTACCTCTTAACTGATCTAGGATCCTTAGAAAAACTATTTGGAACTACATACAGTGGTTGGAAAGTATTCACCCGCCTTGGCATTTTCCCTATTTTGTTGCCTTACAACCTGGAATTAAAATAGATTTTTTGGGGGGGTTTGTATCATTTGATTTACACAACATGCCTACCACTTTGAAGATGCAAATGATTTCATATTGTGAAACAAACAAGAAATAAGACAAAAAAACTGAAAACTTGAGCGTGCATAACTATTCACCCCCCCCCCCCCAAAGTGAATACTTTGTAGAGCCACCTTTTTCAGCAATTGCAGCTGCAGGTCTCTTTGGGTATGTCCCTATAAACTTGGCAAATCTAGCCACTGGGATTTTTGCCCATTCTTCAAGGCAAAACTGCTCCAGCTCCTTCAAGTTGTATGGGTTCCGCTGGTGTACAGCAATCTTTAAGTCATACCACAGATTCTCAATTGGATTGAGATCTGGGCTTTGACTAGGCCATTCCAAGACACTTAAATGTTTCCCCTTAAACAACTCAAGTGTTGCTTTAGCAGTATTCTTAAGGTCATTGTCCTGCTGGAAGGTGAACCTCCGTCCCAGTTTCAAATCTCTGGAAGACAGAAACAGGTTTCCCTCAAGAATTTCCCTGTATTTAGTGCCATCCATCATTCCTTAAATTCTGACCAGTTTCCCAGTCCCTGCCGATGAAAAACTACCCAACAGCATGATGCTACCACCACCATGCTTCACTGTGGAGGGGGTTCTCGTGGTGATGAGAGGTGTTGGGTTTGCGCCAGACATAGCGTTTTCCTTGATGACCAAAAAGCTGAATTTTACTTTCCTCTGGCCAGTGTACCTTCTCCCATACGTTTGGGGATTCTCCCACATGCCTTTTGGCGAACACCAAACGTGTTTGCTTATTTTTTTCTTTAAGCAATGGCTTTTTTCTGGTCACTCTTCCATAAAGCCCAGCTCTGTGGAGTGTACAGCTTAAAGTGGTCCTATGGACAGATACTCCAATCTCCGCTGTGGAGCGTTGCAGCTCCTTCAGGGTTATCTTTGGCCTCTTTGTTGCCTCTCTGATTAATGCCCTCCTTGCCTGGTCCGTGGGTTTGGTGGGCGGCCGTCTCTTGGCAGGTTTGTTGTGGTGCCATATTCTTTCCATTTTTTAATAATGGATTTAATGGTGCTCCGTGGGATGTTCAAAGTTTCAGATCTTTTTTCATAAACCAACCCTGATCTGTACTTCTCCACAACTTTGTCCCTGACCTGTTTGGAGAGCTCCTTGGTCTTCATGGTGCCGCTTGCTTGGTGGTGCCCCTTGCTTAGTGGTGTTGCAGACTCTGGGACCGTTCAGAACAGGTGTATGTATACTGAGATCATGTGACAGATCATGTGACACTTAGAATGCACACAGGTGGACTTTATTTAACTAATTATGTGACTTCTGAAGGTAATTGGTTGCACCAGATCTTATTTAGTGGCTTCATAGCAAAGGGGGTGAATACATATGCACGCACCACTTTTCCGTTTTTTATTATTTTGCTTTTTTTTTAAATATTTTTTTACATTTCACTTCACCAATTTGTACTATTTTGTGTATGTCCATTACATGAAATCCAAATAAAAATCTATTTAAATTACAGATTTTAATGTAACAAAATAGGAGCGGCAAGGGGGATGAATACTTTTGCAAGGCACGGTAACAAATCTATCCTTGAATCAGTGAAACAGGTTACTAAATGTTAACTGATCTTGTCACGCCCTGATCTGTTTCACCTGTCCTTGTGATTGTCTCCACTATCTCCAGGTGTCGCTTATTTTCCCCAGTGTATTTATCCCTGTGCTTCCTGTCTCTGTGCCAGTTCGTCTTGTATGTTTCCAAGTCAACCAGTGGTTTTCACATTCTCCTGCTTTTTGCATTTCCTTATTCTAGTCCTCCCGTTTCTGGACTTTGTACCCGCCTGCCTGATCATTCTGCCTGCCTTGACCACGAGCCTGTCTGCCACTCTGTACCTCCTGGACTCTGATCTGGTTTTGACCTTTTGCCTGTCCACGACCACTCTCTTGCCTACCCCTTTTGGATTAATAAACATTGTAAAACTCCAACCATCTGCCTCCTGTGTCTGAATTTGGGTCTCGCCTTGTGCCTTGATAGTACGAACTGGCCACCAACGCTGTCTTCCAGGCTTTGGCCAATGATGTGCTTCAGGACATGCTAAACCGGTTTGTGTTCGTCTACCTGGACAACATCCTTTTTTCCCCCCGATCTGCCCAAGAACATGTACTCCAAGTCAGACAGGTCCTTCAGCGCCTTTTGGTGAACCAATTGTTCGTGAAAGCTGAGAAGTGTGAGTTCCACCGCTCTTCTATCACCATTCTGGGATATGTCATTGCTGAGGGCAATGTTCAGAAGGATCCTGGAAAGATGAAAGCAGTGGTGGATTGGCCTCAACCAACGTCCAGGGTTTAGTTGCAACGGTTTCTTGGGTTTGCAAACTTCTACCGCCGTTTCATTCGGTATTACAGCACCCTGGCGGCCTCCCTCTCGGCACTCACCTCCCCCAAGGCACCGTTCAAATGGTCTCTAGCTGTCGACAAAGCCTTTGTGGATCTGAAGCATCGGTTCACCTCAGCACCCATCCTCATCCATCCGGACCCCTTGCGTCAATTTGTGGTGGAAGTGGATGCTTCGGATGTTGGAGTGGGGGCCAACCTGTTCCAGCGATCTGACCAGAAGCTTCATCCCTGTCCCTTCCTGTCCCATCGTCACAATCCTGCTGAGAGGAACTACGATGTTGGCAACCGAGAACTCCTGGTGGTGAAGATGGCGTTGGAGGAGTGGAGGAACTGGCTGGAAGGAGCAGAACAGCCGTTCTTGGTCTGGACCGACCATAACTTGGAATATCTCCGTTCAGCCAAGCGCCTCAACTCAAGGTAGGCCCGGTGGGCCCTCCTGTTTACAAGATTCAACTTTACCATTCCCTACCGTCCTGAGTCTAAAAATGTGAAGCCTGATGCTCTCTTCCGCCTAAACAGTTTCTCTGCCACACCCTCGACCTCCGAAACATTCTCCCTACCTCATCCCTTGCTGCCACTGTGGATCGGGGTATTGAGGACCTGGTTCACGGGGTGCAACGCTCCCAACCTGAAGGGGGCCTGGCTAACCGTCTGTTTGGCCCTAACCCAGTCCGGTCTCGGGTCCTGGAATGGGCTCATTCCTCCAGGCTGACCTGTCATCCAGGGTCCCGTCGTACACTAGGCTGCCTTCGACAACGTTTCTGGTGGCCCACAATGGTCCCTGACGTCTCTGCCTTCGTCACCGCATGCACTGTGTGTGCTCAAAACAAGACTCCACGGCAAGCTCCTTCTGGCCTCTTCCGGTTCCTCATCGTCCCTGGTCTCATATATCTGGACTTTGTCACTGGGCTCCCTCCGTCTGATGGCAACACTGTCATTCTGACGGTAGTCGACCGGTTCTCCAAGGCCGCCCATTTCATCCCTCTCCCCAAACTACCTTCTGCCAAGGAGACGGCCCAGCTTATGGTGCAGCATGTCTTCCGGATCCATGGACTCCCGGTAGACATGTTCTCCGATTGGGGTTCTCATCTCAGTTCTGGAAGGCATTCTGCACCCTTATTGGGTCGTCGGCCAGCCTGTCATCCAGATTCCATCCCCAAACTAACGGTCAGTCGGAGAAAGCCAACCAAGACCTGGAGACCACCTTAAGGTGCCTGGTCTCAACTAACCCCACTACCTGGAGCCGTCAACTGGTCTGGGTGGAGTATGCCCGGAAACACTCTTCCCAGTTCTGCCATGGGACTCTCCCCTTTCGAGTGCTCCATGGGGTATCAGCCTCCACTCTTCCCTGAACAAGAGCAGGAGGTCAGCGGACCCTCGGCCCAGTGTATTTATCCCTGTGTTTCCTGTCTCTCTGTGCCAGTTCGTCTTGTATGTTTCCAAGTCAACCAGCATTTTTACCATTCTCCTGCTTTTTGCATTCTCCTTTGTTTAGTCCTCCCGGTTTTGACTCCATCCCTTCTCTAGACTTTCTACCCACCTGCCTGACCATTCTGCCTGCCTTGACCACGAGCCTGTCTGTCACTGTATACCTCCTGGACTCTGAACTAGTTTTTACCTTTTGCCTGTCCACAACCACAACCACGCCTACCCCTTTTGGATTAATAAACATTGTAAGACTCCAACCATCTTCCTCCTGTGTCTGCATTTGGGTCTCGCCTTGTGCCTTGATAGATCAAGAACCATTAGAATTGGAGCTACAATTCTGTACCTTCATTTAGCCAGGGAGTCATGATGAGACCATGTTCTCTTTTGCAGATGAGCCCTGCATGAACACATCAATTAACAATAATTACACTATACATATCAACACCTTTCTAATATTGACACCCCCCTTTTTTCCCTCAGAACAGCCTCAATTCATCAAGGCATGCTCTACAGGGTATCGAAAGCGTTCCACAGGGATGCTGGCTCATGTTGACTCCAATGTGTTCTACAGTTGTCAAGTCGGCTTGCTGTCCTTTAGGTGTTGGACCATTATTGATACACATGGGAAACTGTTGATTGTGAAAAACCCAGCAGCATTGCAGTTCTTGACACAACCCATTGCATCTACTACCATACCCTGTTCAAAAGGCACTAAAATCTTTTGTCTTGCCATTTCACCCTCACGTGAATGGACATGTACTCAATCCATGTCTAAATTGTCTCAAGGCTTAAAAATCCTTCTTTAACCTGTCTTCCTTTTATCTACACTGATTGAAGTGGATTTAACAAGTGACATCAATAAGGGCTTTGGTAGGCTGCTCAAGGACATTCAGAAACTTGTCCCGAAGCCACTCCCGCGTTGTCTTGGCTCTTGAGCTTAGGGTCTTTGTCTTGTTGGAAGGTGAACCTTCCCCCCACCTTCACCCCAGGTTTTCATCAAGGATCTCTCTGTACTTTGCTACTGTCATCTTTCCTTTGATCCTGACTAGTCTCCCAGTCCCTGCTGCTGAAAAACATGCACACAGCATGATGCTGCCACCACCGTGTTGGGATGGTGCCAGGTTTCCTCTAGACGTGATGCTTGGCATTCAAGCCAAAGAGTTCAATCTTGGTTTCATCAGACCAGAGAATCTTGTTTCTCATGGTCTGAGAGTCATTTAGCTGCCAAGCGGGCTGTCATGTGCCTTTTACTAAAGAATTGGCTTCAGTCTGGCCACTCTACCATAAAGGCCTGATTTGTTGGAGTGCCGCAGAGATGGTTGTCCTTCTGGAAGGTTCTCCCATCCACCCAGAGGAGCTCTGTCAGAGTGACTATAGGGTTATTGGGCACCTCCCTGACCAAGCCCCTTCTCCTTGATTGCTCAGTTTGGCCAGGCTACCAGCTCTAGGAAGATTCTTGGTGGTTCCAAATCTCTTCCACTTAAGAATGATGGAGGCCACTGTGTTCTTGGCAACCTTTACCACTGCACGCATTTTTTCGTACCCTTCTCCAGATCTGTGCCTCGACACAATCCTGTCTCGGAGCCCTGTCAACTGTGGGACCTTATATAGGCAGGTGTGTGTGTGTGCCTTTCCAAATCATGTCCAATCAATTGAATTTACCACAGGTGTACTCCAATAAAGTTATAGAAGCATCTCAAGCATGGAAACAGGATGCACCTGAGCTCAATTTCGAATCTCATAGCAAAGGGTCTAAATACACATTATTTTAAATAAACGTGCAACAAAAATCTAAAAAACAGTTTTTGCTTTGTCATTATCGGTATTGTATGTAGATTGATGAGGGAAAAAAACAATTGAATCAATTTTAGAATAAGGCTGTAACAAAATGTGGAAAAAGTCACGGGGTCTGAATAATTTCCAAATGCACTGTATACACATCAATTACACAATACATGAAAAGCAAACACAAACCATGAAAAGCAAAACACAATCATATCATACAGCACATTCTTCAGTAAAAGGTTCTCTAATTGCCCTAGATGCACCAATTCCACCAACTATAAGGAGTTTTAGAGGTAATTCCACATAAGATGCGCAAAAAAGCTAAACGCAGATTGACCTAACACGATGGAGATTGAAGGGATCTCCAGGGTTAACCATCCCTGATTCCGGGTCTGGCAACTTATACGTCTGAAAGTTAACAATAAGGTAAGGTATGGCGGAATTTTATGCAAGAGGACTTTATAGACAAAAAGAGTGCAATGCATTGATCTATGAGACTTCAAAGAGGGCCAGCCTACTTTCTGATACAAAATGCATCTATGTATACTGAACCTATTGCCCATAATAAAGCGCAATGTGCCATGATAAACTGTGCCCAATGGCTTCAATACAGTGGCAGCTGCATTCATATAGACAATATTGCCATAGTCAATAACTGCATCGCAGTGCTAACTGTGCCACTAGTGATCCTGGTTCGAGTCCAGGCAGCTGGCTGCGTCTGGGAGACCCATGGGGCAGCGCACAATTGGCCCAGCGTCGTCCGGGTTAGGGGAGGGTTTGGCCGGCCAGGATGTCCTTGTCCCTTAGCGCTCTAGCGACTCGTGTGGCGGGCCGTGTACATGCACGCTGACACGGTCGCCAGGTGTGCGGTGTTTCCTCTGACACATTGGTGCGGTTGGTTTCCGGGTAAGGTGGGCATTGTGTCAAGAAGCAGTGAGGCTTGGCTGTGTCGTGTTTCGGAGGACTCAATGCTCTTGACCTTCCCCTCTCCCGGGTCTGTACGGGAACTGCAACGATGGGACAAGACTGTAACTACCAATTGGATACCACGAAATTGAGGAGAAAAAGGGATTTAAAGAAACATGCTTTTGAAATATTTTCTCTTCAATCCAGATGCCCAGATATTTATAAGCGGGGAAACGGTCAATGAGGGCAAAATCTTAAGTACGTATGCATAAATCATCAGTGATTTGGATGATTTACGTGATTTGGAAAATAACATATATTTAAATTTTCAGTTCACCAAAGGCTTTCTGCAGGGGAATATTGCAGATTGAAGCTCTGACAGAGCCTGGTCCGCTGTGGGGGTAATAGCATATACCACAGTGTCATCTGCATACAGGTGAAAGTACATTTTTGTACAGATAAACCAACACTGCTAATGTATATGGTGAAATGAACCTGACCAAAAATCGGTCGCTGTGGGACACCCTTTGCTATGTCCTGATTTAACACCATCAGTAAACACACGCTGTGTTCTGTCCTTTAAACAGTTTTCAAACCAGCTACAGCAGCCTGGTCCAGACCAATTGATGAAAGCCTCTGAATAAGTAATGAGTGTCCACAGTGGAAAATGCTTTAGACAGGTCAATAAAAAGGGTTGCACAGTGTTTCTTGTTATCCAAACAATTAAGAACATAATCTAAAACCAAAGAAGTAGTAGAGATGGTGCTATGACCTGGTCTGAAACCTGAATGGTGTACATTTTGAATACATTTTGTAGTTAAAAAGGATCTAAGTTGACTATTTACAAAGGATTCTAGAAATGTTTGCTAGACAAGAGAGATTGGAAATGGGGTGATAACTATTTACGTCACACAGGTCACCACCTTTGTGAAGGGGGAGTATATGGGTCGCCTTCCAGAACCTGGGGATGGTACCAGAAATAATTATAAGGTCAAAAATATGTGTTAAAGATTCTGCAATCAGAGGAGAAGAAAACATCAGCAACAAAGAATCAAGCAAATCAGTTTACGTGAATCTTGCACAAGGCATCTAGCATATCACAAGTAGAAAGTAAAAAATTAAATAAAAATATTCACTAGAAGTTGGAACTTCCATTGAGCCAACTACAGGCTGGGAGAGGGGAAGGCAGTCGACTGGTTGACCTGGGTCAATTAAACCACAATGTCTTTCTAATAAAAAGCCTGCAGAGATAAATTGCAGATAAAAAGCATTACTAATCTAATTTTTCTTTGTAACGATGCCAGAGTTTGACAACTTGCTTCGGCAGGGAAGGAGAAATTTCCACGCCTCAGTGCATTAACTGTTTTCCCAAATTTGTCTGAGATGGAACTTAGAAAGTAGCTAGATGTTTGCCATCTTGATTGAGGAAGTGCATCTATTTCGGAGCTACACAACAAATATGTCTTTAGATCAGATGTGACATACTGTATCATGTCCCCACACACCTCATGAAAAAGTGCTACTGAATTACTACACAAACCTATTTGTGCAGTAGTGACTATGAAGAAAGTTGTAGGGAGTGTGTGGTGAATGTCTAGTTTATGCACTACTCAAGATACACAAGTAGAGTTTTGTAGTTTTCAGTAGGAAAACGGTAGGGTTTCCAGTATTAATCAGTTGGAGATTTTTACTTCCTGATGTTGGTAGTATAAACAGTAAGTACTAAAAACACTACAGCTTTACTACACAGGCTTGACAATAGTAATCAGGTAGAGTTATTACTATTAGATGTGGGTAGTAAATAACAAGTAACAACACTAAAGCCAGACTACACCAGCTTTTCACGACCATAGAGGAAGACAAACAGGGAGTAGTTGGTTGTTGTTAGCTAGCTACTGTTTGCTCCAAAAAAATGCTCCAAGAAGGCGTAGCAGTCGGACGTGTGTTTGTCTTGTCTTGTCCCGTCTTGTCCCGCGTAAATAGTCCTCGTATTTTTTGTATACATTTCGTATATATTTTAATTTCACTTTCCATCTTGGAACTGAATATACATTCCCGCAACCCGCCTCACCCAATGTGGTACGGATCTGCTATTTTTTATACTTTAGAACCGTAACCCCAATCAGAAGCTAGCCAGATAACTAGCTACTAGCTAGTAGTCAGTTAGCCACTGCTGCGGTCTTCGCCCTTAACTCGGACACCAGCCAGCTTCAGCTCGGGCAAATACCTGCCAGTCTGCAGGCGCGATATCAACCCAGAGAATATAGGACTGCTTTTTCTCTACCACATCACCGGATTCCTGACGCAAGCTCTGGACAATTACACCGGATCATCGTCGCTAGCTAGCTGCAACCAGGTGGCTACTACTGGCTAATACCTCTGTCCTGAAACAAGCACCAGTTAGCCTTGAGCTAGCCTCGAGCTAGGCCCATCTGCCGGCTAGCCGAAGAGGCCTACCAGCGAATTATTGGGCTACAATACCTATTTTGCCAATTGGACTGGACCCTTTATTGCCGACACGGAGCCCCGCCGATCCATCACGACTGGTCTGCCGACGTAATTGTCCGAGGTGGTTTCAACAGGCTTTTCCATTGCGACGTTTCTGAATACCCATCTGCTAATTATTAGCTGTCTTATCGGCTGCTATCTAAATAAATATACCGGACAATTTTTTTTTTCTTTTTCCTGGGTCACTATATCTATTTTGCCAATTGGATCGATCCCCTCTACCACACGGAACCCCACTAATCTACCGACGGAAACGAACGAGGTGACAAAAAAATAAAAAAAATAAAAATAAAAACAGACCTCCATCCTATGTTATCTTGCTACCGATAGCCAGCTACCCGGCCAGCTGTCTGGATCGCCGTGCCCCCAACCAACCTCTACTCACTGGACCCTTATGATCACTCGATTAAGCATGCCTCTCCTTAATGTAAATATGCCTTGTCCATTGCTGTTCTGGTTAGTGTTTATTGGCTTATTTCACTGTAGAGCCTCTAGCCCTGCTCACTATATACCCAACCTCTCAGTTCCACCACCCACATATGCGATGACACCTGGTTTCAATGATGTTTCTAGAGACTATATCTCTCTCATCATCACCCATTACCTAGGTTTACCTCCACTGTATTCACATCCTACCATACATTTGTCTGTACATTATTCCTTGAAGCTATTTTATCATCCCCAGAAACTTCCTTTTACTCTCTGTTCTAGACGTTCCAAACGACCAATTCTCATAGCTTTTAGCCGTACCCTTATCCTACTCCTCCTCTGTTCCTCTGGTGATGTAGAGGTGAATCCAGGCCCTGCAGTACCTAGCTCCACTCCTATTCCCCAGGCGCTCTCTTTTGATGACTTCTGTAACCGTAATAGCCTTGGTTTCATGCATGTTAACATTAGAAGCCTCCTCCCTAAGTTTGTTTTGTTCACTGCTTTAGCACACTCTGCCAACCCAGATGTTTTAGCCGTGTCTGAATCCTGGCTTAGGAAGACCACCAAAAATTCTGACATTTTCATCCCTAACTACAAGATTTTCAGACAAGATAGAACGGCCAAAGGGGGCGGTGTTGCAATCTACTGCAAGGATTGCCTGCAGAGTTCTGTTTTACTATCCAGGTCTGTTCCGAAACAATTTGAACTCCTACTTTTAAAAATCCACCTCTCTAAAAACAAGTTGCCGCCTGCTATAGACCACCCTCTGCCCCCAGCTGTGCTCTGGACACCATATGTGAACTGATTGCCCCCCATCTATCTTCAGAGCTTGTGCTGCTAGGCGACCTAAATTGGAACATGCTTAACACCCCAGCCATCCTACAATCTAAGCTTGATGCCCTCAATCTCACACAAATTATCAATGAACCTACCAGGTATCACCCCAATTCCGTAAACACGGGTACCCTCATAGACATCATCCTAACCAACTTGCCCTCCAAATACACCTCTGCTGTTTTCAACCAAGATCTCAGCGATCACTGCCTCATTGCCTGTATCCGTAATGGGTCAGCGATCAAACGACCTCCACTCATCACTGTCAAACGCTCCCTGAAACACTTCAGCGAGCAGGCCTTTCTAATCGACCTGGCCGAGGTATCCTGGAAGGATATTGATCTCATCCCGTCAGTAGAGGATGCCTGGATATTTAAAAAAAATGCCTTCCTCACCATCTTGAATAAGCATGCCCCATTCAAGAAATTAAGAACCAGGAACAGATATAGCCCTTGGTTCTCTCCTGACCTGACTGCCCTTAACCAACAGAAAAACATCCTATGGCGTTCTGCATTAGCATCGAACAGCCCCCGTGATATGCAACTTTTCAGGGAAGCTAGAAACCAGTATACACAGGCAGTTAGAAAAGCCAAGGCTAGCTTTTTCAAGCAGAAATTTGCTTCCTGCAACACAAACTCAAAAAAGTTCTGGGACACTGTAAAGTCCATGGAGAATAAGAACACCTCCTCCCAGCTTCCAACTGCACTGAAGATAGGAAATACTGTCACCACCGACAAATCCATTATAATTGAGAATTTCAATAAGCATTTTTCTACGGCTGGCCATGCTTTCCACCTGGCTACCCCTACCCCGGTCAACAGCACTGCCCTCCCCTCTGCTACTCGCCCAAGCCTTCCCCATTTCTCTTTCTCCCAAATACAGTCAGCTGATGTTCTGAAAGAGCTGCAAAATCTGGACCCTTACAAATCAGCCGGGCTAGATAATCTGAACCCTTTCTTTCTAAAACTATCTGCTGAAATTGTTGCCACCCCTATTACCAGCCTTTTCAACCTCTCTTTCGTGTCGTCTGAGAT
Source organism: Salvelinus fontinalis (assembly GCF_029448725.1). Taxonomy (NCBI): domain Eukaryota; kingdom Metazoa; phylum Chordata; class Actinopteri; order Salmoniformes; family Salmonidae; genus Salvelinus; species Salvelinus fontinalis. Next base: position 27,169,511 of record NC_074671.1, on the reverse strand, counting down.
TCCCAAAGATTGGAAAGCAGCTGCGGTTATCCCCCTCTTCAAAGGGGGAGACACTCTAGACCCAAACTGCTACAGACCTATATCTATCCTACCCTGCCTTTCTAAGGTCTTCGAAAGCCAAGTCAACAAACAGATTACCGACCATCTCGAATCCCACCATACCTTCTCCGCTATGCAATCTGGTTTCAGAGCTGGTCATGGGTGCACCTCAGCCACGCTCAAGGTCATAAACGATATCTTAACCGCTATCGATAGGAAACAGTACTGTGCAGCCATATTCATTGACCTGGCCAAGGCTTTTGACTCTGTCAATCACCACATCCTCATCGGCAGACTCGACAGCCTTGGTTTCTCTAATGATTGCCTCGCCTGGTTCACCAACTACTTCTCTGATCGAGTTCAGTGTGTCAAATCGGAGGGTCTGTTGTCCGGACCTCTGGCAGTCTCTATGGGGGTGCCACAGGGTTCAATTCTTGGACCGACTCTCTTCTCTGTATACATCAATGATGTCGCTCTTGCTGCTGGTGAGTCTCTGATCCACCTCTACGCAGACGACACTATTCTGTATACTTCTGGCCCTTCTCTTGACACTGTGTTAACAACCCTCCAGGCGAGCTTCAATGCCATACAACTCTCCTTCCGTGGCCTCCAATTGCTCTTAAATACAAGTAAAACTAAATGCATGCTCTTCAACCGATCGCTGCCTGCACCTGCCCGCCTGTCCAGCATCACTACTCTGGACGGCTCTGACTTAGAATATGTGGACAACTACAAATACCTAGGTGTCTGGTTAGACTGTAAACTCTCCTTCCAGACTCACATCAAGCATCTCCAATCCAAAGTTAAATCTAGAATCGGCTTCCTATTCCGCAACAAAGCATCCTTCACTCATGCTGCTAAACATACCCTTGTAAAACTGACCATCCTACCAATCCTCGACTTCGGTGATGTCATTTACAAAATAGCCTCCAAAACCCTACTCAATAAATTGGATGCAGTCTATCACAGTGCCATCCGTTTTGTCACCAAAGCCCCATATACTACCCACCACTGCGACCTGTACGCTCTCGTTGGCTGGCCCTCGCTTCACACTCATCGCCAAACCCACTGGCTCCAGGTCATCTACAAGACCCTGCTAGGTAAAGTCCCCCCTTATCTCAGCTCGCTGGTCACCATAGCAACGCCCACCCGTAGCACGCGCTCCAGCAGGTATATCTCTCTGGTCACCCCCAAAACCAATTCTTCCTTTGGCCGCCTCTCCTTCCAGTTCTCTGCTGCCAATGACTGGAACGAACTACAAAAATCTCTGAAACTGGAAACACTTATCTCCCTCACTAGCTTTAAGCACCAGCTGTCAGAGCAGCTCATAGATTACTGCACCTGTACATAGCCCATCTATAATTTAGCCCAAACAACTACCTCTTTACCTACTGTATTTATTTATTTTGCTCCTTTGCACCCCATTATTTCTATCTCTACTTTGCACCTTCTTCCACTGCAAACCAACCATTCCAGTGTTATTTTTTTTTTACTTGCTATATTGTATTTACTTCGCCACCATGGGCTTTTTATATTTTATTTATTTATTTATATATATATATATATCTTGTTTGCCTTCACCTCCCTTATCTCACCTCACTTGCTCATATTGTATATAGACTTATTTTCACTGTATTATTGACTGTATGTTTGTTTTACTCCATGTGTAACTATGTGTTGTTGTATGTGTCGAACTGCTTTGCTTTATCTTGGCCAGGTCGCAATTGTAAATGAGAACGTGTTCTCAATTTGCCTACCTGGTTAAATAAAGGTGAAATAAAAAAATAAAAATAATCCCGAATGAAGTCATCTTCCTTCCTTCATCGTCCTGTCTTTCATAGCCCTTCTACTGGCACCATCTGTAAGTTTAACTTTCCTTTATGTTTTATGGATATTTTCATGTCATTGCATAGCCGCTTATATAACTTTGTACCACATAAAAAATATTGATATCCAAAACGGTCTTGTGTTTAGCCTAGATGTTTGCTAGCCCCATTGAGATGTAGCTATGTAGCCTCTGTTAACTATGCTAACTAATAAGTTTGTGTGTTTGTATGCAAATGTGAAGCAATTACTACATAAATCACTACTGGTTTCCTACACATCTCAATAGCAATCGAGTAGTAAAACCAGTAGTAAAACCAGCAGGTTTTGTGTAGATCTTGTGTAGTAGGGATGAGTGGTGATTCAGTAGTACTTTTTCATGAGGGACTTCACTGATAATGAATCCTTCATACTCAGACGAAACACTATCAAAGAGATGTCAGGGAACAGTCTCACCTCCTCTCACTGAAGTTAGAGATATTTGGAGGTTTCTCCTCCACGCTTGAGGTACCGGCCAGGAATGTGTTCTCTTCCTGGTCCATTGGGATAGGCTAAGCTTGCAGGGGTCAGTCCAAACCATGCTGAGCTTAGAGTTTGTCTGGCCTGTTCCCCAGTGCTTCCCCAGTTACTGCCAGTAAACCAGTCAGTCTGCCAGCAAGACTCCAGTAAGCAGTCTGGACTCCGATCTATAGGTCTTTTGTTGCTCAGTCATTCCAAATTTGAGATACTATAACATATCATTATACAGTTTTGTTCTCCTTTTTCAAATATAGTACATACATTAGACAGACTGCATAGAGGTTTATCGAGGTTTGTTCATGTTATTGGAGGAGATCTGGAATGATGGTAGCAGAGAAGCTTAGAGGGAAGAGAGGCTTAGAGAGAAGAGAGGCTTAGAAAGAGAGGGAGAGAGAGAGACAGAAAGAGAGAGAGGGAGAGAGAGAGACAGCAAGAGAGAGAGGGAGAGAGAGAGACAGAAAGAGAGGGAGAGGGAGAGAGAGACAGCAAGAGAGAGAGAGAGAGAGAGAGAGACACACACAAATAAAGAGAGAGGGACAGAAAAAGAAAGAGAGACAGAGACAGCGAGAGCGAGAGTGAGCTTAAAAATATATATATATATGCCACAGTATCTCCATTTTGAAATGTCCTCTGCCTCAGCCTCTTTCAACACTGTACTGGCTCTCTTTATATCTCCTGGTGTTATGACAGCTGGGCGAGAGGAAAGATCCTGCTGGGTACCAATGTAGCTCGCGCAGCTGAAATCATGCTTATTTATCTTTCTTTGTCTCCTTCATATGACAATATGAGAACAGTACAGTACAGAAGATTTCCTGGTCACTCATTCAGTCTAGTGCTTCTCTAGGTCACAAACTCTCGGTGACATAATAGATTTGATTTGGTGTACATGTTACGTGGGGGATTTAAAGATGTACTATGCAGAAATCCGCCATTTCCTGGTAGCGAAAATTCTAATAGTTTGCCTAATTTCAGTGTATGTGACAAAACAAGCAAGTATAGTGTAGAGCAGTGGTTCCCAAATGTTTTATAGTCCCGTATCCCTTCAAACATTCAACCTCCAGCTGCGTACCCCCTCTAGCACCAGGGTCAGCGCACTCTCAAATGTTGTTTTCTGCCATCACTGTAAGCCTGCCACACACTATATGATACATTAATTAAACATAAGAATGAGTGTGAATTTTTGTCACAACCCGGCTCGTGGGAAGTGACAAAGAGCTCTTATAGGACCAGGGCACAAATAATAACATAATAATAATCTATTATTTTGCTCTTTATTTAGCCAATTTACATATAAAACCTTATTTGTTCATCAAAAATTGTGAATAACACACCACAAGTTAATGAGAAGGGTATGCTTGAAAGGATACATACAGTGGGGAGAACAAGTATTTGATACACTGCCGATTTTGCAGGTTTTCCTACTTACAAAGCATGTAGAGGTCTGTAATTTTATCATAGGTACACTTCAACTGTGAGAGACGGAATCTAAAACAAAAATCCAGAAAATCACATTGTATGATTTTTAAGTAATTCATTTGCATTTTATTGCATGACATAAGTATTTGATCACCTACCAACCAGTAAGAATTTTGGCTCTCACAGACCTGTTAGTTTTTCTTTAAGAAGCCCTCCTGTTCTCCACTCATTACCTGTATTAACTGCACCTGTTTGAACTCATTACCTGTATAAAAGACACCTGTCCACATACTCAATCAAACAGAGTCCAACCTCTCCACAATGGCCAAGACCAGAGAGCTGTGTAAGGACATCAGGGATATAATTGTAGACCCGCACAAGGCTGGGATGGGCTACAGGTCAATAGGCAAGCAGCTTGGTGAGAAGGCAACAACTGTTGGCGCAATTATTAGAAAATGGAAGAAGTTCAAGATGTCGGTCAATCTCCCTCGGTCTGGGGCTCCATGCAAGATCTCACCTCGTGGGGCATCAATGATCATGAGGAAGGTGAGATATCAGCCCAGAACTACACGGCAGGACCTGGTCAATGACCTGAAGAGAGCTGGGACCACAGTCTCAAAGAAAACCATTAGTAACACACTACGCCGTCATGGATTAAAATCCTGCAGCGCACGCAAGGTCCCCCTGCTCAAGCCAGCGCCAGGCCCGTCTGAAGTTTGCCAATGACCATCTGGATGATCCAGAGGAGGAATGGGAGAAGGTCATGTGGTCTGATGAGACAAAAATAGAGCTTTTTGGTCTAAACTCCACTCGCCGTGTTTGGAGGAAGAAGAAGGATGAGTACAACCCCAAGAACACCATCCCAACCGTGAAGCATGGAGGTGGAAACATCATTCTTTGGGGATGATTTTCTGCAAAGGGGACAGGACGACTGCACCGTATTGAGGGGAGGATGGATGGGGCCATGTATCGCGAGATCTTGGCCAACAACCTCCTTCCATCAGTAAGATCATTGAAGATAGGTCGTGACTGGGTCTTCCAGCATGACAACGACCCGAAACACACAGCCAGGGCAACTAAGGAGTGGCTCCGTAAGAAGCATCTCAAGGTCCTGGAGTGGCCTAGCCAGTCTCCAGACCTGAACCCAATAGAAAATCTTTGGAGGGAGCTGAAAGTCCGTATTGCCCAGCGACAGCCCCGAAACCTGAAGGATCTGGAGAAGGTCTGTATGGAGGAGTGGGACAAAATCCCTGCTGCAGTGTGTGCAAACCTGGTCAAGAACTACAGAAAACGTATGATCTCTGTAATTGCAAACAAAGGTTTCTGTACCAAATATTAAGATTTTCTGGATTTTTGTTTTAGTTTCCGTCTCTCACAGTTGAAGTGTACCTATGATAAAAATTACAGACCTCTACATGCTTTATAAGTAGGAAAACCTGCAAAATCGGCAGTGTATCAAATACTTGTTCTCCCCACTGTAACTCTGCAATGTTGGGTTTTGTTAGAGAGAGTCTGTCTTAAATACTTTTCTACACACAGTCTGTGCCTGTATTTAGTTTTCATGCTAGTGAGGGCCGGGAATCCATTCTCACATAGGCACGTGGTTGCTAAGGGCATCAGTGTCTTAACAGCAAGAGTGCAGCCGTATCCAGAAATCTGTCTGTGGCTTCTGATAAAATTAAATTTTCACAGAACCGCTTGTTACAATTTCGATGAGGCTCTCTTGTTCAGATATTGGTAAGTGGACTGGAGGCAGGGCATGAAAGGGATAACAAATCCAGTTGTTTGTGTCGCCCGTTTCGAGAAAGTACCTGTGTAATTGCGCACCCAGCTCACTCAGATGCTTCGCTATATCACATTTGACATTTTCCGTAAGCTTGAGTTCCTTTGCACACAAAAAAAATGATGGAAAGACCTGTGTGTTGTCCTTGTTAATGCAGACAGAAAAGAGCTCCAACGTCTTCATCATAGCCTCAATTTTGTCCCGCACATTGAATATAGTTGCGGAGAGTCCCTGTAATCCTATATTCAGATCCTTCAGGTGAGAAAAAAACATCACCCAGATAGACCAGTCGTGTGAGAAGCTCGTCATCATGCAAGTGATCAGACAAGTGAAAATTATGGTGCGTAAAGAAAACTTTAATTAAGCTCGTCTCTCAATTTTTAAAAAACGTGTCAATACTTTGCCCCTTGATAACCAGCGTTACATGGTCGCTGCCCATATCATTGCATAATGCAGAAAATACACGAGAGTTCAGGGGCCTTGCTGTAACAAAGTTAACCATTTTCACTGTAGTGTCCAAAACGTCTTTCAAGCTGTCAGGCATTCCCTTGGCAGCAAGAGCCTCTCGGTGGATGCTGCAGTGTACCCAAGTGGCGTCGGGAGCAAGAAAAAGCTAATTTCTTACAATTATTCACTTTTTGCCATGGAGCAGGGATTTTTTTCCCCTGTTTTCTAGCTTATCTCATGCTTTTGTTCACATTTTGTCATGAGAATGAGAGAAAATGTTGCAGTTTTAAAGCGAATTTGCTATCATATATGATCCACGGAAGCTCAAAAAGTCCCTATCACAGGACATAAAAACATGTACAAATCCACAATTCAATTAACAGAGGCTTGAATCACGGCATACACACAGATCAGATCAATATTCCGCACAGGCAAAGAACATGTGTTGTGCAACACCTCGGGAGGGCGTACCCAGGGACAAGGAGAGTGGGTTCAACTGGCATACGGGAAACCTTGCCATAAACACATTTACTACCCATGGAAACACTTCTGAATTTGAACTAGCCCAATAACTCCACTCCCATCCTTGCGCATGTCAACCTTCACATGGTAATCTCTACAACAGGGATGTGCAACTTTGAAGGGGGCCACAAAAATATCTGAATTCATCATGAAGGGCAACAGTTGCTCATATGGCAAGCAAAATATTTTAGTGCCCTACCCCCGCTTGTCTGCAGCACTAAGCCAGTTGCCCAGCCCTGCTCTAGAACGGCAGGAACAGGCAGGTTAAATACTGAAGGCCACACCTTTAATTACAATCAAGAGTCTCACACACCTGGCACTGACAAGCTGTATTCACCAACTCAACAGTTCCACCCTGTTACATACATACTATACAGTACACATGCCTGTGGCTCAAATGCATTACAGAAGGGGTGTCAAACTCATTCCATGGAGGGCCTAGTATCTGTGGGTGTTTGGTTTTTTCCCTTCAATTAAGACCTAGAGTACCAGGTGAGCGGAGATCTTTACTAATTAGTGACCTTAATTAATCAATCAAGTACAAGGGATGAGCAAAAACCTGCAGACACTCAGCACTCCGTGGAATGAGTTTGATACGTGCATTACAGGCGAGACCAATTTGACAGAAAAAGCACGAAAGATAGATTGATTTAATGGAACTTTACATAGACAGAGTGAATGCATTGAGTCTAATGTTTATGCTCAGCATACAACAACCATATGACACACACCACTGTCAGTAAATCACTCTTAATCCCTCCAACCTTGTCTCAGTGCTGCCCATTATAGTAATCTAGCATGCCACATATTAAACAGGCAGTTTACACTCATTCACACACAGCTTGTCACAATTTTCTCTCATTCACACTTGCATTATCACAAATACACACAGTTACATAGATAGATGGATTGAATGGATCTACTGCAATGCTGGGTGGATGGTGCATGGCCAATAAACATGACAGTGCACTTCTCTGTGACTAACAACCAGAGCGAAACCCAACACTGAGTCAAGGACAGGGAACCAGGAACATCCATCTCCCCAGGCATTAAAAAGGCAGCCCAGCCTAGCACAGAGTAGCACTCAGTCCCAACCACACTCCACTACAAAACGGTTTCACCCGGAACTCACACTGGCTACTCCCTTCACGGGCATTAATTACAAATTACAATCATAAAATACCACAAAAATCTATGTATCAAAATAAAATATAATCGATTTTTGCAAAGTATTGTCTTTAATTAAAATACATGTATTTTAAAATACAAAAGTACATTTGCTTTGTGGCAGGCCGAACAGCAACAACATTCTCAGTAATGGTTACAGAAACGTCTTACTTTCTATGACTGTGATATGTTGTTGTCTATCTACCTTGGTTGACTGCACTCCCTCTGGATAAGAGTGTCTGCTAAATGACCAAAATGTAAATGTATAAGTGAAAATGAACAACTGTAAAGCACACTGGGTATTGTCATTGGTCTTGTTTCGGAGCGGGAGTGCATTAGAATGATACTCAGCATGCTTTGCAAGTGTTCATTTTTACACATTTACATTTAGTTTATTTAGCAGGCACTCTTATCTCACCATAGTGCCATAAGACTTTTGAGACCAATGTAGGGTAAAAAGGGGCCCCAGAAGGCCAAACTGCTATAAAGAAATGGTATAGAAAAGTATTTTGTATTTTAATATACAAATGACAACTTTCAAAAGTATCTTGTTAAATTATACATTGGAGTGTAGTTCAGCACAGTGCAATACAACATACAAAATAATCAGAAGTAATTCAAATACATATTTCAAATACATGTAACAGAAATACTGCCCATCTATGACATCATCGACAATAAAATAAAATAAAATGAAATGTGTAAATTCTATCAATTGATGACACAATATTGACAAGTATTGACAATGTGAGAGCAGGCCCAGTGGGAGTTACCGTACTGTGGATGATGATGTGAAATGTGAGATTTGGCTGGAGATAGGATCCATGTTTTAACCTTTCACTTAGTTGTTTTAAGTCTGGAAAGTACTGGCTCCTGAAACAGTTTTTTTTTTAATTGTCTCTTGTTTAGGAGTTGACGTGAGATAGGCCGCTGGTCTCACAGGCAGGGTTGGGGAGTAACGGAGTACAAAAAAATGTAACTGTAATCCATTACATTACCAGCTCAAATATTGTTACCAGATTACAGTTACATAAAAAAAATTAGATTATTATTTCGAAGATTACTTTTAAATTCCGAAAGGATGTTTGCAAAAAAATAATTTGACACCTTTCTTCTGTTTTCTCAATGACTTTCACATCAGTTTGGTTCCGTCTGAGTGAGTCTGAATAGAAATCTGAGACCACCATGATGACACACCAAATACGTTTGATGGATCGCGGGGAAAGACCAGGAACATGCTTTTGTAGGCTACAGTCCAAGCTACAGTATGTCTTCCAATGGTCCAACTTGAATAAACGCTTGGAGGTAAGGAAGACAGCAGTGGTGTAGCCTAACTGCGATATGGATATCGCGTATTATAGGCTACATAGCGCATTCATTTAGCAATTTGTGGTTGTTGTGGATAGCTGTTAACAAATGTATATGTGTATTTTAACCCAATAATGGTTAAACTGAAGAAATGTAAGTTGCCAATCATTGTTTTTGCGTGCAGGGGTGTCGCCTATTCATTAAGGAAACCATTTACCGTTTAAGAACCAAACGGAAGAAAATGGCGCAAAATGAGAGTTTCTATTGGACAAATGCAGGTAGGTCCCGCCCCGTTTTTTTCCGTATAAGGATATTTTTGCAACTGAATCGGTGTAATGAATATGCCCAGGTGGAAGAGCGGATCCCAGCCTATGGAATAAAGGTTTGAGTTCCTCCCTTCTAAACTGCCCCTGTGGTATTGTGCTCCATACTGTCAAAAACTAGTTTAATTTAGGAAGACCAGGAGCGGGGCTTTTATTGCTCCTTTTTCTTCGTCATAGGCCTAACAGAAACATGCTCGAACTCGCACAATTTTGAACAGCTGCAAATTATCAATATATCAAGTGTCACCAACAAAAAACGTAAACAATAGGACTAATTAAATGCAGCATATGGAATTGATTTTTCATATGCAAATAGCACTTTTCGGTGGTGCTCAGAGCATGCCATTCCAAGAGCAGAATTTATTTTTCAATTAGAAGAAATGAGCCCAATCAGTCTTCCATGACAGCAAAATCATAAACAACAGGGTAGGCTAATTAGTCTTTCGTTTTTGGGTTATGCTAAACAGAAAATTCCACAGTGTTAACGCACTGCTCAGTGTAAAGCTTTATTTGCATATGTCCTAGAATGCCTTGCCTTTGTAGTGAATTGGTGAGTTACCATCCATGACAGAATTTGTTAGTGACAGAGATATTCTTGTTCCAAACATCCATTTTCAGCCCTGTGGACTTCAAATGAGAACACAAGTTAATATAACTCAAATGTATTGTTTTAACACAATATTATTTGTATTTTATAAGGCCTTATTTTGAGGGATACTCTAAAAGGAAATACTTGTTTTTTTGGATGACCCGGTTGCAGGCATTTGGTCACTTATACTGAACACAAATATAAACGCAACATGCAAGAATTTCAAAGATTTTGCTGAGTTACAGTTCATATAAGGAAATCAGTCAATTTAAATTAATTAATTAGGCCCTAATCTATGTAATTCACATGATTCAGCAGGGGCACAGCCACGGGTGGGCCTGGGAGGGCATATGCCCACCCACTTGGGAGCCAGGCCCACTCACTGGGGAGACAGACCCAGCCAATCATAATGAGTTTTTCCCCACAAAAGGGCTTTATTACAGACAGAAATACGCCTCAGTCCCCACCCCGTCTCTGATGATCGTGCAGGTAAAAAAGACGGATGTGGAGGTCCTCGGCTGGCGCGGTTACACATGGTCTGCGGTTGTGAGGCCAGTTGGACGTACTGCCAAGTTCTCTAAAACGACGTTGGAGGCAGCTTATGGTAGAGAAATTAACATTAGATTCTCTGGAAACAGCTCTGTTGGACATTCCTGCAGTCAGCATGCCAAAGCACGCGATTCAAACCAGAGCATACCGGACCTATTTTCTCTCCATATCCCCAGACTCCCACCGCACGCTCCGAACCTTTTCACCTGAATCATCGCAGCTGGCTAGCTGCAATCCGAGTGTCTACTCCTGGCTAACGTCTCTGACCTAGCTACTAGCTAGTAGTCAGCTAACCACTGCTAGCGGTAATCAGCTAACCTTTAGCTCGGAAAGCTCTCGCCAGTTTGCAAAACTCGATTCTAACCAGAGCATACCGAACCTATTTTCTCTCCATATCCCCGGATTTCCACCGCAAGCTCTGAACCTTTTAACCTGGATCATCGCAGCTAGCAATCCGAGTGTCTACTTCTGGCTAAAGTCTCTGTCCCGAAGCAAGCACTAACTAGCCTGGAGCTAGCCCATGCTAGGCCCATCTCCCGGCTAGCTGAAGAGTTCCATCAGCCACTCCTGGGCTACTATACCTATTTTGCCAATTGGCCTGGACCCATTTTACTGCCGGTGCAGAGCCCCGTCGGTCCTTCACGACTGGACTACCAACGTAATCTGCCCGAGGGGGTTATTCAACTGGCCCCTCCGTCGTGACATCCCCTGAATGCCCATCTGCTAGCCTGCTATCCGCGGCCCACTAGCTGTCTAGAGCATATCGGCTGTTAGCTGAATAGGTCCATCGGACAATTTCTTGGCCCACTATACATATTCTGCCAATTGGACTGGTCACCTTTACCACACGGAACCCTACTAATCCATCACGACTGGTCTACCGACAAACGCACGAGGAGGCTCCGCACGAGGAGGCTATAAACAGACTTCCCCGGTCACGACGTCCCTCTTTGGCCCTTCTGCTAGCCCCGGCCTGCTAGCTGTCTGAATCGTTGTGTCTCCAACCAGCCTCACTACTCACTGGACCCTTATGATCACTCGGCTACGTATGCCTCTCCTTAATGTCAATATGCCTTGTCCATTGCTGTTCTGGTTAGTGATTATTGTCTTATTTCACTGTAGAGCCTCTAGCTCTGCTGAATATACCTTAGCCAACCCATTAGTTCCACCTCCCACACATGCAATGACATCACCTGGCTTAAATTATGTTTCTAGAGACAATATCTCTCTCTCTCATCATAACTCAATGCCTAGACCTATCTCCACTGTATTCACATCCTACCATACCTTTGTCTGTACATTATGCCTTGAATCTATTCTATCGTGCTTGATGCCCTAAGCTATCTAAGCTTGATGCCCTCAATCTCACACAAACTATCAATGAACCTACCAGGTACTGTAGGTTCAAAGCTGTAAACACGGGCACCCTCATAGATATCATCCTAACCAACTTGCCCTCCAAATACACCTCTGCTGTTATCAACCAAGATCTCAGCGATCACTGCATCATTGCCTGCATCCGTAACAGGTCTGCGGTCAAACGACCACCCCACAACATCACTGTCAAACGCTCCCTAAAACATTTCAAGAGAAGGCCTTTCTAATCAACCTGGCCCGGGTATCCTGGAAGGATATTGACCTCATCCCGTCAGTAGAGGATGCCTGGTTATTCTTCAAAAGTGCCTTACTCACCATCTTAAATAAGCATGCCCCATTCAAAAAATGTAGAACCAGGAACAGATATAGCCCTTGGTTCTCTCCAGACCTGACTGCCCTTGACCAGCACAAAAACATCCTGTGGCGTTCTGCATTAGCATCGAATAGCCCCCGTGATATGAAACTTTTCAGGGAAGTTAGGAACCAATATACACAGGCAGTTCGCTTTCCTAAGGCTAGCTTTTTCAAACAGAAATTGGCATCCTGTAGCACAAACTCAAAGTTCTGGGACACTGTAAAGTCCATGGAGAATAAGAGCACTTCCTCCCAGGTGCCCACTGCACTAAGGCTAGGAAACACTGTCACCATCGATAAATCCACTATATTTGAGAATTTCAATAAGCATTTTTCTACGGCTGGCCATGCTTTCCACCTGGCTACCCCTACCCCTGTCAACAGCCCTGCACCCCCCACAGCAACTCGCCCAAGCCTCCTCCATTTCTCCTTCACCCAAATCCAGATAGCTGATGTTCTGAAAGAACTACAAAATCTGGACCCCTACAAATCAGCCGGGCTAGACAATCTGGACCCTCTCTTTCCAAAATTATCTGCCGAAATTGTTGCAACCCCTATTACTAGCCTGTTCAACCTCTCTTTCGTATCGTCTGAGATTCCCAAAGACTGGAAAGCAGCCGCGGTCATCCCCCTCTTCAAAGGGGGAGACACTCTAGACCCAAACTTCTACAGACCTATATCTATCCTACCCTGCCTTTCTAAGGTCTTCGAAAGCCAAGTTAACAAACAGATTACCGACCATTTCGAATCCCACCATACCTTCTCCGCTATGCAATCTGGTTTCAGAGCTGATCATGGGTGCACCTCAGCCACGCTCAAGGTCCTAAACGATATCATAACCGCCATCGATAAAAGACAGTACTGTGCAGCCGTATTCATTGACCTGGCCAAGGCTTTCGACTCCGTCAATCACCGCATTCTTATCGGCAGACTCAACAGCCTTGGTTTCTCAAATGATTGCCTCGCCTGGTTCACCAACTACTTCTTTGATAGAGTTCAGTGTGTCAAATCGGAGGGCCTGTTGTCCGGACCTCTGGCAGTCTCTATGGGGGTGCCACAGGGTTCAATTCTCGGGCCAACTCTTTTCTCTGTACACATCAATGATGTCACTTTTGCTGCTGGTGATTCTCTGATCCACCTTTACGCAGGCCCTTCTTTGGACACTGTGTTAACTAACCTCCAGACGAGCTTCAATGCCATACTACTCTCCTTCCGCGGCCTCCAACTGCTCTTAAATGCAAGTAAAATTAAACGCATGCTCTTCAACCGATCGCTGCCCACACCTGCCTGCCCGTCCAGCATCACTACTCTGGACGGTTCTGACTTAGAATATGTGGACAACTACAAATACCTAGGTGTCTGGTTAGACTGTAAACTCTCCTTCCAGACTCACATTAAGCATCTCAAATCCAAAATTAAATCTAGAATCGGCTTCCTATTTCGCAACAAAGCATCCTTCACTCATGCTGCTAAACATACCCTTGTAAAACTGACTATCCTACTGATCCTTGACTTCGGCGATGTCATTTACAAAATTGCCTCCAACACTCTACTCAGCAAGTTGGATGCAGTCTATCACAGTGCCATCCGTTTTGTCACCAAAGCCCCATATACTACCCACCACTGCGACCTGTATGCTCTCGTTGGCTGGCCCTCGCTTCATAACCGTCACCAAACCCACTGGCTCCAAGTCATCTATAAGTCGCTGCTAGGTAAAGCCCTGCCTTATCTCAGCTCACTGGTCACCATAGCAGCACCCATCCGCAGCACGCACTCCAGCAGGTATATCTCACTGGTCACCCCCAAAGCCAATTGCTCCTTTGGCCGCCTTTTCTTCCAGTTCTATGCTGCCAACGACTGGAACGAACTGCAAAAATCACTGAAACTGGAGACACATATCTCCCTCACTAGCTTTAAGCACCAGCTGTCAGAGCAGCTCACAGATCACTGCACCTGTACATAACCCATCTGTAAATAGCCCATCCAACTACCTCATCCCCATACTGTATTTATTTATCTTACTCCTTTGCACCCCAGTATATGTACTTGCACATTCATCTTCTGCACATCTACCATTCCAGTGTTTAATTGCTATATTGTAATTACTTTGCCACCATGGCCTATTTATTGCCTTACCTCCCTTATCATACCTCATTTGCACACACAGTATATAGACTTTTTCTACTGTATGTTTATTTATTCCATGTGTAACTCTGTGTTGTTGTATGTGTCGAACTGCTTTGCTTTATCTTGGCCAGGTCGCAGTTGTAAATGAGAACTTGTTCTCAACTATCCTATCTGGTTAAATAAAGGTGAAATAAAAACAAATTTAAAAATTGCTCCCTCAAAAGTGGATACATCTGTGGCATTGTGTTGCATGACAAAATGGTGCTTTTTAGAGTAGCCTTTTATTGTCCCCAGCACAAGTTGCACCTGTCTAATGATCCTGCTGTTTAATCAGCTTCTTGATAAGCCACACCTGTCAGGTGGATGGATTATCTTGAAAAAGGATAAAATGCTCACTAACAGGGATATAAATACATTTGTGTACAACATTTGAGAAATATGCTTTTTGTGCATATGGAACATTTCTGGGATCTTTTATTTCAGTTCATGAAACATGGCACCAGCACTTTACATGTTGCGTTTATATCTTGGTTGAGTGTTGTTGGGTTATTTTTTTAAAAGAGCAAGGTTGGTTTGCTGATGATGGGTTATTGAGATATGACCCAGTGGGTCAGATCAGAAGACTGGAGGCTTGGTTTAGTAGGGCTTTGGCTTTCAGGAAGTTATTTTGGCCACCTGTGAGAGTTAATGTCATTCCGGTTCATCTGTTCTGTTGAATTTTTATCACATGCTACTGGCCAACACTGACAAGTTTGTAGCTTTAATGAATCTTACAGAAGTGTATGAATTTCTTAAGTCCATGCAAATTCAAGCGTGAGATACCCAATGGTATATTAACCACTTTGTTACCGTATCTAAATAATATTGTTAATATAATCTTTTAACAATCTTTATTAAATCTGCAGATCCATCCATGGTGTAGCAAGAAATTCAGGTTGCTGGCAACCGAGAGGTTCGGAGTTCAAATCCCATTGAGATGAACTTCCAAGTAATCAGAATTTAGCTGATCTGCAAAACCACACCCATCACCATCATATTTTCCAGCATGATGTATTGCAATTATTATTTTTTCAGTATGTGTTTTTTGCATTATACATTGACTGATTAATTAATACATTAGTTAATCTAATGTTACACATTTCATACATTTATAAACTAGTTGGACTTCCACCCATTACTGAAATGGTTTTCCACTTTACCTTTTTAGCTAGTCTCCTTCATGTGTCTTCCTAACCCTGGCAGTCATTCTGAATGCAGATTGTGGGCATCAACGCTGGCGGGTTTCCAATCGGAATTAAACATTACATTTCAAGCCAGCATAATGTGACTTGATGCTGGTTTTAATTTAGCTTATGTTGGTCACCAGTATCCAAAACATAGTGAAGGCTGGCCACCAGCAAAAAAAAACTAAACAATGAAGGCTGTTCACCAGGGAAAACGCAATGAAGGCTGGTCTGCCAGCATAACCAGCAGAGATAGGCAACTCCAGTCGTGGGGGCCAGAGTAGTGTCACACTTTTCTCCCATCCCGTGCAAACACAGCTGATTAAAATGAATTGCATTCTAAACTGAATATCATGATTAGTTGATTATTGGAGTCAGGTGCGTTAACCGGGGCTGTGGCAAAAGCGTGACACCAATCAGGCCCCCGAGGACTGGAGTTGCCTATCTGTATCGATGTGCGCTGAAGGGAAGCAAGTTCAGGGAGTGAATACATTTTAATTAATAAATTAACAAAACAAGAAACACAAACAGCGCACCAACATGAAACAGAAACAATGACGAATGGGAAGAAACCAAAGGGAGTGACATATAAAGGGCAGGTAATCAAGGAAGTGATGGAGTCCAGGTGAGTGATGAAGCGCAGATGCGTGTTACGATGGTGACAGGTGTGCGCCATAACGAGCAGCCTGGTGACCTAGAGGCCGGAGAGGGAGCACACGTGACAGTACTCCCTCCCGATACGAGATTAGCCGGATCGCCGGCTCCTCTAGGTCACCAGGCTGCTCGTTATGGCGCACACCTGTCACCATCGTAACACGCATCTGCACTTCATCACTCACCTGGACTCCATCACTTCCTTGATTACCTGCCCTATATATGTCACTCCCTTTGGTTCTTTCCCCATGCGTCATTGTTTCTGTTTCATGTTTGTGTGATTTTAGTGTTGCTTGTTTGGATTATGTTAATTTTATTGAAACACTCACTCCCTGAAATTGCTTCCTGGCTCTCAGCGTGTATTGTTACACTGTCCATGCTGGTAGATCTGCGCTAGACCAGCTTGAACAGCATCCGACCAGCACTGATCAGCATTGACCACCTTGAAATGTATGTTGGTCTATGCTGTTTCTTTCAAGAGGGTTAATGGGGAGGTCTGGAAAGATGGAGCAGAGAGGAGATACGGGAAAGAGAGGCTTAGAGAGTAGACAGACTATTACGTTATCTAAAGTATCTCCATTTTGAAATGTCCTCTGCCTCAGCCTCAGACTCATTCAACACTACTAAGGCATGGATATGCAAAATTTACAAAATAAAACTACAAAATACCATAAAGATCAATGTATAAAAATAAACTACAAAATACTTGCATTTTGTAATGTATTTAATTTAAATATATAAAATACATTTGCAAGCAGCAACAACAACATTCTCAATAACAGTTTTCATAAACGTTTAACTTGCAATGACTATGATATGTTGTTTATCTATCTTAGTTAAATGCACTGACTAAGACTAAGTGACTAACTCTGGAAAAGAGTGCTAAATAGCCCAAATGTAAATGTCTATGTGAAAATGAACATAGCTAAATTAACTGCAAACCACACTGGTATTATTATTGGCCTTGTTTCACGGCAGAGCTCATTAGATTAATACTCAGCATGCTTTGCAATTGTTCCTTTTTACATATACATTTATATTTAGTTAATTTAACATATGCTCTTATCACACCACAGTGCTATCATACTTCTGATGCCAATGCAGTGTTAAATGGAGCCACAAAATGTGAACTGGTATAGAAAAGTATTTTGTATTTTGAAAATACAAATTGCAGCTCTCAAAAGTATCTTGTTACAAAATACATTGGAGTGTTAGTTCAGCCCAGTGTAATTCAAATGTCAAAATACTCAGAAGTAATTGAAATACATATTTCAAATACATGTAACAGAAATACAGCCCATCTCTGTACTCGGGGATGGGCATAAATCACAAATTACAATTACGAAATACAACTACAAAATACCACAAAGATTAATATATCAAAATAAAATATAATAAATACACTTTTACTAAGTATTGTATTTAAAGGTCATGAAAAGTCAAAATCATGTTTTTTATGAAAAATTCTTACAATTACTTTTTAATTTTTTAAAACCTTTTTTAAGGGGGTAGATCAGCTTTAATATTGCAGATATATTGTTTTTCATTAAATTTGTTGATATTTGGATGAAACCAGATCAAAGTAGGATGACCGAAGTAGGAAAAATGACTGTTGGTTCTACATTGATAAAGTTTGACCATAAAGTTACTGGTCCCCTCCCCATGTCAAACACTTGGATTCAGGAGGTGGGATTATTAAAATTAACTCTCATTTTAATACACCAATGGTAACATGTTATTCTCTTACCTAATTTAAATAAGTACCACCTTGTAACCAACATTGGAGAAGATATGTTTGCAGATGGGTGTGGTTTATTTTAGCAATAAGGCCAGAGGGGGTGTTGTATATGGCCAATATACCACCGCAAATGCTGTTCTTATGCACGATGCAATGCGGACTGCCTAGACACAGCCCTTAGCCGTGGTAAATTGGCCATATATCACAACCCCCCGAGGAGCCTAATTGCTATTATAAACTGGTTACCAACATAATTAAGGCAGTAAGTATACATGTTTTGTCATACCCGTGGTATACGGTCTGATGTACCATGGCTTTCAGCCAATCATAATTCAGGGCTCAAACCACCCAGTTTATAAATAGCTATATACTATAGCTACTCTACTGGTGCCAAAATTTGACTGTCGGGTGTCAGCAAATAAAATTAAAAGTTTACACATTTCATCTATGGTAAAGATACATCATTAATGCAATTTCAATGTTTGAGTTGCTTTGTGTATCACCAAATTAGCTTGAGATGATTTTACAGCAACACTGCATCCAAGAGCTGTCAGTCAAGGGGAGCTCATAAATATAAGCTCCCAAGCCCACTCAGCCTCTTTTCAAACTTCTTGGTAGTTAGCCATTGGCGATAAAGTACTTTTCTCCAATTTTGAGCATTTCTACCCTACTTTTTTTATGGGTGATATTTGAGTCACTCAAAAGGCTATTTTACATGGGAATCAGACTGACTGTTCAAGACCTTTAATGAAAATAAGAGTGTCTGCTAAATTAACAAAATGGAAATGTATATGTGAAAATGAACAACTTTTGATACCAATGTAGGGTGAAAGGGGGCTACAAAATTGTTAACCGCTATAAAGAAATGGTATAAAAAAGTATTTTGTATTTCGAAGGTATCTTGCTACAAAATTCATTGGAGAGTAGTTCAGCCCAGTGTAATACAACATACTCAGACGTAATTAAAATATGTATTTCAAATACGTCACAGAAATACTGCCCATCTCTGACTGTACTTTCCTTATGACGTGATCACGTGTGATCTCATGTGATTTTATTTGAAGTTAATGTGATCATTTTAAAACATCTCGTGAAATAAGTTTGACGACATGGGGATTCAAAATGTCAACATGTGATACCATGAAACTACACGTGACAACATTTGAGCACATGTGAAAACCAAGGTGTCAAATGTCATTCAGAATATTTTACTTTAAATGCATAGTTGACATTACTTGAATTTAAACAGTCATAGTCGCCTGCAGGTTTTATCTAGTTCCCCGTTAGTTCCAGGGACACCCCCCCCCCCCCCCCCCCATCAGTTCTTTTTAACATTGTGTCATAGTCCGCTGGATCATTTGGGATTTAACCTCACTTGGATTTGAACTCACAACCTTTTGTTGTTAGGTAACTGAATTTCCTTCCTGCTGAAACACCAGGTCTATGTGGACTAAAGGTGACTAGAAATGTCACGTGAAGTTTTTCAAAAACACATTTTCACAGGATTTCACATGTGAAATTTGGTGATTTTCCATGTGAGATAATATGTTTTTTCTGTAAGGGGGGGGCTCTGTACTGTGTCTCGTTATCTCTCCTGGTGTTATTACAGCTGGACGAGAGGAAAATCCTGCTGGGTACCATGTAGCTAGCACAGCTACAGCCATGCTTATTTGTCTTTCTTTGTCTCCTTCATATGACACTATGAGAACAGTACAGTACAGAAGATTGCTCATTCGTCTCTCAATCAGTCTAGTGCTTCTCTAGGTCATAAACCCTCTGTGACCTAATATATTTGTGTTTGGTGTAAATATTATACACAAGCCTGGGGCTCAAACGCATTACAAGCGAGACCAGAGTGACAAATAAAGAACGAAAGATAGATTGATTTAATAGAACTTTACACATAGACCGAGTGAATGCATGGAGTCTAATGTTTATGCTCAGCATACAACAACCATATGACACACACCACTGTCAGTAAATCACTCTTAATCCCTCCAACCTTGTCTCAGTGCTGCCCATTATGGTAATCTACAGTGGTTCTTCCTTTGAAAATTGCGGCGTACTGCAGTGCAGCTTGCGCGGTGCCGCAGAATTCTATGGCACGTTATTTAATTGTCAATCATTGTTGCAAGAATGACTCAATTTACCAGAAACTGCCACCATCTCATCTACCACAAACGGTCGCGGCATAAGCTCAAAACCTTTAAATGAAGAACCACTGTAGCAAGGCAGGTGCCACGTATTTAACAGGCAGTTTACACACACACACTCGCACACAGCCTACCACAATTGTCTCTCATTCACACTTGCATTATCATAAATGCACACAGTCACACAGAGACCAGGGTTTAAATGGCTCCACTGCAGTGCTTGGTGGATGGTGGATGGTAAATAAATCTGACAGTGCACTTCGCTATGACTAACAACCAGAGCGACACCCAATCCTGAGTCAAGGACAGGGAAACTGGGACATCCATCTCCCCAGGCATTGGGGAGGCAGACCAGCCTAGCACAGAGTAGCACTCAATCCCAACCACATTGCACTACAAAACGGGTTCACCCGAAAATCACATTGGCTACTTGGTTTCTCATTGGTTTCTAGGAAATATGTGTCAATTCTGTCATTTGGTGGAGAAAGATATTAATATTTACGACACATTATTGACAACTACTGACATGAGAGTAGGCCTAGTGAGAGTTACCGTGGATGTTGATGTCAAACATCAGATTTGGCCAGAATGAGTGCATAATATTTTTCCTGGAGATAGGTTTCATGTTTTTACCTTACACCTATTTGTTTTAGAGTCTCAAAGGACACAACGTCCCACAGAGGTTAAACACACTAAACAATATAGCTGAGAAAGTCATATGTGGGAGTACTGGCTCCTGAAACTATTTTTTGGGGGGGCTTTCATGCTTACAGTATGAGTTTATGTGAGATATGCTGCTGGTCTCACAGGGGGGGGGGAACTATTAAATAGAAGCTTATAAGCACCATCCAACAATTGTGAATCTGTACTCAATCAGAGATATGAATATAGAACTACAAATCAAATCAAATTTTATTTGTCACATACACATGGTTAGCAGATGTTAATGCGAGTGTAGCGAAATGCTTGTGCTCCTAGTTCCGACAATGCAGTAATAACCAACGAGTAATCTAACCTAACAATTCCACAACTACTACCTTATACACACAAGTGTAAAGAGATAAAGAATATGTACATAAAGATATATGAATGAGTGATGGTACAGAACAGCATAGGCAAGATGCAGTAGATGGTATCGAGTACAGTATATACATATGAGATGAGTAATATAGGGTATGTAAACATAAAAGTGCATAGTTTAAAGTGGCTAGTGATACATGTATTAAATAAAGATGGCAAGATGCAGTAGATGATATAGAGTACAGTATATACATATACATTATATTAAGTGGCATTGTTTAAAGTGGCTAGTGATACATTTTTGATCAATTTCCATAAATTTCCATTATTAAAGTGAGCTGGAGTTGAGTCAGTATGTTAGCAGCAGCCACTCAATGTTAGTGGTGGCTGTTTAACAGTCTGATGGCCTTGAGATAGAAGCTGTTTTTCAGTCTCTCGGTCCCTGCTTTGATGCACCTGTACTGACCTCGCCTTCTGGATGATAGCGGGGTGAACAGGCAGTGGCTCGGGTGGTTGTTGTCCTTGATGATCTTTATGGCCTTCCTGTGACATCGGGTGGTGTAGGTGTCCTGGAGGGCAGGTAGTTTGCCCCCAGTGATGCGTTGTGCAGACCTCACTACCCTCTGGAGAGCCTTACGGTTGTGGGCGGAGCAGTTGCCGTACCAGGCGGTGATACAGCCCGACAGGATGCTCTCGATTGTGCATCTGTAGAAGTTTGTGAGTGCTTTTGATGACAAGCCGAATTTCTTCAGCCTCCTGAGGTTGAAGAGGCGCAGCACAACGCTGTCTGTGTGGGTGGACCAATTCAGTTTGTCCGTGATGTGTACGCCGAGGAACTTAAAACCTACTACTCTCTCCACTACTGTTCCGTCGATGTGGATAGGGGGGTGCTCCCTCTGCTGTTTCCTGAAGTCCACAATCATCTCCTTTGTTTTGTTGACGTTGAGTGTGAGGTTATTTTCCTGACACCACACTCCGAGGGCCCTCACCTCCTCCCTGTAGGCCGTCTCGTCGTTGTTGGTAATCAAGCCCACCACTGTAGTGTCGTCCGCAAACTTGATGATTGAGTTGGAGGCGTGCAGGCCACGCAGTCGTAGGTGAACAGGGAGTACAGGAGAGGGCTCAGAATGCACCCTTGTGGGGCCCCAGTGTTGAGGATCAGCGAAGTGGAGATGTTGTTACCTACCCTCACCACCTGGGGGCGGCCCGTCAGGAAGTCCAGTACCCAGTTGCACAGGGCGGGGTCGAGACCCAGGGTCTCGAGCTTGATGACGAGTTTGGAGGGTACTATGGTGTTAAATGCTGAGCTGTAGTCGATGAACAGCATTCTCACATAGGTATTCCTCTTGTCCAGATGGGTTAGGGCAGTGTGCAGTGTGGTTGCGATTGCGTCGTCTGTGGACCTGTTGGGGTGGTAAGCAAATTGGAGTGGGTCTAGGGTGTCAGGTAGGGTGGAGGTGATATGGTCCTTGACTAGTCTCTCAAAGCACTTCATGATGACGGAAGTGAGTGCTACTGGGCGGTGGTCGTTTAGCTCAGTTACCTTAGCTTTCTTGGGTACAGGAACAATGGTGGCCATGTTGAAGCATGTGGGGACAGCAGACAGGGGTAGGGAGCGATTGAATATGCCTGTAAACACACCAGCCAGCTGGTCTGCGCATGCTCTAAGGATGCGGCTAGGGATGCTGTCTGGCCCAACCGCCTTGCGAGGGTTAACACGTTTAAATGTCTTACTCACGCCGGCCACGGAGAACGAGAGGGGGGGCCGGCAGTCCTTGGTAGCAGGCCGCGTCGTGGAACTGTATTATCCTCAAAGCAGGCAAAGAATGTGTTTATTTTGTATGGAAGCAAGACGTCTGTTTCTCTTTGCACGACCCCTGAAGACACCCAGTGGCTGTACTGACTCTGACAACATATCCTGAGAGAACCATGTTTCCGTCAAACAGAGAATGCTACAATCTCTGATGTCTCTCTGGAAGGCTACACTTGCCCTAGTTTCGTCCACCTTGTTGCCTATAGACTGAACATTGGAGAGTAATATACTCGGAAGCGGTGGGTGGTGTGCACCCCTTCAAAGTCTGACCAGGAGGCCGCTCCGTCTACCTCTCCTGCGGCGACGTTGTTTTGAGTTGGCCTCTGGGATTAGATCCAATGTCCTGGGTGGTGGTCCGAACAAAGGATCCGCTTCGGGAAAGTCGTATTCCTGGTTGAAATGTTGGTAAGTTGACTTCGCTCTTATACCCAGTAGTTCTTCCCAGATGTATGTAATAACACTTAAGATTTTCTGGGCTAACAATGTAAGAAATAATACATAAAAAATGTAAATACTGCACAGTTTCCTAAAGACTCCAAGTGAGTCTTTAGGAAACTGTCGGTGCGAGATTTTGTAAGGATAAACATGTGTATGTGAGAGGAATAAATCCTTAGCCCTAATCCCAATATCAGCATATTTGAACTGAGAACCAACTGTACTATATGAACATACATCACAGACTCCAGTAGTGGAGGCTCCTCAGAGGAGGAAGGGGAAGACCATCTTCCTCAGTGAATTTCATAAAAATAAAAATCCTAACAGCTACCATCTGTCCTCCTCTGGGTACATTGACTTCAATACAAAACCAAGGAGGCTCATGGTTCTCACCCCTTCCATAGACTTACACAGTCATTCTGACAACTTCCAGAGGATGTCCTCCAACCTATCAGAGCCCTTGCAGAATGAAACTGACATGTTGTCCACCCAATCAAAGGATCAGAGAATGAATCTAGTACTGAAAGCATAAGCTACAGCTAGCTAGCACAGCAGTGCATAAAATGTGGTGAGTAGTTGATTTTAAGAGACCGAAAGACAATAGCTGAACAGTTTTGAACAAATTAATTTCTTCGTAGAATGCATCTAGCTAGTTTAGCCTACTCAAACACCCAGTTAAAAAAGAAAGGGATGCTATGTTAGCTAGTTGGCTATGGCTATCCAACACTGGAGCTCTTCCAAGTCAAGGTAAGCTTTTGGTTCTATTAATTTATTTAACTATTTAACTATTAAACTGCTTGCTGTACACTGTACTGCATGATTGTAGCGGGTTTACTAACGCTTTAGTTCTACTATGTTGACTATGATGTTAATATGGTGAAAACAATGTAGGCTATGTGTAGCTGTTATTGGTTATGTGTTACGAGTCCCGCCGAGGATGGTGCCTCTTCCCGTTCGGGCGGCGCTCGGCGGTCGTCGTCTCCGGTCTACTAGCTGCCACCGATCCCCTTTTCTGTTTTCCTTTTAGTTGGTCTAATTTGTTTCACCTGTTGTGTGTTTAGATTAGGGGTTATTTAAACCCAGTTTGCCCGCTCCCTTTTGTGCGGGCTTGTTTTTCTGTTTCGTGTTTGTGGTGTGTATTAGTGGATTTTTTGTGATTCAATTTACTTTGGACATTTCTCTTTACGCGCCCAGTGTTTAGTGTGGCGTCACCGGTTTGTAGGTGATTACTGTAAGGAAATAAATTCCACTCGTTGAAGAGATTCCTGCTCTCTGCACCTGACTCTTATTTCCACCACTGGAATTGTTACAGAAGCCCGCACCCCATAATGGAGTCAGCAGAAGCAGCAACCACCCCTCTCCCATCGATGGAGGAGCGTGTCCATCATCACACCGCCGTTCTCCATCGGATAGGGACGGCAATGGACATGATGATGGAGAGGATGGAACGATGGGAGAGGAGTGGTATCCCGACTACAACCCCAGCTCCTTCCCAGACGGCGCAACCTTCTCCATCAACGTCAGCATCAGGTTCGGGCGCATTGCGTCTTGCGCTCCCAAGGGAGTACGATGGAGCGGTGGCTGGGTGCCAGGGGTTTTTGCTCCAGTTGGAGCTCTACTTGGCCACTGTTCGTCCGACTCCCTCTGGAGAGGAGAGTGTTAGCCTCCTCATCTCCTGTCTGACGGGTAGAGCCCTGGAATGGGCTAATGCGGTCTGGAACGGCCCAGACTCGGTTCGAGACAACTACCCAGAGTTCACTCGCCGCTTTCGGGCCGTATTTGACCACCCTCAGGAGGGCCGAGCGGTGGGTGAGCGACTGTTCCACCTCAGACAGGAGACGAGGAGTGCGCAAGACTTCGCTTTGGAGTTCCGGACCTTGGCTGCTGGCGCGGGGTGGAATGACAGGGCCCTGATGGACCATTATCGATGTAGCCTTCGGGAGGACGTCCGTCGGGAGCTAGCTTGTCGAGACACTACGCTCTCTCTCGATGAGTTAATTGACATGTCTATACGACTGGACAACCTGCTAGCTGCCCGCGGGCGTTCAGAGGGGGTCCTGTCAGTTCCACCTCCCAGTCCTCCCGCTTCAACCCCGATGGAGTTGGGAGGGGCTGCATCTAGGGGGGCCAGAGGAGGTGGCTTCTCTTGCACCTATTGTGGCAGGAGAGGACACACTTCAGACCGGTGTTGGAGGAGCGCCTCTGGGAGTGGAGATGGCAGGCGGAATACTCCTCGATCACCCCAGGTGAGTAGGCACAAGACTCACCCAGAGCTTCCTGTCGGTCACATGTTTTTGGTTATTTTTTTCCCTGCGTTTTTCCCTTCTCTCCAGCATAAGGCGCTCGTAGACTCAGGCGCAGCTGGGAGTTTTATGGATCGCGGTCTAGCCCGTAAGTTGGGTATTCCGTTGGTGCAGATAGACCCTCCTTTCCCTGTGCACTCCTTAGATAGCCGACCGCTAGGGTCAGGGCTGATCAGGGAGGCCACGATTCCGCTGGACATGGTAACACAGGGGGATCATAGGGAGCAGATTAGTTTCTACCTTATTGATTCACCTGGGTTTCCAGTGGTGTTGGGGGTTCCTTGGCTAGCCATTCACAATCCCCTCATTTCCTGGAGACAGGGAGCTCTTCAGGGGTGGTCAGAGGAGTGTTCAGGTAGGTGTGTGGGAGTTTCCATCGGTGCCACCTCGGTGGAGAGTCCAGACCAGGTTTCCACTGTGCGCATTCCCCCAGAATATGCCGATTTGGCTATCGCTTTTAGTAAAAAGAAAGCGACTAAATTACCACCTCATCGACGGTGGGATTGCGTGATAAACCTCCAGGTGAACGCTGCACTTCCCAGGAGTCATGTGTACCCCTTGTCACAGGAGGAGACGTTGGCTATGGAGACATATGTCACGGAAGCTCTGAGACAGGGGTTCATTCGGCCCTCCATGTCACCCGTCTCCTCGAGTTTCTTTTTTGTGAGAAAGAAGGAGGGAGGTCTGCGTCCGTGCATTGATTATCGAGGTCTAAATTCAATCACAGTGGGATTTAGTTATCCGCTACCTCTCATCGCTACGGCGGTGGAATCATTCCACGGAGCACGTTTTTTCACAAAACTGGATCTTAGGAGCGCGTATAATCTGGTGCGTATTCGGGAGGGAGACGAGTGGAAAACAGCGTTTAGTACCACATCAGGCCACTATTAGTACCTCGTCATGCCGTATGGGTTAAAGAATGCTCCAGCCGTTTTCCAATCCTTTGTAGATGAGATTCTCAGGGACATGCACGGGCAGGGTGTGGTAGTGTATATTGATGACATCCTGATCTATTCTGCTACACGCGCCGCGCATGTTTCCCTGGTGCACAGGGTCCTTGGGAGGCTGCTGGAGCATGACCTATACGTCAAGGCTGAGAAATGTGTGTTCTCCAAACAAGCCGTTTCCTTCCTGGGTTATCGCATTTCCACCTCAGGGGTGGTGATGGAGAGTGATCGCGTTAACGCCGTGCGTAATTGGCCGACTCCAACCACGGTAAAGGAGGTGCAGCGGTTTTTAGGGTTTGCCAATTACTACCGGAGGTTTATCCGGGGTTTTGGCCAAGTGGCGGCACCCATTACCTCACTGCTAAAGGGAGGGCCGGTGCGTCTACAGTGGTCGGCTGAGGCTGAGGGAGCTTTTAACCAGTTGAAGGCACGTTTCACTGAGGCTCCCGTGTTGGCGCATCCGGACCATTCATTAGCGTTCATAGTGGAGGTGGATGCGTCCGAGGCTGGTGTTGGAGCCGTGCTATCACAGCGCTCGGGCACGCCACCGAAGCTCCGTCCCTGTGCTTTCTTTTCTAAGAAGTTGGGTCCGGCGGAGCGGAACTATGATGTGGGGGACAGGGAGTTACTAGCTATGGTAAAAGCCCTGAAGGTGTGGAGACACTGGCTTGAGGGGGCTAAGTACCCTTTTCTCATCTGGACTGACCATCGCAATCTGGAGTATATCCGAGAGGCGAGGAGATTGAATCCGCGTCAGGCGAGGTGGGCCATGTTCTTTACTCGTTTTAGATTTACGATCTCTTACCGACCAGGTTCCCTCAACACAAAGGCCGACGCGCTGTCTCGTCTCTATGACACGGATGACCGGCCCATCGATCCGACTCCCATCCTTCCCGCCTCTTGTCTGGTGGCGCCGGTGGTATGGGAGGTGGACGCGGACATCGAGCGGGCGTTGAGGGTAGAACCTGCGCCGTCCCAGTGTCCGACTGGCCGTAGGTACGTACCGCTTGGTGTTCGTGATCGATTGATTCGGTGGGCTCACTCAATACCTGCTTCGGGTCATCCGGGGGTGGAGAGGACAGTGCGTGGTCTTAGAGGGAAATACTGGTGGCCCACCTTGGCTAAGGACGTGAGACTCTATGTCTCCTCCTGCTCGGTATGCGCTCAGAGTAAGGCTCCTAGGCACCTACCGAGGGGGAAGTTACAACCCCTTCCGGTTCCACAACGGCCATGGTCTCATCTATCGGTAGATTTTTTGACGGATCTTCCTCCATCTCAGGGGAACACTACCATTTTGGTCGTTGTGGATCGGTTCTCTAAGTCCTGTCGTCTCCTCCCATTGCCTGGTTTCCCTACGACCCTACAGACTGCGGAGGCTCTATTTACCCACGTCTTCCGGCATTATGGGGTGCCGGAGGATATCGTATCTGATCGAGGTCCCCAGTTCACGTCCCGGGTATGGAGGGCGTTTATGGAGCGTCTGGGGGTCTCGGTCAGCCTCACCTCTGGGTATCACCCCGAAAGTAATGGGCAGGTGGAGAGAGTGAACCAGGAGGTGGGTAGGTTTCTGAGGTCGTATTGCCAGGACCGGCCAGGAGAATGGGCGAGGTACGTCCCGTGGGCGGAGTTGGCCCAGAACTCACTCCGCCACTCATCTACGAACATGTCGCCCTTCGAGTGTGTACTGGGGTACCAGCCGGTCCTGGCTCCGTGGCACCAGAAACAGACTGAAGCTCCTGCGGTGGAGGAATGGGTACAGCGCTCTAGAGAGACCTGGCGAGCGGTCCAGGACTCTCTCAAGCAGGCCAGTGAACGGCAGAAGAGGAGCGCTGACCGCCACCGCAGTGAGGCCCCTGTGTTTGCACCAGGGGACAGGGTCTGGCTCTCGGCCCGAAACCTGCCCCTCCGCCTGCCCTGCCGGAAGCTGGGGCCGCAGTGTGTGGGGCCATTTAAAGTCCTGAGGAGGATAAACGAGGTGTGTTATAGGTTACAACTTCCCTCTTACTATCGTATTAACCCCTCGTTTCATGTGTCTCTCCTCAGGCCGGTGGTAGCTGGTCCCCTGCAGGAAGGTGAGGTACCGGAGGTCCCTCCTCCCCCTCTCGACATCGAGGGGTCCCCGGCGTATAGGATAAGAGCCATTCTGGACTCAAGACGCCGGGTGAGGGGCCTGCAGTACCTCGTGGACTGGGAGGGGTACGGTCCGGAGGAGAGATGCTGGGTACCGGTGGGGGACATCTTGGATCCGTCCCTTTTGAGGGACTTTCACCGCCTCCATCCGGAGCGCCCTGCTCCTCGCCCTCCGGGTCGTCCTCGAGGCCGGAGTCGGCGCGCTGCGGGAGCCGCGCGTCGGGAGGGGGGTACTGTTACGAGTCCCGCCGAGGATGGTGCCTCTTCCCGTTCGGGCGGCGCTCGGCGGTCGTCGTCTCCGGTCTACTAGCTGCCACCGATCCCCTTTTCTGTTTTCCTTTTAGTTGGTCTAATTTGTTTCACCTGTTGTGTGTTTAGATTAGGGGTTATTTAAACCCAGTTTGCCCGCTCCCTTTTGTGCGGGCTTGTTTTTCTGTTTCGTGTTTGTGGTGTGTATTAGTGGATTTTTTGTGATTCAATTTACTTTGGACATTTCTCTTTACGCGCCCAGTGTTTAGTGTGGCGTCACCGGTTTGTAGGTGATTACTGTAAGGAAATAAATTCCACTCGTTGAAGAGATTCCTGCTCTCTGCACCTGACTCTTATTTCCACCACTGGAATTGTTACATTATGTTATAAAAGTTTGGCTTGGAAAGGTTTTTGCCAGGTCACAGAGAGTTGTTATATTGTGCACTGAATTCCACAAGTGTAGGGAAAAGGTGAGAGGAGAAGAGAGTGTAGATGAGAGAAGGAATTATATATACACCACAAGCAAAATGATCATGCCGTTTATATGTGGCTGAGTTCTGTGTTTGCGTGTGATCAGGGGTGTATTCATTCTGCCAATGCTGTTGTTGAAAACATTTATTCAACCGAAGCAAACGGAACGAAACGGGGATAAACATACCTGAATTTGTTATTTGCAACTGTTGGACTAATGACTACAACCTAGATCAGCTAGATGCAGGCAAGAGTGTTGAAGGAGGTATTGAATGTGTCACCGCCTTTCACCTTGATTACTCTAATTTCTCTCGACCTGTCCACCTACTTTATAAACTTTCATTTGTAGGCTAGTTTGTAGCAACCTCATGATGGGTATAGGGAAAATGTTTGTATCGTGTAGTAGCCTAAACCTATCGATGTTACATTGAGCTGGGTGAATGTAATATGAATGACAGTCATCTAATATGCTGTAAAATAAATAAGGCCATGCTTATAAAAAATAAAAAAATGTCCTCCCTCATCTTAAACGGCACTGATCGCCACTGGACACCAGTGATCAAGTCATAAAATACGAAGCAAGTGTATACAATGGTCATGACAGCCCTCATAGTCCTTCACACAGATTGGAATTTGGATTGTGTCTTCTGTCTATAATACATGGATGCAGGCTGGGAACTCATGACATAATGAGGGTGTCAGGTGATATGTCGGGTCATATATACTGTAACTTATCCAACAATATGAATGTGTTCATGTTTAAAAGCAGTTTATAAGAGGACTTTCAAATAGTGCTACAATTCTTATAATGATCATTATTTAACATTCACATTTCCCAGTATTTCTACACTTTTACCTCTATTTCTCATCTGATCTCCATCAAAGTCTACAACCAAGGCACTTGTGGTCACTAAAACAGGATATTTGCCTCAAACATCAACAGCAATGTTATTACATGATAATCCATGGGAATGTTGTATTAGACAAGAAGATATCCTCTATGTTAAATAATGAACAGAAAAATTCAAATATTTGTTGAGTAGATTTTAACTTGTATTTATTAAAAGAGAAGATTGAATATTTGTTTGTTGTTCAATAAACTGTGTGCTGGGAGGCAGATTGAACTCAGATTGAATTAATCTTTTCCCAACCATGTGTCCAATGCTCAGCTGTGAGAGCTTCAGCACTAAGCTATTCACTAGTAAACAGAGGTAGGCTATGTAGCCTCACCATAACTGCTAAAGCTAAATGGGAGTATCAAATAGTATGTGTATAGAATTATATAAAGTAAAGTTTTTTAAAAAGAGAACCATGTGTATTGGGGTGTGATCAGAAAAGCAAGTTAAGAATAAATAGGACTTCTATATAGTTATACTACTAATATTGTGACATTCATAAAAAATCCACAGTTTTAACATGAATGGGATCATAGAATAATCCAAATGACTATAAACTCTCTCAAAACAAGTAGATTATGTGTAATGAAGAGTAAAGTAACATACTAACTGCTTTAAAACTTTACACTTATTGTACACAATGACCAACATCTCTGAAGTATATATTGGAAATATTTAATCCTTTTGATTAAGTAATTGTGTGTTTACTGGTTCAGTTTTTCCAAAGCCACACCATGTTCTGTTTTTAGTTGAATATGTGGACTGAAGTCATTATCTCCTAGTGAGGTACGTTAGTAATTTCTATCGAACCTCTGATGACACATACAGGAGGGGAGGCGATAGGGAGGGTGTGTCACCTTGGGAGGTCCTTGGTTTTCCACACTATTCTAATCCTAACCAGGTCACCTACATAGAACATTACCTCTCCTAGCCATACTGATAAGGCCACACCATTTCACTAGGGAGGTTAGCACACCAGAGCAGTGGAAACAAATCTTATTTGAGTCAAAATCACCTTCGGAGTCAAAATGCAAGCCGAGATCTACTGTTATATATATTTTTAACATGACTTAAAAAAAACATAAGCCTATGCAACACTAATGTATTAAAAACAGTACTGTAGTAATGGGATTTGTGTAGTAGGCTATAGGCCCAAAACATTATATTGGCTTTGCTTAAATTGCCCTGTTCTTCTCAGACCATTCAAAAAATTTAAATGTCAACATATTTGATGTAGGCTATGTGATCACACCGGTAATAGATCAGTTGTTGTATTATTTGTGAGGCACAGCTGAGTGAGCATACACTTACATTTCATTTTTATTTTATTTTACTGGGCTGATATAGCCTGCATCTGAGGGTCAGTCTCAGTGGAGGGAAAGAGCAGCAGACTGAGGGTCTGCCTCTCAACCTCCTTCCACTTTCGCTTTCCTCCACTGACACTGACCAAAAAGGGACACCGTCTAACAGCTGATGGCAAAACTTGAGTCGCACAGCATTATTTCTGCCTCATGCACAAATTCATGTTGTTACTCCTATGACCAGAAAAAGTAAAATATTCCTCGATATTGAAAAAGACCCAGGCTTCTAATAACAAGAATGCAAGCCTATTGATACACTTTCCTACTCAGTCATTACAACTACAGTGCTGGTTGTAGCACTCCTTCCATGACATAGACCAGCCAGGTGGTCAAGGTGATCCCTTATTGATGTCCCTTGTTAAATCCACTTCAATCAGTGTAGGATTTGTAAGCCTTGAGACAATTGAGACATGGATTGTATAAGTGTGCATCCCCGTGGAACACTTTCGACACCTTATAGAGTCCATGCCCCGAAGAATTGAGACTGTTCTGATGACAAAATGGGGTGCAACTCAATATTAGGAAGGTGTTCCTAATGTTTTGTACACTGAGTGTATGTTACCTTTACAATTAACATTGAATTGAACATTTGTCAGTCAGCCTTTCTCTCTCTCCCATCATTCCTCCCTCCACCTACAACCCTGGCACTACTTTCCCCATGAATTCTCTCCTCCTCTCCTCTATTGCTGCTCATTCAGCCAACCCCTCAGTTCACGGCCCACTAGCTCTCCAGTCTACGGTTCACCTCCATGCCCCTACTTTCTTGTGGTATGCTTGGGAGAGGGGCTAGCATTACCCAGGGAGAGTAAAGTTTCCCGAGGAGCGGCAGGGGGTCAAGTCTCTCAGGTTACCACGTGTTGGCAACTGCTTGCCCTGCAACCTCTCAGCTGACACCCAACAGGCCGCATACTGTATTTGTATGCTTGACGTAAGTGAATAGAGACATAGGGCTCCATTCCATCAAACTCGTATTACGGGAAAAAAATATTATTGATTAAGAGAATGCATGGTCCAATAAATAATCCCATTAGTTTCATTCAATTGGTTTCAATCAGTAAGCATAGTAATGTAAGTGATTTCAAGCTTTTTCTTGGTGCATGTATTATGCAATGCTGGTTTGATTACATTGAACCCACGGTCCAGTCAAGCCGCTTTATTTGAAGGACCATTATATCATCATAACTGATTGGGTGATAAAATATGTACTGCACTTGGCATTGTGTTATACTTGGCACTGAAGCATCCATTTCATCAGACAAGCCAATGATCAATTGTATTATTATTACTGACTAATATTGAATTATCTCTGCCATCAAGGATGTGGATATTGTTACACAACAAAGAGCTCTTGTTTAGCAAAAATCTATTTTATTGGAGCATGTATATAAGTGATTGAATATAACCATTTATTTTCACTTGGAACATGTGTAGTGGTTCGCCCTGAACAGTTTTTAGTAGTTTCACTTGTGGATGTGGTGTAAGGGTGTGTGCAACAGTGCTGCTATCTGTTTTGAACAGGCATCTAACCAGAAGATCCAAATTTCGTTTCAGTTGTTGATTGTATCAGTGTCTACTGCATGCTTGACTACAGATACACACATCAGCACGCACGCACATAAAACAACCCATATCTCCCTAACACATTCAAGTGAAGACACATGACATGACATGTAACAGCATTCACATGCAAACACAGAAATTCACACAGACACACACTTTTTGAGTGCTCTTGGTTCATCCCGCTGGACACAAACTGGTTGAATCAATGTTATTTATCAATATATTGTGACGTGGAATCTACGTGGGAAAATACATTGGATCAAAAAAGGAGTAATTGAGGGTGGTATTTCAACCGCAGGATTGTGTCATCGTGGTAACCAAATTCAACTTCGACAAACCTATCTTTAACTTCAATTTTTTGTTTGAGATGTGAATCCAACATAGAAATAATTTTTTGGGAGACAAACATTTAAGCCAGACTAAGTCAATGGCACTGATGATAAATCTTTTTCAAATGTTGATATTTGTCACAGGTGCTCCCTCCGGCCTCTAGGTCACCAGGCTGCTCATTATGGCACACACCTGTCACCATCGTTACGCACACCTGCGCGTCATCAGACTCATCTAGACTCAATCCCTTCCCTGATTACCTTCCCTATATATGTCACGCCCTTTGGTTCCATCCTTTGAGTTGGCGTCCTGAGGCTGGAGGCGAACGTACCTGGGAGGGGGTACCGTCAGGTATGCGCTCTCTCCGGCGCTCTAGGTTGCCATGCTCCTGCGTCTCAGCCGGATTGACAGGTTTCCTGAGCCTCTGCAGAGTTGTCTGCTCCTGATACCCGGGATTGTCATTTTGGTCGGTGTCCTGCGGCTGTAGCCGTGCGTTGGGAAGGGGGTACTGTCAAGTGTGCTCCCTCTCCGGCCTCTAGGTCACCAGGCGGCTCATTATGGCGCACACCTGTCACCATCGTTACGCGCATCTGTGCGTCATCAGACTCACCCGGACTCCATCACTTCCCTGATTACCTTCCCTATATATGTCACGCCCTTTGGTTCCTTCCCCAGGCGTCATTGTTTCTGTTTCATGTCTGTGCATTGTTCGTGTTTCTTGTTTTGTATTATGTTGCGTTTTATTTAAAACACTCACTCCCTGAACTTGCTTCCCGACTCTCAGCTCACATCATTACAATATTTGGTTGCATTGACAACCAAGCAAAATTCAATATCACGTTTGATATACAATAAACAGCCTTTTAACTTGTCGACAAGATAAATTTTTTTATATTGTATTCACATCTCCAACTCAGCCAAAAATAACAGTTAAAGAATGGGATTAAGGCAATGGCTCAGATGGAACTATTTAAAGCAGTAGATACATATCCTTTGAATATTGATATTTGGTTGCATTGTCAACAATAACAATTTAATATTACTTTTGTAATACAGTAAGCCTTAACTTTAGGCTCTTTCGGCCATCTTACAAACTAATGTAACATTGAAACTTAAAATGAGTATCACATCCATGGTCACATGGACTTTAACAATACATTTCTTCTTATGTAATCATAATGCGTGCATGTTAAAAATAGCATGCATAGGTCATCGCAGGTCTGTGGAAATATACAATTGTTGTAAACTGTGCAGAATCTCAGCATCAATCACTTGCACCATGTATTTTTAACTGGATCGGTGCCCCGAAATCGGGACAAATGTTGCTCAATATGCGATAATGTAACTAGAATGACGGTGTAAACAGCCAACTTCCCGGGACATAGACATATCTTATATGGGCAGAAAGCTTAAGTTATTGTTAACCTAACTGCAGTGTCCAATTTGCAGTAGCTATTACAGCAAAAAAAATACCTTGCAATTGTTGGAGGATAGTGCACAACAACTTATCACTTATCACGGCAACTGGTTTAATACATTCACCTCTTTAGGGAAATAATGTACTTGCATTCAGTAATCTTGCTCTAATTTGTCATCCTGAGGGTACCAGAGATATAAATGTAGCATAGTTTTGTTTGATAAAATCAATTTTTATATTCAAATGTAGAGACCCCACTGCTGTCTCTGGCTCCACACCCACCATGCCTGGCCATCTAGATGTTTGAAGGTTAATGTATTTTCTTTAGGGAGGTACTGATACTCCTAGGAATGTCAAACATGTTGTATGTCAAATGTTTTATTACCATAGCATTTTTGTATGTTCTCTTTAGTTATGTACTTGAAAATGTATCAATTGACCAATTCGGCACATTTGGGAAAACTGGTGAAGGACATCTGGCAGACTTGATATAAAATTTTGTGTGATGATGTAATTCTTCAATGGATCAGTCTGAAACTTTGCTCACACACTGCTGCGATCTTGTGGACAACATCTAAATTACACCTAGAATCCTACTTCACTGTCTCGCCTTTCTCTTGCATTTCAAAGATGCAACAACAAACAAAAAATCGAAAGTGCATGTTTTTTGGTTTGTATTATCTTTTACCAGATCTAATGTGTTATATTCTCCTACATTAATTTTACATATCCACAAACTTCAAAGTGTTTCCTTTTAAATAGTATCAAGAATATGCATATCCTTGCTTCAGGTCCTGAGCTACAGGCAGTTAGATTTGGGTATGTCATTTTAGGCGGAATTTGGGAAAAAAGGCGCCGATACTTAAGAGGTTTTTAATGTAATCTCAACAGCAATCCAGGTCATTTGGTTCTGCAATAACAGTGTTTCCCGATTCTGGTCCTCAAGTACCCCCAATGCCTGATTCAGCTTGTCAAAGGCTTGATGGTTAGTTGACAAGTAGAATCAGGTGTGCTTGTCATTTGAATTTTGCTGTGCTTTTAAATGGTTGAAAGTGCAGTGAGACATTTGGGTGACAACTAAACCAAATATCTGACATTGTTTTTCCATTGGAATTTGGTTTAGATGGTTAAAAGAATAGTGATAACACATCAGAAATTCTATTGACTTTTGGCTGTCTTTTTGAGTGGGTGAATATAGGTTATAATCTCATTGATCAATTTCTCAACCAAATATTACCCAATTATCCACGTTGAAATGACGTGGTGTGCTCAGTGGGATTGTTGTGCAAGAACAACAGTAGTTGGTCCCGTTTTTGAAAATGAATCTTTGTAGAAGGATTATTCAAATCCTCTCTGCCCCTGCTCCCTGATACACATACAGCATATAATCATGTGGATAAGAGATTCAGTGAAACCAGAACAATATCAAATTCCCCAAAAGGTCTAAGCTTGTAGACATAACCTTTATAAACAAAGAGACTTAGAATTACAAGATGGCCGTCTTAAAATGCTTTGGAATAATGCAAAAAATCTCTCTTTTATGCAATGTGTTGTGTGCGCAATAGTCAAGGGGTACTGTGAGAGACAAAGAGCAAAGTACTGTATGTATCATAAAACATCCCTTGCACCTCATGGGAACATAGGCCTTTGCACTTTGGCGCCATGTTTGTACAAGAAAATTGGTTTGAATGTAAACAAGAGTCTATGCAAAGAGATCTAGTCATTGATAGCCCTATACACAAGCCAAACAGTTTTTTGAGGTCTGCAAGGGACTATGGGGACATTCTTCAGAGACACTAGCGTATGACAGCCCTCATGCTCATAATCATTTTTACAGATTGGAGATTGGAATGTGTCTCTATAGTGCCTGGATGCAGGTTGGGGCGTGAGATATGAGAATATCAGGTGAGGTGTATAGCTCACGCGCAGCTGCGCAGTGTGCGGCGCCACCAAAGGACTAGGATCGTGGGATCGTGGCATATCTCAAGTCATAATTCAACTCCGGATGATATGGCTTGTATATCATTTGACAATGACATATTGATAGAATATTTTATTTGTGAGAAGCAAATTACTTAATTGCCCTCTCTCTATCTCACACGCACATGTAGATGCAGTCTCTTACACTCTTTTGTGGTTTGTCTGTCTGTCTGCTTATGGAGACTTTTGGGGAAGTAGGTTTATATTTTTCACAGGAACATAAGCATGTGATTAAATAAAGCATCTGTACAGATAGGACCTTTACTTTCTCATAATGTGAAAAGTTCAGGCAATCATGACTTCAGCAGCCATAGTTATACATAGATCGTATGAGGAACAAGGAAGACTACCCTTGAGTGAAACTGAAAATGTTTCATGTGGGGGCTTATTGTACTATTAAGTATTCCAAATACATAATAATAACAATACTTTTTTACAAATAATTTAATCCAACTGATGTACAAAATATTGGAACAAACATGGAACAAACAATACATTCACGTGACAAATTCTGCATAAAGTGATAGGTGATAACATCGTTCCTTTGAGACAGCCCTGCACATCTGGACAATACATTGACCTGCTGTAGTTAAAATGGTACTCAGTTACTATAAACAGGAAAAAGAGTGCAGACAATATTGAACTGTTCATTGAATTCACTCAGAGCTCAGGGTCACCGGTCATGCGTCATGGGTATAGGGCCCTGAGCTGTTCCAGATCACATAGTCAGGGAAAACTCAGGGCCTCGTGGGAAGAAGAAGGAAGAGGGAGAGTTTCAAGGAAGAAAATGCGTTACTGCATTTATTGGTCGAGTTTTGATTGCAATTCAACTTTATTGAGTTAGAAATGCACCTGAGGCTCGAACAATGGTTGCATCATCAAAAATGTTGTCAAACTTTAGCTTTGGCAGCAAACATGGGAACGGTTGACTTCCTATTTGACAGCCAATAAATAGACGCAATTGATGTCTATTGCGAGCTATATGGATCACTCCATATATTTCGTTTTATGACGCATAGCGACAGTTTAGTTTTATATTTGTGTAACCAGTGTCTGCCGCTAAGTGTATGGCCACTCATCACATGATCTGCAAAATGTCCCCCTGTACATTGTATCACAGTGTTAAAATTCCACTCTGTAAACAATTCACAGACATGTTCTTATGTAATCGTTTACATGTACCCTACCTTCCACCCATATACCCAACTTTTTCTAGTGACCGTATATACACTGCTCAAAAAAATAAAGGGAACACTTAAACAACACAATGTAACTCCAAGTCAATCACACTTCTGTGAAATCAAACTGTCCACTTAGGAAGCAACACCAATTGACAATAAATTTCACATGCTGTTGTGCAAATGGAATAGACAAAAGGTGGAAATTATAGGCAATTAGCAAGACACCCCCCAAAACAGGAGTGATTCTGCAGGTGGTGACCACAGACCACTTCTCAGTTCCTATGCTTCCTGGCTGATGTTTTGGTCACTTTTGAATGCTGGCGGTGCTCTCACTCTAGTGGTAGCATGAGACGGAGTCTACAACCTACACAAGTGGCTCAGGTAGTACAGTTCATCAAGGATGGCACATCAATGCGAACTGTGGCAAAAAGGTTTGCTGTGTCTGTCAGCGTAGTGTCCAGAGCATGCAGGCGCTACCAGGAGACAGGCCAGTACATCAGGAGACGTGGAGGAGGCCGTAGGAGGGCAACAACCCAGCAGCAGGACCGCTACCTCCGCCTTTGTGCAAGGAGGTGCACTGCCAGCGCCCTGCAAAATGACCTCCAGCAGGCCACAAATGTGCATGTGTCTGCTCAAACGGTCATAAACAGACTCCATGAGGGTGGTATGAGGGCCCGACGTCCACAGATGGGGGTTGTGCTTACAGCCCAACACCGTGCAGGACGTTTGGCATTTGCCAGAGAACACCAAGATTGGCAAATTCGCCACTGGCGCCCTGTGCTCTTCACAGATGAAAGCAGGTTCACACTGAGCACATGAGCACATGTGACAGACGTGACAGAGTCTGGAGACGCCGTGGAGAACGTTCTGCTACCTGCAACATCCTCCAGCATGACCGGTTTGGCGATGGGTCAGTCATGGTGTGGGGTGACATTTCTTTGTGGGGCCGCACAGCCCTCCATGTGCTCGCCAGAGGTAGCCTGACTGCCATTAGGTACCGAGATGAGATCCTCAGAGCCCTTGTGAGACCATATGCTGACACATGCACATTTGTGGCCTGCTGGAGGTCATTTTGCAGGGCTCTGGCAGTGCACCTCCTTGCACTAAGGCGGAGGTAGCGGTCCTGCTGCTGGGTTGTTGCCCTCCTACGGCCTCCTCCACGTCTCCTGATGTACTGGCCTGTCTCCTGGTATCGCCTGCATGCTCTGGACACTACGCTGACAGACACAGCAAACCTTTTTGCCACAGTTCGCATTGATGTGCCATCCTGGATGAATTGCACTACCTGAGCCACTTGTGTGGGTTGTAGACTCCGTCTCATGCTACCACTAGAGTGAGAGCACCGCCAGCATTCAAAAGTGACCAAAACATCAGCCAGGAAGCATAGAAACTGAGAAGTGGTCTGTGGTCACCACCTGCAGAATCACTCCTGTTTTGGGGGGTGTCTTGCTAATTGCCTATAATTTCCACCTTTTGTCTATTCCATTTGCACAACAGCATGTGAAATTTATTGTCAATCAGTGTTGCTTCCTAAGTGGACAGTTTGATTTCACAGAAGTGTGATTGATTTGGAGTTACATTGTGTTGTTTAAGTGTTCCCTTTATTTTTTTGAGCAGTGTATAACACTAACTGCACACACCAGCCGGTTGCTTACTGTGTGATGTGTATACATTAAAAGGAGAAATTACACCGGAGGGTAAATGTGTAAAAAAATAAATAATAAGATACACATGCTATGGTCACTTTGAGGTCATTCTGTTTCAGGAATTAACACGGCTATGTGAGCTATATGGATCACTATACGGATCACTCCAATATATTGGTATCATTCTGCGGCGGAGGGATACATATGAGGTGAGGATTTACAGATTTTCTCCTGGGTACACCTGTGGTCCACCCCTATATATAGACCCTGTGGCCACACCTCATTTTTGAGGCGCCTCTACCACCGTAGAGGATTGGAGTGATCCATATAGCTCACATAACCGTGGTTACATACATAATCTTCGTTATGTTTCACTATATTGGATCACTCCAATATATTGGTATACCCGTACCAGATTTAGTCGGTGCTAGAGGGACCTGGCCAGCCAGCGGCGAAGTCCCAACGCGGGACCGAGATGCAGGGGCCGTCAATGTGGAAGGTGGGTCCCGGCACAGTCCCCGGAAGGGGAGGCGATGCCCAGGACCGCTGAACCAACCACAGAGGGAGGTGCCACATTTACCCGATAGTACCTAGCAAAGGAGCAAGAGGAAGCCCAGCTGGCCCCAGTACAAATATCAGAGAGGGGCACTCCTCTCAGTAGAGCCCAGGATGCAGCCACACCTCGTGTTGAATGTGCCACCACAAATCCCAGCACTGGCCTGCCAGCCAGGCGGTATGCTGTCATAATTGTGTCCACGATCCAGTGAGAGAGCCTCTGCTTTGATAGCCCAGGCCCCAGGACACTCTCACCATAGCAGACAAAGAGCTGTTCTGTTGTTCTCACTGACCGTAAGCAGCCAGTGCCCACACAGGGCATAGCATGCCGGAGGGAGGCCCAGACTACCCCGCCACTTCCAGGGGGGTCGTAAGCAGACAGGATAAAGGGGATGTTCACATGCCTGTCTGACAGAACCTTCGGGAGGAATGAAGGGTTGGGGCGGAGAGATATACTCCTCCCACCTGGGTCCATCCGGTAGCACTCAGAACTTACCGAAAGAGCATGAAGCTCACCGACCCTCTTCATGGAAGTAATCGCTACCAAGAAAGCCACAGAGGTCCTGGTGGCTATGACATGGAGTACCACAGGGGACAGTGTGCATCGTACAGGGAGGCAAACAGGTCCACCTGCGCCCTCCCGAACATGTCCCACGGGTGCTGCACCACCTGGGGATGTAGGCTCCAGTCCCAAGGTGGCGGGCCCTCCCTCAAGAGCATATCCACTGCCACATTCAGGATGCCAGGTATGTGCGCTGCGCGTAGAGACGCTAGACGTCCCTGAGCCCAGAGAAGGAGTTCCCATGCCATAAGATGGAAACGGTAGGACCTCAGTCCACCCTGAAGTTTTATGTAAGCCACCACTGTGGTGTTTTCCATTGTCACCAGGACTTCAGATGTGGAAGGAAAGACCGCAGGGCCAGCAGTACAGCTCGGAGCTCTAGTGTATTGATGTGCCTGCCGCTCCAAGGAGGTAGCCAACAGCCGCTGGCCGACCTGCCCTTTGAGGCGTCTGTGCTGACTAGCTCCCGGCGACACATCCTCAGCATCTCCACCCCACCTGAGAGAAAGGAGCGACAGTGCCACCTCAACAATGCCCTGAGGCACTGTGTGGTCACCTGCAGCTGGCGGTAAAGGTGGCGCTTCGGGTGCAGCCGGTGGGAGTTGAACCACCGTTGAAGAGGTCGGAGATGCAGCAGGCCCAGGGGAATTAGCAACGAGGCCGCCGTCAGCAAGCCCAACAGGCGTTGGCAATACCACCCGCCCCTGCCGAAAGTCGAGGCAAGATAAGATCACCTGAACCCTTCTGGTGGGCAGGCGTGCTCTGATGAGGACTGAGTCCGGTTCCATGCCAATGAAGGCCAACCTCTGGGTGGGCGTCAGACGACTCTTCTTGTCATTTACAGTAATGCTCAGCCCGCCGATGTAGGTCAGGAGCATGTCTCTGTCTGACAGGACCTGGGTCCTGGTTGGGGTACAAATCAACCAATCGTCCAGGTAATTGAGGATCAACAATCCTCGGTATGTGAGAGATGCCAGGACAGCGTCCATGCACTTTGTGAAAGTGCGGGGTGCCAAGGAGAGGCCAAAGGGAAGAACCATGAATTCGTAAGCCATCCCTTCGAAAGCAAATCGGAGGTACTGCCAATGAGCTGGGTGAACAGGAACATGGAAGCACGTCTCCCTCAGGTCCAGCGTCACAAACCACTGGTCCCTGGACACGGTCTGCAACACTCAGGCTGGGGACAGCATGTGGAACCTCAGTACCTTGAATTACCCATTGAGGTTGCAGAGGTCCAGAATCGGTCGAAACCCTCCGTCTCTTTTTGGGACTACAAAATAAGTAGAACCCACCTAGCCGTTCTGATGTCTCGATCCTGCAGATGGTACCCTTGTCCAGGAGTGAGGAGATCTCCAACCACAGGGTTTTCTTCTTCAGGGGGTCAGACACCGTGGTGACACGAAGGCCCCTGAAGTACGGGGGCCGGCACCGGAATTGGAGTACCCCTCGAGCATTGTAGACAACACCCAGGGGGACTTCACACCCTCCTCCCACTTTGTTCTTTGAGACCGGGAGAAGCGGCCCGGGGAAGGGTGTGTCAGGGGTCCTGCCGGGGCCCTCCTCTCTTCTGGTGC
Source organism: Salvelinus fontinalis (assembly GCF_029448725.1). NCBI lineage: Eukaryota > Metazoa > Chordata > Actinopteri > Salmoniformes > Salmonidae > Salvelinus > Salvelinus fontinalis. The sequence continues at coordinate 27,126,969 of NC_074671.1, read as the reverse complement.
ACGGAGCGCCTGTGTCCCCCAGGCACGTACCTATGGCAGTGACAGTTGCTCTCCCGCAAGCTGTGCCCCTCCCTGCTGTCGCCTCTCAGCACGATATCCAGTGCATTGGCTACCCGAGTGAGTAGGCTCCTCATAGCCTCTCGATCCGCTGAGGGCGATGAAGACCTGCTGCGGCTTCTGATGGCCTGTCAGCCTGGTAGCCCTGCTCACGGTGGTGAACAGTGCCAGCATCGTCCCTCAGAAACAGCCTATCACTGGCCAACAGGGAACAGCAGTCGTTACCGTCGAAGCTATCAGCCTTCTGACGCAGGGCATGCGCCCTCCGTTCAAGGTGGTCCCGGCGGTCCGACTCCTGGCCTCCAATCGCGCCATGCATTCTGAGAACACCACACAAAACGGGCATCCAGTAGGGCGCGCCACCGCCCTCTCTGCATGGCTCAAACCCAGGCAGTGCATACTCAAGGTATGCACATCCCCAGGGGGGAGGCCACCATCACACCTGTCACAAAGGGAAGCCATAAGCTCAGCCAAGCCAACAAGACCACGGAGCAGGGGTCCAACGCCCTGGAAGAGCTATGTCGTGACCCGCTTAGAGGAATAGGAACCCGGTGAGGGATAAATTACCCAGTATCTCTGAAAAAAATGGGGAAGACCCGTGTGGGAAAAGCAGGCAGACAAAAAAACAGCAACCAGGTAATGGATTTGTTTTATTTGTTTTTGTTTCACGCCAACTGCAATATTACCTAGCCGGTTTAATATCCAAGCAGTAAAAACAGCACCATATGATGGAGTAACTCCATTAAGGAACTCCAAAGTTAATGTCTCAACGTAGTGGAAAGCCCATCACAAATACTCTTACACTCTGCAGGGGAAAGAACAAGAAAAAAGCAGCATGTTAAAGCAATTCACAACACACACATAGACCAAGCCAGTGGGCAAGTTGTGTAAGGTAAATTACAGTTTGTGGCAGCAAGAGCCGCCATACTAATGGATGCACACGGAGTCGTAGTGTAACGCTAACGAAACACAAGTACGACAAACCATGGGCGGAAGGTACAGATCAACCACGTGCAGCGAGTGGAACACTCAAGAGGAGGGGCTGGCCATGTGGCCAGCTGTAAACAGCCAGTGAGTATACTTCCACGTAAGATATTACACTTACCAGTGACTTACCAAGCAAACTTCCGAAAGTTTGTACCTCAAACCATACGGACGTCCACAGAGAAAATGAAAGAGAACATGGGGTCTATATATAGGGGTGGATCCCAGTCGTGACACAGGTGTACACGGGAGTAAATCTGTAAATCCTCACCTCGGGTATCCCTCCGCCGTGGATTGATACCAATATATTGGAGTGATCCAATATAGTGAAACATAACATAAGTTGCGTGCAAGTAGTTATTTCTCATTAAGCCCCCTCCCAAACAAAATACTCAGTGAGTTAGTAAACTGTGCTGTGCAGTAGGGTGGGATTGGGTTGGGTTGCCCCCAATCGCCAATCTCTGTCTGACCCTTACAGCTGGCACTGTATGGCTTTCTGATAACTGCAGTATCTCTCTTATCTCACTCTACAACTCTGCAAAGTCATAATACAGCTTGGTCGTTCCACAAAATGAGTGCCTTTTGCATCCCTTTGATATTTTAAGTAGAAATTGTGTGAAAATATAGAATTTTAAAACCCTGTTATATTAAATGAAGTGCCCTTTAATATAAACCCCATGGAAAATTCAATAAATCTGATTTTTAACATGAATAAAGAAGACTTGCCAAAGTGCATTTTGAATTGTCCCTTTTTGCACGCTGTGTGACTTCTAGGAAGATTTTAACCCACTTAACCCTAACATTTCTCCAAGTTGTAACAATCATTGTAAAACCCTATTTATTATGTTGCCTTGACAAAGTCATTTCTGGCTATTATTATTTATTTCATATGATTAGTGATTAATTTTAAGGTAAAACCCTGTTACATGAACAGAACTCTCGTTTTAATATGGTGAAACTATTCCTTTAAAAATATATATATTTTAAAGAAACGTTGAACATCTTATAGTCAAACCCTAGTGTAAAAGCAGGTGAGCTGGTTCTACTCTTTTTGGCAATTTTCTGGTGTTTTGTAGTGGAAAACTAAGTGGGTCGAGTATGACACATAAACCCTGTAATCCATAGAAACTTGCATTCAATTGCCCCTCTCTGTTGCACACAACAAGCTTCCATTCGCCCTGTCACAAGGGGATTTATGGCTGATTTAAGATGAAATTGTCAACCCTGTTACTTTACTTGGTACTTACTATGATCTCTTTTTTAGTTAACCACTTGAGATGGGAAAACATGCTTTTTATTAAGTTGACCATGTGCTCTTTATGGCAGAATGTAAAAATGAGGTAAAACAAAATGTTTTTTGTTTTTTTGCACCAAATGACACTACTCAAAAGGCACCCACTTGGTGGAGCGACCCAGTGTCATGTACTGTATGCATATGGACTCATAAATGAACACATGCAAGAGACCATTCAAAGAGAAAATGACGAGTGAACTGAGAAAACAAATGTGTATACTGTATCAAATGAAAAAATGATAGCAATTATTTTGTCACATCGACAAAGCAAACAAGCATTATTTCAATTCCATAACTATTTATTGAATGTGCCCCTCGAAAACTGACAGGATATTTTGTGGTGTGTACTAGACAATAAACTCCCCAATTGTATTCTGCTCTGCTGTATCTCTCCCCTAGGCCCAGAGCTTGTGTAAGGATATTAGGCCTGACAGCTCCACATTAATTATGACAAATGGCCAGACGTGAGACAAACCCTGGGGTTCAGGGCTTAAGCAGGAGGATGTTGCGGCACGCGCGTGTGAAAGTGTGTGCGTGCATACAGTATGGCTTCTGCTTATCACACTTTTGCATCAATGTGAAAAGGTTAAGAGAAGGGTAAGAGAAAGATAAGAAAACATCATTCGATTTATAGCAGGTAGGGACAGATACTATCTTTTCTTTCTCACTAAGATGTGCTTCAGAGACACTTGAGACACATTTGAGATGTTTCATAATAATAATAATAATAACTTGCCGGATGAGTAAGATGAACTCAACTCTGGGATCACAGACAGCTGCAAAATAGAAAACCACTCTAGAGAAAGAAATTGTAATATAGTATGTATCTTATTGGTGAATATGAACCAAGTTACAGACAATACATTTTTGGGGGGATTGCTCATTAAATCCTCACTGACATATTAATTGGATTAATACATTAAGAACACATTTATATTGTGAGTGTTGTTTTGGGGGGGATAGAAACTTTAAAAAAATGATCAGCCCCTCTAGTTTATTTTGTATTAATACCTGTTTTCCCTAATCAATCAATCAAATTTATGAAGCTATTTTTAATTCAACAGTCCATCATCAGGCATCAGAAAGCCGATTGGATTTTCCTGTCTCTGTTATGTTGTCTGTAGAGCCAGACAGCTACTGTACTGTACAGTCTCCAAACCGCATCATAAGCAACTGACCTCAATTCCTGTTTTGACATATGGTGATTCCGTGCAGAAAATGAGGGGAAATCGTGTAAAACATGACATGGCTTCCTCACAAACACACTGTCAGCAGACAGTGCATAATGATGGTGTATATAAAACATTCAATTTGCTTGTTTGAATCAGGTAGCCAACAAGTTTCCAACTTAAAAAACTCAACACACATATAGTGCTGTGAAAAAGTATTTGCCCCCTTTCTAATTTTCTCTATTTTTGATACTGAATGTTATCAGATTTTCAACCAAAACCTAATATCAGATAAAGAGAACCTGAGTAAACAAATAACAACAATTACATACTTATTTAACTGTGTGAAAAAGTAATTGCCCCCTTACACTCAACAACTGGTTGTGCTTGAAAACCTACAAATGTCGCTGCGTTAAAGCAGTTCTGCATGGAATAATAGGCCAAAATTCCTCCACAGCGATGTGAGAGACTGATCAACTACAGGAAGCATTTGATTAGAGTCATTGCAGCTAAAGGTGGCACAACCAGTTAATCAGTTTAAGGGGGCAATTACTTTTTTACACAGGGGCATTGGGTGTGGCATAACTTTATTTATAAAATAAATGAAACAAGTCTGTAATTGTTGTGTTATTTGTTCACTCAGGTTCTCTTCGTTTAATACTAGGCAGTTGTGCAAAGTACTTAAGTAAAAATACTTTAAAGTACTACTTATTAAGTCATTTTCTTTGCTACCTGTACTTTACTATTCATATTTTTACCAACTTTTACTTTTACTTCACTACATTCCAAAATAACATTTTTACTCCATACATTTTTCCCTGACACCCAAAAGTACTCGTTACATTTGGACAGGAAAATTGTCCAATTCACACACTTATCAAGAGAACATCCCATGTCATCCTACGGCCTCTGATCTGGCAGACTCACTAATCACAAATTCTTTGTTTGTAAATTATGTCTGAGTGTGCCCCTGGCTATCCGTAAATACATTTAAAAAACTAGAAATTGAGCCATCTGGTTTGCTTAATATAAGGAATTTGAAATGATTTATACTTTTACTTTTGATACTTAAGTATATTTTAGCAATTCCATTTACTTTTTATACTTAAGTATATTTAAAACCAAATATTTTTAGACTTTTACTCAAGTAGTATTTTATTTGGTGACTTTTACTTGAGTCATTTCCTATTAAGGTATCTTTACTTTTACTCAAGTATGACAAATGAGTACTTAGGTTTTAGGTTGAAGATCTGAATGTTAATTCAGTATCAAAAATATGAAAAACTACAGAAAATTAGAAAGGTGGAAAATACTTTTTCACAACACTGTACATGTAAACCATTTGAGAGATGAAAATGAAATCATATCTGCGAAGTTAAGGACAAAAACTCATTTGAACTGTTCATGACCTACCTCTGACCTTCCTAAGTTAGTTGCATGTCTGGACTGCTGAAACAGGCGCCAGATCGGTCCAATTCACCCTGAAAATGTGGCCAAATGTTTCCCTCTGGACACGCCGCCACACACACACACACACACACACACACACACACACACACACACACACACACACACACACACACACAGAGAACATCTCAGAGCATATCTCAGCATTGTTGGCAAAGCAAACACAAATACCTATTCCATATGAAGGCAAAATAGACGCTCATAATAAGCCTTTCCGATGGCCATCAGGCTTCCTCCCCAGTGAGCAGGCGGTACATGGCAGGGCATGAGAGGCCGACAGGGGCCTCCTGAGGCCAATGTTATGTAACCAGTCAGCTTCTGATGAGCATACAGACAATAGCCTGTCTAGCCCCCATTCCCCCAGATAAGCACATGGGGCACATGAGGATGTGTGAAACATACTCCTCAGCCTGAAGTGTCCCCACTTGCGCCAACGAATAGCTAGCGTTTCACGTGGCGCTGAATGGTAAGACCCTTCAGGAGGGCCATCACGTGTGCTAAAAGGGCAGAGGTCCTGGGTTTGAGTCTTGGTGTAAGCCGAATCAGGAGGAAGTAGTACTCGCTAAGCAAGCAGCGTGATTTCCTTTACAGTTGTGCCGTGACCTGGATCTACAGTTGCGCTGGAGTCGCTGTTGAGTAAGTTTGAGGGGTGAATGTAGCACATAATGATGTGTGAAACGTACTCCTCAGCCTGAAGTGTCCTCACTTGCGCCGACGAATAGCTAGCTTTTCTTGAGGTACCGACTGGTAAGACGCTTTAGGACACGGATGATCAAATATTACAAAGTACAGATACAAAATTATATTTTGTAATGTATTTAATTAAAACACATTTATTTTGTATTTTAAAATTCACAAAAAAAATCTAAGTAGCCAGTCTGAGCAGCAACAACATTCTCAATAACATAAACTTTTTTCTTGCTGACTGTGATGTGTTATTGTTAATATACCTTAGTTGAGCAATTCACTCTCAGTAAGAGCGTCTGCTAAATGACAAATGTGAATGTATAATTGAAAATGAACTGCAAAGCACACTGGGTATTATTATTGGCCTTGTTTGTGGGTGGAGCTCATTAGAATAATACTCAGCATGCTTTGCGATTGTTCATTTTCACATTTACATTTTAGTCATTTAGCAGACGCTCTTATCCAGAGCAACTTACAATTAGTTCATTCATCTTAAGATACTATAGCTAGGTGAGACAACATATCACAATCATATAAAGTACATTTTCACTCAATTAAGTATTTATCAACCTTTTTACATATTCAAGTACATTTAGTTAATTTAGCAGACACGTATCTCACCATAGTGCTATCAAACTTCTGATGCCAATACAGGGTGAAAGGGGATCGCAATATGTGAATCGCTATAACAAAACAGGTATATAAAAGTATTTAGTATTTTGAAAATACAAATTACAGTGTTTAGAATATACACAACACAAAATACATTGGAGTGTAGTTTACCCGGTGTAATTCAAATGACAAAATACTCAGAAGTAATTAAAATAAATATTTCAAATATGTGACAGAAAAACTGCCCATTTCTGCTTCAGGAGTGCGGTCATGTGTGCTATTAGCAAGGCGGAGGTCCTGGGTTTGAGCCGAATCAGTAGGAAATGGTACTTGCTAAGCAAGCAACGTGACGTCCTTTACACACAAATATTTGAAGCGAGGAACTGGTTTTCCAGATAATATAGCCTTTACAAGGATAAGTATCACACATCCAAGTGTCTCAAATGTACTGCTGGTTCAGTGGCCCTGAGGGCGTCCACATACATAAGTTTGGTTTGCCCCTAGCAGAACTCGTCTACGCGAAGTGATAGTGTCTTAAAATACATTCGCTTGAAAACAAGAAAAAAAACGGCAATATCAATGTTTGTTCCTGTTGAGACACCGTATCAACAACATAGCCAGTACACTTCCTCAAAATAGTTAGAATTAATATTTCCTGTTGAGACACCGTATCAACAACATAGCCAGCATTAATCTATGATAATTCAAGAAATCTGTCATTAATTTTGACGTTTTTTTGCAGAGTAATCTTAGTCGCACAATTTTACATCTAAGATGTTTGATGCAGTATTTCTCAAGTGAAAAAACGTGCATGAAAACGAGTTGTCTGTCATTAAATGACAACAAACACTTAATTGAAGAATCCATACTGTCTACCAATCACTGACGAAGGAATGTAGATGTTGGCTACCGAACTTCGACAAGCCTCAAGAAAAAATTGTGTGTGCTCAATAAGCCGAAAAACCCTTGCTAAATGCTGCTGAACACCAAAACCAAAAGAAACGCCATGTGAATGCAGTAATATAGAAGCTTACTGCTCGATTGTACAGCACAGTCCTTTATTGTGCAGTATATCGTGTGAAGAGAAGAGTTCAGGAGGTTTATTCATTCTGGGCCACGCAAATTAGTTGTGCATTGACAATGAATCTTACCATCAAGTCATGCTTGCAAGCATCTGAAGTGAGAGTTGACTCGATTACATGACACACCCAAGCAGAGACAATCTGCTCTCAATCAGCTGATGAAGGACTGACCTGTACATTTGACATTAAGCCTTCATTGGTAAACTACAGATTAATGCAACCTTTTGCATTTATTCACATGATCATTTAACCCTAACCTGTAAGTAGCAGTGCTTATTTTTTCAATATTAAAGAGGTCAATGACTGGTAAACACTCAAAAGAAAACAGCTGCTTAAACTGCAGTATTCCAAAAATAGTTTTGGATTAAATGTCTTTCCATCTGTTTAAAATGTTATTTTGGGCACTGCGGGGGCCATTTAGTGGACATAAAATCCCATCACACTACACACTCCAATAATACATTTGTATTCTAAAGTATCACAGGAGTAGACATGATTTAGAGATTTTCTTTTAACCTTTATTTAACTAGGCAAGTCAGTTAAGAGCAAATTCTTATTTTCAATGATAGCCTAGGAACAGTGCCTTGTTCAGGGGCAGAATGACAGATTTTTACCTTGTCAGCTCGGGGATTTGATCTTGCAACCTTCCGGTTACTAGTCCAACGCTCTAAACACTATGCAACCTGCCGCCCCAGATGTTGTCGTTGAGTAAAGTGAGTCAGTCAGGGGTTTTCAGCGATTTGACAACAGCTATGCTACTGCACAGTGAATGAAGTGTTGTACAGCCAAAATAGATGGCTACTCAACTTGTCTCTATGCTGAATAGACATAAATAAGGGAAAACGTGTTCTTGCAGTGTTCCAATAAAACAACCTTCTGTGGCTAATATTTTAAGTCTCAACAAGAACTGAGCTGGATTATATTAGCATACTTATGTGCTTCCATCTCCATAAAATGATTGCACAGGAACAAAGGTCTGCATTTATTGCCATTTAAGATTGGTGTAATTGTTTTAATTCACCAGTACTTTGCACCTGAGGCTTAGTTATGCTTCAGAGACACGAACATTCGAACGAGGAAGTCGCATAAATCCCAAACAGCCAGTCTTTTTAATTGTAATTCTAAAACAATGTAAACCATTATGAGAAGTGCTGAGTTGGTAAAGGCCTCTGCCATCACATTAATGGGTCAAGGTTACGTCTCAGGGCCAGTCATTGGAAAGTAGATCTCATTATCTTAAAAATAGAACACAACGCTTTAATCGTCTTAGTGAAATCCAAAGTATTACCACACACCCAAGCATTCACTATGGCAATTCAGTGTATCTGGCTAGTCACAGACTCGTTGACATTGTTAGACAGGGTAACTAGGATTTCAGATTTCACATACTATAAAGGTGGACCCCAGTGCTGACCACAGAATCTCTTGAGAATCAGTGTTCACCCAAGCACTGTTTCTTCTGTTTCCTACCCTATTGACTCCTGAACTTGACTTAAACATGCACTAATTGTTCAAAGAATGTCGATCCAACTTCTTGCCATGCATTTGATTCGCCATTTTATCCTGTGATGAAAGACCTCTGTGAAGTCTGTTGAAAAGGGGGTGTTCTCGCCTGTGTAAATATAAGGTCTAATTGCATTTCCTTATGTAGAAGTCTCCATTGCGAGGTATTTCCTGTATAAACTGTATACTGGGGTCAACAATTCAGCGAGACCAACTTCATGCAATTAGAGTGATCATGCGAATGATAAGATAAACTGCATGCATGCATGGCCCTCTGGAAGTCACGTCCCATAACGGAGCAAACGGTATCCGAAGGTCAAACGTTCAAATAACCCCAAGTCCACTTTGTGTTGGACAAACAAGATCCTCCAGTCTTGCCATGCTTTGATGTATGATGTTTATTGTCAAAACAGGCTTAGTCAAAACAGTGATCTAGACTAAACAAGATCTTATGGTTTCATTGCAGTGAAACCACTTGTAGATTATCCTGATTTTCAATTTTGAGATTGGGTTAAACTCACATTGTGATTAAGTTTAAGGTCAGGATATTCCACAAGTTTACAGCACTACTATGGTCATGGCATGTGGTCATAAATGTCCTACTTCAATTATTCATGTTTTTTATGTTCTGATACATTACCATATTTGATTGATGATTTCCATATCCATCTGTCATGTATTTGACATATTTTACCTTTTGCCCCTGTAGGTTAACAGATGCTGCTAATTTCCCTAATAAATCTACAGTGAAATTCTCCCACAATCCTGCATGTTCTCAAAGCCCCATGGGTATCCCCTCCTTGTCTTTCTGGTCCCTGGCTCACTGGAGCTGGCTTTGGTTCTGCTTCCTCCCAATGGGGGATACAGGGACCCGAGGGGGGAGGGGAGTGGGTGGAGGGGGGACACTGTGCCAAGTATAATGTATGTGGGACACAGATCAGGGTAAGCCATGGGCATGGAAATAACAAGGCAAAGCTACTCACTGTTTGTATGTGCCCGTTCCTGACAGAATGGGAACAAGAGGAATGCCTGCAGTGACAAACATCATTTCCTCCAGTTTACCCCCAAATACATGGCTACTGTTTTCTAGAGCGGTTTTTATACAGTAGTTGCATTCAGCGTGCGTTTTATTAAGAAATTCAGAGTTCCGACCATCCTCCCTAGTGTTGCCAGACAATTCTCCCAGGTGTTGATCAGGTTCGCCAACAATGCATCACTTGCTTGGCGAGTGAAAAGCCGTCCTTTGGAATCACATTGGACCCACCAGGCAAAGGCTAGAATACAAAAGGTAGATTTTAGCATTCGGACCACACATTCAACGGCCTCAAACTAGTCTTTTCACGATTCAATGGTGCTTTAGTTTAGAGGAGCCCTTGTGTATAGATAGGAACCATGGCCAACTGTAATCTCATTCCATTCTGTGGTTCATAGGTTTTGGTAGCCATGACAACGTATTAATCTCTTATTATGGATTGGTGTCAAAAAATAAATAAGCCAACCAACCAGGATCAGTGTTGGTTCTGTAAACAAAAACGGTTGGGGTTTGAGGGTAAGGGTGGTTTTCCTGATGGCAATACATGTGATGTATGCAAACATTCAAAGTTGGCAGGAGATCCAGACTGTGGTACATTGGTATTTAATATTATTTTCACCATTTTTTTCTTGGGAGCCAAACTCAGTGTGTGCTCACTTCATTAAAGCCAATAGAAAAACAGGAGAAAATAGACAGGGAACATTGGATATTTTCCAAAAGCCCATGTCCATCCCCTTTTAGCTGGCTGGCTCAGGGGAGAGCATAGGATCAACATACTGATTTTTCATCACTTCTAGCCTAGGACATCTGTCAAATGCAATTGAGAGTGCTTCCTTGATTGTAAAAGTGGTGGCACAACATCAGTTACATTTGCTTGAAACAAGTGTAACATGAAAACATTCTCAGCAGTGTAGTAGCATTTTCTAGTTACTCAACTGTGGGCCTTTTCTAGTTATTCAATTGTTACCAGAGTTACCCTTGGGACAAACTCACAAGGACATGAATGGAATATCAATAGTTTACGGTTGGACAGTTTTCCGCTGTGGGCCCAAAAGTTCTATGGACAGCTCGAAGCCTGTTGGAACGGTTTTCATTCAGATGCCAATGAAGCTTGAAATTGCAGCCTCTCTCTCTCTCTCAGACTCTTATTGAGAGTATGTCTTTCTTTGACAAAGCCACTTTCACTCTGAATTTTCTGCAGTCCATTTAACTTTTGCTTGAGAATGTGGGATGAATAGTAAAAAGTTCCTGAAGTTCATCTCCAAGTGACTGTGACAAAACCATAGACGCAGGATTTGTCCAAAGGGATGCTGAAAGTAATTTCAAGACTAGAGGCATTTGTTATGTGTGTGAATAGATTCAAATCACTTTGATCTCACTACTGGAAAACACGCAGTAGATACTGCAATGAGACGGTATCAGAGAATTACATTTTGGTTTGTCGTAGTTGTTTGTGTGAAGAACCCTAATAAGCCTCTTTATTACATCAGCAACAGATATTACGTTGTTGATTCTATTGACCCGTGACCTGGAAGTCAACTCCTTTTACTGTCTGTGTGTGTGTGTGTGTGTGTGTGTGTGTGTGTGTGTGTGTGTGTGTGTGTGTGTGTGTGTGTGTGTGTGTGTGTGTGTGTGTGTGTGTGTGTGTGTGTGTGTGTGTGTGTGTGTGTGTGTGTGTGTGTGTGTGTGTGTGTGTGTGTGTAATACAAAAGGCAATACAGTGGAGCATCAGTTCATTTTACATGCTCTACTCGTCTGCTGTCTACAAGTTTGGAATGTGGTGCAGTGTTTTACATACCGCGTAGATGTACTGTACCATTTGACCTTATCTGTGTCAGGCATTATTGGTCCCAATGCTGTGGACAACTATGGCAGAGTTCCCAGATTTATAAAGGTTTTTCACCCCTGTTCAGCTCTACGGATAGCCAAGGACATCAGTCCACCACTTCTTGCAGCGCCAACTTTATATTGTTCAATGTCAAATGATCTATTAGCACTTGACAAAAATAGGCTTGGTGAAAAAGGTAATAATAATGTAATCTACCAGCTATCCATTTGCAAAACATGAATATATTCAAGAGTAAACACACCAAAGTGCATTGTAAATTGTCAGAATATGCACCAAACCTTTTGGCAACCACATACTGATGGCTTGGTTTTTATTTGATTTTATTTTGAGTAGATTCTAATCCATTATTTAATCAGACCTGAAATCTAGATTGAATACAAAATGGGATTATGTGGCCCTTTACATAATGTAATACCTAAAGGAGGGTAAAGCCAATATCAAAGCTGCACCCTGCTGTAGAACAATAGGACATCATCTGCCTATGTGTCCCATTTCCTGTTGAAACTCAGGAGGAGATGTGCTGTACTGTACTGTGCTGAATACCCAATACAACATTCAATGCATGCCAGAAGGGACATCTGCATACTTTCATGCTTTAAACAGCTTTCCAGAAAATGTGTAAAATTCTCTATATGTCCTCTAGGTTCTTTACTTAATCTCTATTTGCTGGAATATTGTAGTATTGTGGGTCATATGCAGATGAAAGGTACTGTAGCAGTGCCTATTCAAATCAACAAAATAAAAATACAACTCCTGTATCATGAGCCAGCACTGAGTAAATGTAAATCTATCAACTGATACAACCAAGGTTAGAATAATAACAAATGTTCTTACCAAATATGGTTTGAATTAAGAGATGTGTGCTACAAAATCTATTTGGTGGATGAATCCATCCATCCCACTCTGATTATGTAAAAAGGTCATGAATCAATTACTGTCAAATGTGTTGTCTGTGCTCAGTTTGGGTATTTTTTGGAACCGAGTCTGATACAAAAGCATGTCAGGCAGAGAGGAGAGCAAGCACAGAAAATATCGGTGTGTTTTCCTATTAGAGCAGGGAAATGTCTTATTATTTACCCTACAAATGGGCTCCCTCCATTTTTTTCAGGCCACTGGTCCATGACTAACTTTCAGTGCCCCCAGTCCAAACTGGCTGTCTCTCTGTGCTCTCTGTCTGCCTTATTTGTGAATTAATGTCCTACTTTCCTCCCTGTAAGTACCCATCATGTCTTCATCTAAAGCTGTTACATCATCAGTAGTCGTCAGGGAAGCCCTATGGTTGATACAGAATGTTTGAGCTCAATTACTGGGAGTAAGAAGTCAATTGATGAGCACCGTCTTATTGTCATACAGTACCAGTCAAAAGTATTAGAACACCTACTCATTCAAGAGTTTTTCTTTATTTTTACTATTTTCTACATTGTAGAATAATAGTGAAGACATCACAACTATGAAATAACACATGTAACCAAAAGTGTTAAACACATGAAAATATATTTTAGATTCTTCAAAGTAGCCACCTTTTGCCTTGATGACAGCTTTACATACTCTTGGCATTCTCTCAACCAGCTTCACATGGAATGCTTTTCCAACCGTCCTGAAGGAGTCCCCACATATGCTGAGCACTTGTTGGCTGCTTTTCCTTCACTCTGCGGTCCAACTCATCCCAAACCATCTCAATTGGGTTGAGGTCGAAGGATTTTGGAGGCCAAGTCATCTGTTATAGCACTCCATCACTCTCCTTCTTGGTCAAATAGCCCTTACACAGCCTGGAGGTGTGTTGGGTCATTGTCCTGTTGAAAAACAAATGAATGTCCCACTAAGCGCAAACCAGAGGCGATGACGTATTGCTGCAGACTGCTGTGGTAGCCATGCTGGTTAAGTGTGCCTTTAATTCTAAATAAACCACAGACAGTGTCACCAGCAAAGCACCCCCACACCATCACATCTCCTCCTCCATGCTTCATGGTGGGAGCCACACAAGCGGAAATCATTCATTCACCTACTCTGCATCTCACAAAGACACGGTGGTTGGAACCAAAAATCTCCAATTTGGACTCATCAGACCAAAGGACAGATTTCCACCGGTCTAATGTCCGTTGCTCGTGTTTCTTGGCCCAAGCAAGTCTCTTCTTATTATTGGTGTCCTTTAGTAATGGTTTCTTTGTAGCAATTCGATCACGAAGGCCTGATTAACGCAGTCTCCTCTGAACAGTTGATGTTGAGATGTGTCTGTTACTTGAACTCTGTGAAGCATTTATTTGGGCTGCAATTTCTGAGGCTGGTAACTCTAATGAACTTATCTGCAGCAGAGGTAACTCTGGGTCTTCCTTTTCTGTGGCAGTCCTCATGAAACACAACTAATTGGCTCAAACGCATTAAGAAGGAAAGAAATTCCACAAATTAACTTTTAACAAGGCACACTTGTTAATTAAAATGCATTCCAGGTGACTACCTCATGAAGCTGGTTGAGAGAATACCAAGAGTGTGCAAAGATGTCATCAAGGCAAAGGGTGGTTACTTTGAAGAATCTCCAATCTCAAACATATTTTGATTTGTTTAACACTTGTTTTGGTTACTACATGATTCCATATGTGTTATTTCATAGTTTTTATGTCTTCACTATTATTCTACTATTTAGAAAATTGTAAAAATAAAGAAAAACACTTGAATTAGTAGGTGTGTCTAAACTTTTGACTTGCACTGTTTATAACAGTGAATTAAGGATGACTTGCCATATGTTGTAACATGCAAAGCAGTACTATGACACTTGACACTGTCAACCATGTTCTGTTTCATGCAGGCGTTGGCCCCCTGCTGAGTGGTTTGATTGATGGTCCAACAGCCTCAGTGTTTCTCCAGCTGCCTTTAGTCTTACCAGAGCTGGATATAGTCATCAGTTCCAAGATGATCTACACCTGATCTGTCTGAGTGGGCACGTGAAGAGAGTGATTTCCTGTACCCGTAGCATGTTTGGGTGGATCCATCTGAGGGGCACGGTGGATGAGATATGGTACTCTTTGTACCCAATGACAGGAGGGGTGGTGATGCAGTCCGACTTACTAGATGTAACATAGGATAGTGTGATGGATAGACCACAACCACACCCTATGTGGAGAAGCTGAGCTGAAGTTTACCACAAATAAATGTGTCAGAAAGATGGGTGTAAAGATTACCAGCATGATTTAGATTTATAAACAGGAACAATACCAGTGAAAACATCCACCTGCCTGCTCTAAATGTCATAAAAGCAAGCTAAAGATCCATACCCATCAAATAAATTCTGTCGAACAATAACATCTTTCGTAGAAGCTCAGTCGACTGCAGACTGCCTTAAAATTTGTCATAAAATGGCTTGACGGTGAGCAAACTAATCACTAAAATTTACAGTATAACACTTTATGTGAAATGTTAAACATTTGCACATTTACTTTGCTCCTACACGCACAATCACAGCTGAAGCCCAACTAATGAGGCCAACAGATACAGTGACAAAAACAAAGCTTAACAAAATTCTTACATTCACAGCTGGACATTCAAATATGACCCCGTGACTCACAAAGCTGTAGCAGGCTCTAGACAGCACCCATAAAACCAGGTTGCGCTGGGCCCTGAAGGACTGCAGTTGTTAGCCACTGACCTGACCTACAATATTGACTCCTAGACTCTATATATAGCCCTGACTGGCAGCTTCCTGAGGCTTGTGGTGCATCAAGGCCCTGATGACTGCCTCTGCAACTTCAAAGCAGCAGAGCCTACCATCACCTCAGTTCTATCCTGAGATCCTTCTCAATCTAATTACTGTACGTCTTAATAATGACCAGAGAGGCAGATCGCAATAAATCAGCTTCAGTACAGAAACAGACCTATTTTATGCAGCCATTTCCCTGTGTGCCAATTTTCTTTATCAGAGGTGATGTTTGAATGGAGGATGTTGACTTCAAAGATAAAACAGGTGAGATCAAAACGTTTGATTAAAATGAATATGTGTTTGGGGAGGTGGGGGTACAGCTTGTTGGTTGCGTAATGTCGCTTTGGTGGAGAACTGGGACAGTATCTGGGACTTTGACATACATCAGAGAGGGGACACAATGTGTTTGAAGTTCTAAATCCACAGTGTAGAGCACATACATATTAAGAGAAGCTAAAAATATTACTGAGGGAGAGACGGTGATTACTAATTTTCTGTTACATTTTTTAAATATGTATTTCAATTCTAAGTATTTTGTCATTTTAATTACATTGGGCTAAACGACACGTTAATGTATTTCGTAAAAAGATACTTTCAAGAGCTGTAATTTGTATTTTCTAAATACAAAATAAGTTTGATTGCAATATGGTGTGATAGGAGCATCTGCAAAATTAACAATTGCAAAGCATGCTGAGTATTATTCTAATGAGAGCTGCCCTGAAACAAGAACAATAATAATACCCAGTGTGCTTTGCAGTTGTTCATTTTCACATACATTTCCATTTTGGTCATTTAGCAGACACTCTTTTCCAGAGTCACTTACATTCAACTAAAATAGATGAACAACAACATCAGTCAGAGCAAATATAAAGTTTATGTAAATTGTTACTGAGAATGTTGGTTCTGTTTGGCTGGCTACTTGCAAATGTAGTTTAAAATACACAATATATGTATTTTAATGAAATATAAGTATTTTGTAGTTTATTTTTGATACATTGATCTTAATGGTATTTTGTAATTGTATTTTGTAATTTTTGCCCATCCCTGCTCATTTTATGGAGAATATGCCACTTATACAATTATGTTACTGGTATATGAAGCTCACTTCCTGACCAGTAAGAGTCATTGTACACTGGAATGATTTTGATGCATTTTGGTCTGGAAGGGAAATGAATATTTGCATTCTGTGTAGATCATTTAGAAAAGGCATCAGTTATTACCCACAATATGAGTGGGGTCTAAATGTGGGTGAACAAAATTCAATAACATTTCCTCAGATTCAATGATTCACAATTACAACACTGCACTCTCTAAGGGGTGAAACGAGTTTCAAGTTAGTCTAATGTTGACATAAATGCATGACTAAGTGAAAATTTCAAGTGGAAGTTTGGATTCGCCTCTAGCAAACATTGCCTTTTTAATTTAACCTTTATTTAACTAGGCAAGTCAGTTAAGAACAAATTCTTATTTACAACGACCGCCTACACAGGCCAAACCCCAGTGCCCTATGGGACTCCCAATCACAGTCAGTTGTGATACAGCCTAGATTCAAACCAGGGTGTCTGTAGTGACGCCTCTAGCACTGAGATGCAGTGCCTTAGACCGCTGCACCACTTGGGAGTGCCTTTACAAGAGAGAGGGCAAGGGTTACGGCAGGGGAGCATAGTAAGAAGAGATACAACCAACAAACAACTTGTACATTTAAACCGAACTGTATATGTGGGAGAGAGCTAGTTATTACATAATGCAGACCTTTTTCACACAAAATACACTATAAAGTGCCCTTGGGAAAGTATTCAGACCGCTTGACTTTTTCCCAACATTTTTAGGTTACACTACACCCTTATTCTAAAATTTATTAAATCGTTTTTTTCCCTCATCAATCTACACACAATACCCAATAATGACGGAGCAAAAACATATATATATATATATATATTTTTTTTTACATAAATAGCCTTCCTTTTTGCAGAAAAGAATAGACAAACGAGTTTCAGAAGAAAGTTATTTGTTTCTGGCCATTTTTTGCCTGTAATCGAACCCAAAAATGATGATGCTCCAGATACTCAACTAGTCTAAAGAAGGCCAGTTGTATTGCTTATTTAATCAGCATAAAAGTTTTCAGCTGTGCTAACATAATTGCAAAAGGGTTTTATAATGATCAATTAGCCTTTTAAAATGATAAACTTGGATTAGCTAACACAACGTGCCATTGGAACACAGGAGTGACGGTTGCTGATAATGGGCCTCTGTACGCCTATGTAGATATTCCAGAAACAATCTGCAGTTTTTAGCTACAATAGTAATTTACAACATTAACAATGTCTACACTGTATTTCTGATCAATTTCATGTTATTTAGTGGACAATTTTTTTTATTTTTATTTTTTAACAAGGAGATTTCTAAATGACCCCAAACTTTTGAATGGTAGTGTAAGTATTCAGACCCTTTACTCAGTACTTTGTTGAAGCACCTTTGGCAGCGATTACAGCCTCGAATCTTCTTGGGTATGACGCTACAAGCTCGGCACACCTGTATTTGAGGAATTTCTCCCATTCATCTCTGCAGATCCTTTCAAGCTCTGTCAGGGCACAGCTATTTTCAGGTGTCTCCAGCGATGTTCGATCAGGTTTAAGTCCGGGCTCTGGCTGGGTCACTCAAGGACATTCAGAGACTTGTCCCGAAGCCACTCCTGCGTTGTCTTGGCTGTGTGCTTAGGGTCGTTGTCCTGTTGGAAGGTGAACCTTCGCCCCAGTCTGAGGTCTTGAAAGCTCTGGAGCAGGTTTTCATCAAGGATCTTTCTGTACTTTTCTCCGTTTATCTTTGCCTCGATCCTGACTACTCTCCCAGTCCCTAACGCTGAGTAGTGGCTTCCGTCTGGCCACTCTACTAGGCCTGATTGGTGGAGTGCTGTAGAGATAGTTGTCCTTGTGGAAGGTTTTCCCATCTCCACAAAGGAACTCTAAAGCTCTGTCAGAGTGACCATCGGGTTCTTGGTCACCACCTTGATCAAGGCCCTTCCCCCCCGATTGCTCAGTTTGTCCAGGCGGCCAGCTCTTGGAAGAGTCTTGGTGGTTCCAAACTTCTTCCATTTAAGAATGATGGAGGCCAGTGTGTTCTTGGGGAACTGCAATGCTGCAGACATGTTTTGGTACCCTTCCCCAGATCTGTGCCTCAACCCAATCCTGTCTCAGAGCTCTACGGACAATTCCTTCGACCTCATGACTTGGTTTTTGCTCTGACATGGGATCTTATATAGTCATGTTCAATCAATTTAATTTACCACAGGTGGACTCCAATCAAGTTGTAGAAACATCTCAAAGGAAGAACCTGAACTCAATTTTGAGTCTCATAGCAAAGGGTCTACTTATGTACTAATGTACATAAGGTATTTCGGATAAAAAAAAATAAAAAAAAATTATCCCCTTTTCTTAACACAGCGCGCCTCCAACCCGGAAGCCAGCCGCACCAATGTGTCGGAGGAAACACCGTGCACCCGCCCCCCTCGGTTAGTGCGCACTGTCGCTGGAGCGCGATGAGACAAGGATATCCCTACCGGCCAAACCCTCCCTAACCCGGACGACGCTAAGCCAATTGTGCGTCGCCCCACGGACCTCCCGGTCGCGGCCGGCTGTGACAGAGCCTGGGCGCGAACCCAGAGACTCTGGTGGCGCAGCTAGCACTGCGATGCAGTGCTCTAGACCACTGCGCCACCCGGGAGGCCCGCAGGTTTTTATTTTGAATACATTTGAAAAAAATTCTAAAAACATGCTTTCGCTTTGTCTTTATGGGGTATTGTGTGTAGATTGCTGAGGATTTTATTTAATTTAATCAATTTTAGAATAAGGCTGTAACGTATCAAATTGTGGAATAAGTCAAGGGGTCTGAATACTTTCCGAAGACACCGTATATACAAAAGTATGTGGACAGTTCGTTACATTTCTGCCCTGCTAGAGCTGCCCTGATCAAGTGCTGTTATTGTGAAGTGGAAACGTATAGGAGCAATAACGGCTCAGCCGTGAAGTGGAAGGCCACAGAAGGTCACAGAACGGGACCATCTGACCTCGGTTGCAACACTCACTACCGAGTTCCAAACTGCCTCTGGAAGAAACATCAGTTAAGAACTGTTCGTCAGGAGCTTGGGTTTCCATGGCCGAGCAGCCGCACGCACACAAGCCTAAGATCACCATGCGCAATGCCAAGTGTCGGCTAGAGTGGTAACAATTTTGTGCTTCCAACTTTGTGCCAAAAGTTTAGGGAAGGCCCATTCCTGTTTCAGCATGACAATGCCCCCCGTGCACAAAGCGAGGTCCATACAGAAATGGTTTGTCATAGCCCTGACCTCAACCCCATCGAACATCTTTGGGATGAATTGGAACGCTGACTGCGAGCCAGGCCTTATTGGCCAACATCAGTGCCCAACCTCACTAATGCTCTTGTGGCTGAATGGAAGCAAGTCCCTGCAGCAATGCTCCAACATCTAGTGGAAAGCCTTCCCAGAAGAGTGGAGGTTGTAATAGCAGCAAAGGGGGGACCAACTCCTTATTAATTCCCATGATTTTGGAATGAGTGTTCGACTAGCAGATGTCCACATACTTTTGGTCATGTAGTGTATGTGATTCCGATATGCTTCTCTGGGACCATAGGAAGAGATATTTTTCATGCAGGCCCTTGATGATTAACTCAGGGCTGCAACAACAGAAGGACAACCTCTGTACGACCTTAGTGTTTTTTGTGGCTCGGGTATACATCACCGCCGTGAACACAGTGGTTGGATTCCCTGCTGATGAGGCTGTGTTGACTCAGTGCTCCATCAGCTCAGTGTATGTTACTGTACAAGAAAACAAATGTTGGTGAGAAAAAAGGCCCCTCTATCTCTGACGGGGGGACGGGTATAACATAAGTAAAACTTCAATCAACAGTTCTGCACTTTGAATCAGCCCTCTTGTCCAAAACAGCACCCAAAACAAGATTGCAAAGATTGGGACCTGGTATCTGGAAAAAAGGGTGCAGCAGTTGAAAAAGCCATTAACTGTTGGAGATAAGATCGGTAAGAGGCAATGGACATAGAAACTGAATGGGACCGTTTTATATGTTACATAATCACTTGAAATAGGGGGGAGAGAGGTTGAAAGACGAAGGGGGAGAGACATGGGAGAGAGCGTCAAAGACAAAAAGATTGAGACATAAACAATGAGAGTGGGAAAGAATAACTAACAGAGGTGCAATGAGAACGAGAGAAATCGGGATAGAGAGAAAGAATAAGAGTGAGGAGAGAGGGGGGTGATAGGGAGAGATGTTTCACTATGAAAAGCCTCAGATATGTAGTACATTTAAATGTACTGTACAAGCCGCACTGTTCAACTGTGTCATGGTGCTTCTTGTAAGGAGTGGGGGTGGTGACCTTGAAACCACTGTGTCATAATATAAACATTTAGGTTTCTGGCGCTGCCAGCTCTGCCAGTGATCAAAGTTAAAGGGCAAGATAATGTCACAATGTGTTACCGTGTAATCAAATCAGCTATTCCAATCTTCTTTAGCTTGTCTTACATTACACAACAGAAAAATACAAGAATATATTACAATAGGTCAAAATGGTGTGCAACAATGACAATACACTTTTTTTTAAACCAGATTCAAGTTTTTGTGGGTTAAAACTAGAAGCATATCCCAGAGAAGGGAGAGTAGGAGAAATATGGACATAACATCTCATATCATGCGAAAATAAAAGATGCCCTCAGAACGACTTGAATGAAGCCTCTGTGCTTGCCTTCAAAATGAGCTTTTGGCACTATTGCCACCTAGAGGTGAGGGATAACATGTTTGTTTAGTGGTTGCAGTAGTCCACAGGGTCATAAGGAGAATAATATCAGAGCTATTTCCATCCCCAGGCTGGGCTATAGAGGAAGAACACAAGGTCCCTTATGTGACTCCGTCTGGACCTGAACTCTTGAAGACTAGTAGTTCTGAGATTCCCAAGTACACCTCTCCAAATTGGTCCGACTGAACAATGCCTTTTTTTCCCTTTGTTACTTAACAAACATTTTCATAATAGCTCTCCACTGTAATGTTTATATGTACAAGTTATTTGTTCTCATTTTCGGTATGGTATGTTGTAAATGTTTATTTAGAGGGACAGAACAGTACATCCTGATGCTCCTCTGTTGTCCCTCTTCTCTTCCTAGGAAGTTGTGGAGGCGCCAGTGATAGGCTAAGTAAACTGTTATGGCTGATGCTTTTAGCGACCATTGACATGTCTGCAATATTAAACACAGTGATCCAGACAGAGGATCAAATATAAACACAAGCATGGACAAACAAATAGATGACTGTCACCAAGGAAATACATAACAATGCATGGTTATGACATGCAATATAGCCAGTATCTCCAATCCAGGTACATCTGAATTCTATTAGCCAGCACACGATTTGGTTCTGTGTTCTATTAGTCATCTATTTTAGAATGGCATACAGGCAGACACCCTATTGAGGTCATAATGTCAAGATAAAGTATCATACAAGATAGATGTTCAGTATACATGCCCCCCTCACCACCCCGCGCTTCTCTGTCTACTTGTTGCTTGTATTAACGTATTAATCAGGGAAGGGGAAGTGTGTGGGGGGTGGGGGGTAACAATGCTGGAGCCATGCTCTAGTCAGGATAAGAAAACACAAACAAGGAGTTTAAATTAGAAGTATTCTCCTATGGGATACCCTGCTGGGTTTTAATTAGGGCAAATCTAATAACATCACACACACACACACGTGTGCACACTGCTACACATGCACATATGCACGCATGCACACACACATACTCTTAAGTGACTTAACTTGATGAACCAGGGGAAGGAAATGTTTGCTAACACACAATCAGATGATGGCCCGGCTACGTACTTCCTGCTCGCATGACCTTCCCTGCATAAAAAACCCACTCCCTAATGAAAAACAGAACAGGTTGAATGAACCATTCATTTTCTGTGTATGGATATTTAAACAAGTGCATATGCCCAGAAATGTCATACCACCAGAGTTAGAGGAAAGCGTAACCCAAATGTGTTAATCTGTCAGCAGATGCAGAATGTCTCTGTCTAGTAGACTGATATTGCCTCCTGCTGGAAAAAGTTTGAAACTATTTGGTACTGCAATGGGATACGCATCACACATGTGGTAAGAACTAGGTATATTACTTTTTCAACGAAACCAACATATATCCTTGTAACACATCCTTGTCTTTCTCTCCCTCCCTCCCTCCCACCCACGATGCACGCAACCCCCCCCCCCCCCCCCCCAGTTGAGTAACAGCAGTGACCAACATCATGTGACTGCTCTCGGTGGCCAGTCATTCTCCACTATCCCCTTCTTTCCATAGTTAACCGAGAACCGTGCAGACATAAGCAGGATTTTTGGATTACTACCTGCTGGTCAAGGGCACAAGAAATAACAACCAGTCTGCAGTGACCACAGCTCAACCCAATCTTCCCCAGTAAACAAAAGTGCTTTTTTATTTTAATAAGAGCTACTGGGCTAAAAGGCTACACTTAAAACATTTTTAGGTACACCAAATACCAAAATAGCTTATTTTGAGCATAGATTGAGCCAAATTAGAGACCAGAGAAAGACATAAAACATAATTGTGTGGCCATGCTTGGGCTTTAAAAGTAGTACACTGATGACCCCTTGTGTCAGTCTGAGGTACCTAGTCATCAGAGATAGAGAGGGCACAGAGTGCACAGAGTGAGGTCCAGAATAGACTTGTTTCCTACATATAAAAGAAAACAATTATGGTTAAAAAATATATACATTCAGGTCCTTTACCAGGGGTTCACTTTTTTCTCAGATAATATGCAGATAAATTCTACATTACCACCTTCATGATCAAATTCAACTTTAATACATTCATTATCATATTCCTAATATTGAGTTGCACCCCCCTTTTGACCTGAGAACAGCTTCAATTTATCAGGGCATGGACTCTACAAGGTGTCGAAAGCATTCCACAGGGATGCTGGCCCATGTTGGCTCCAATGCTTTCCACAGTTGTGTCAAGTTGGCTGGATGTCCTTTGGGTGGTGGACCATTCTTGATACACACAGGAAACTGTTGAGCGTGAAAAACCTAGCAGCGTTGCAGTTCTTGACACACTCAAACTGGTGCACCTACTGCCATACCCCCGTTCAAAGGCACTTAAATATTTTGTCTTGCCCATTCACCCTCTGAATGTCACACATACACAATCCATGTCTCAATTGTATCAAGGCTTAACAATCCTTCTTTTTTTTATTTTTTTTTATAAATTTTTATCCCATTTTCTCCCCAATTTTCATGGTATCCAATCGCTAGTAATTACTACCTTGTCTCATCGCTACAACTCCCGTACGGGCTCGGGAGAGACGAAGGTCGAAAGCCATGCGTCCTCCGAAGCACAACCCAACCAGCCGTACTGCTTCTTAACACAGCGTGCCCCCAACCCGGAAGCCAGCCGCACCAATGTGTCGGAGGAAACACCGTGTACCCGGCTCCCTTGGTTGGCGCGCACTGCGCCCGGCCCGCCACAGGAGTCGCTGGAGCGCGATGAGACAAGGATATCCCTACCGGCCAAACCCTCCCTACCCCGGACGACGCTATGCCAATTGTGCGTCGCCCCACGGACCTCCCGGTCGCGGCCGGCTGCGACAGAGCCTGGGCGCGAACCCAGAGACTCTGGTGGCGCAGTTATCACTGCGATGCAGTGCCCTAGACCACTGCGCCACCCGGGAGGCCCCTTTAACAATCCTTCTTAAACATGTCTCCTCCCCTTCATCTACACTGATTGAAGTGGATTTAACAAGTGACATCCATAAGGGATCATAGCTTTCACCTGGATTCACCTGGTCAGTCTATGTCATGGAAAGAGCAGGTGTTCTTAATGTTTTGTACACTCAGTGTACAGTGATTTGATATGTGTAAGTGAAAAAAAATTGTCAGCTGAAATGAAATGCTGTTTGTACTTGTTATTGTTTTTTTTCATCTCATTCATTTTCGTCATGAAAAATAGGATCTTGACGAATAATCTTTAGTCATAGTGACTAAATTAACACTGGGCAACGTCATGCTCGTTAGGAGCATGAGCTGCCTGGCAAGGCCATCACAACAGCCTTTCATTCTAACCTTGCCAAGGCAAACACTCACAATGCCATATGGTGGCTTGCGCTCCCACAGTTTGGCTAAGGTCTTCCTGGCGCCACTCCACAGGTTGTTAGAGTAGGTGTCCTGCAGTTTGTTCTTATGCTTGTAGATGTGCAGGAAGAGGATGGAGAGGTAGAGAAAGAACACAATGAAGAAGGGCACGATGAAGACAATGACAACTGGAGGGAGGATCCAGCCCCAGTAGTCTATATAGCTGAGGTAGTCCTGAAGGTATCCCAGTCCCACATAGTCTTCCTACAGCTGGAACAGGCAGGAGACTGCTGGGCGTCCGTGCAGGAGTGATTTTCACAGGTCATCCTGGCTGTCTCTGCACAGCCCCCAGAGATGGCCGAGGCATCAATGCTTTACGACAGCCTTGGTCCACACCTACATCATACTAAAACCAGGAAGTAGAGAAACAACACATTAGCTTGCCTGCAAACAAATAGCCCACTGCAGGGATCATCAACTAGATTCAGCCGCGGGGCGATTCTTTCTTGAGCGGATGGTCGAGGCCCGAAACATAATTCAAAATACATTGTAGACTGCAAATTGACAGCAAGAAGCCCAAACCGATATAATATTTAACTAAAACAGAATAATTTCAAACCTTGTTTACATTTGTATATGATCACGTTTCTCTATTGTGTGTGGGAATACTTGGGAACAGATTTCCAAAATTAAAATAACTTCGTGTAACGGATGTGAAATGGCTAGCTAGTTAGCGGGTACGCGCTACTAGCGTTTCAATCAGTTACGTCACTTGCTCTGAAACCTTGAAGTAGTGTTGCACCTTGTTCTGCAAGGGCCGTGGCCTTTGTGGAGCGATGGGTAACATTGCTTCGTGGGTGACTGTTGTTGATGTGTGCAGAGGGTCCCTGGTCCGCGCCCGTGTCGGGGCGAGGGGACGTACTAAATTGATGCTGTTGACCCGGATCACTGGTTGCTGCGGAAAAGGAGGAGGTTGAAAGGGGGGTGAGTGTAACGGATGTGAAATGGTTAGCGGGTACGCGCTACGAGCGTTTCAATCAGTTACGTCACTTGCTCTGAAACCTAGAAGTAGTGTTGCTCTGCAAGTGCCGTGGCTTTTGTGGAGCGATGGGTAACGACGCTTCGTGGGTGACTGTTGTTGATGTGTGCAGAGGGTCCCTGGTTCGCGCCCGAGTCGGGGCGAGGGGACGGTCTAAAGTTACACTGTTACATTTGCATAACTATTCCACTTAGGGGATGGCAAGGTTTCTATCAGTCACATAAACAAATAAAGCTGGCTGTGTGTGTTATCATATTACAACAGCTACATATTGATATAAACATTTGTATCAACAGACCTAAGCCAGTGCGAACACCCCACGATGCCACATCTTGGGTGTATTCATTACGCCAATTATGTTGCAAAACGTTTTACAGCGTGAAACCGTTTACTCCAAACGGAAAACTTTTGCAAAGAAAACGAGAGTTTCCATTGGACAAATTAAGAGAGGTCCCGTTCCGTTTGCTTTCATATAATTAGATTTTAGCAACAGAATCGGAGTAATGAATACACACCCTGAAGCTTCAGCGGCAACTTCCACTGCTAGTGTCTATTGAATTATCCGTGGCAAATAAGCTCGTCTCTTTAGTTCTGATCTAAATAGTTTTCCGTTTTCATGTTTAGCTAAATACGACGTGGAGGAGAAAGCGTTGTTGCTGACACTTATTGCTGTTTAACATTGATCTATCTTTCAAAAACATCGATCATGTGACAAAAGAAGAGTTGTTATCCCACCATGCAATGCGAGGCACGAATTCTAAAAGACGTGAACTCGAGCTAGTTCGGTACCAAGTTGATTAGCTAGCTAGGTAAGTTGGGAAATTAGTACATTTGGACACATTTAAACACGTAATACAATTACAGTTGGCTATAGAGTCATGTCATACTTTATTTTCATATCTGTCTGTCTAATGTAACGATGAAATTAACTGTGTCTAGCTAGGCTAGGTAGTTAGCTAACTAGTGTTGGCAAGCTGGCTGTCTTTACCAACTTGACTTTGCTTGCTATATATAGGCTAAAATAAGTTATAGGATTGTTAGGGAATAATGTTGAGTTAACTAAAAAGTTATAGCTTGGAAAATATCATAGCTAGCTAATGCCAGCAACATTTTTCCATTCAAAGAAAACCCTCTTCACCTCTCACCCTTGCTAGAATATCCCGACCCTATTGTTACGCTTGTTTACATTTAGCTGCACTGGGGTCAGAACGCCATCAAGGTTAAATTAAGACACCTTGGAGGGAGAGGGAAATATGGTTAGGAAAATTAGGGATGGTATATGCCACTGTACTCCCAAGTTTTACCAGAATAATATTGTGTGTAATTGCGGACTATTCTTTGGGTGCTTAAATCAGTAGTTTTTGATTACATAAAATGAAGTTAAGTCAGAGCTCCAGTCCGTCCACACTAGTCGCTGCTCAACTGCATCGAATATCGTGGAGTTGAGTTTAATCGGCTACCCTCACCCCAACCTCCCACAACAGAAAATAATAGCCCCTCTTCCTCTTTCCTAGCCGCGCATGTGCCGATGCTAGATGTATATTGGTACAATTACAAGGGGCATAGCTATATCATTTGAGCAATTTAGCAGATGTTCTTATGCAGTATGACTTACACTTAGTATAGCCTAGTATTTTACAGTATAGTGACTTACAGTATATCCTGCAGCAGCATAACCAATATTCATCTGTGATGTGATCAAGAATCTCTAGTGGTTTGCAGAGTGAGAAATACAGTTATTAGCAATGGTCTTTGGTGTGTGTCAGTCTATTTACTGTAGGTGGTGCTGATGGCTAATAGTGGTAGGCTGCTATGCACCCAAGACTGAGAAGCTGGCCATTACGAGGTAGTACTAGGTCATATACTGTACTTTCAAATACTTCAGCTGGACATTTATTTAGCATGGTACAATGGAGCTAATGGAATAGACCTAAAAGTGCAAACTTCAAGCTAATTTGTGTGCATCAGACTTTTAACCCAGGCCTGTCATGCAGCTCACAATCTGATTGCATGTCACCAGCATCTTTAATTTGACATAGGCCTAGTTCAGAGGAGGCATCAACGCAGCACTGCTTTATATATTTATGAAAGCGTTTATTGCAGTGCCCCCACGTAGTCCTACTGGAATGCATCTGGCTGGCACAGGCTTGTCTTGCAGGATGTCTGGGACATCACATACAACACCACCCCTTTCGTGCCCTTGCTTGTCAGAGAACAAAATCCCCACTGACACAACACTAGATCTTTTGTTTTCTTTCTTCCTCCATGTTAGTTATTTTAAGAGATACTTTTAATGAGTTAGCCTAATGTGTGATTTTGTTTTCATCTGCAGACAACCAAAGGTACTGGTGATATCGATTTATTGCTGTCAATGGTTAATAAAAATGTATTATCCAAATTAACCTGTGACACTAAAATGTCCATGAAATTGGGCATTTTCCTAAAATTGAATCATCTTTTTTTGTTTACTACTGTGGGTTCAATCTTACAGAGTGGGGCTGAAATGTCATCTGAAATTACCCCGCTGCATTGGAGTTTATCATCATTCGTTGGCCCTGGATAGTTGTGAGTTGACAGTTAGGGCCTAACAATTAGCCTATACTAGTACACCCTAGACATTAGGCCTAGTTTTAATAATTTAGGAAGGATAGCACAGGCTGGAAGGATAACACAGGCTGCTTCACATTCAGCTGTTTTGGACAGTAAAGACCAGACTGGTAAATACGCCTCGGCTTCTGGGTACTGCATGGGAGTGGAGTTCACGATCTTAATAGCTGCAGGCTACAACATTTGCCTTGTCTCTGCAAAGGCAGGGAGGAGTGTGTGTGCATCTGCCATTTGTGTTTGCTAATGTATGTCTGTTTTTTTGTGTGTTTGTGCTTGTGATTGTGTGTATGGGTTGTGTACATACATTTGTGTGTGCTCCTGTCTCCAACTGTGTGTGTGTGTGTGTGTGTGTGTGTGTGTGTAGAGAGAGAGTGTGTTGCTATTCTTCTGAGCCAGCTGCTACACATCCCAAGCTCTCCCCCCTCTCACCTCCCTTTTCCTTTTAGAGCCGACTGGCAAGACCAGTTTGTGTTTGATCGGGAAAACCGGCTCTTCCAGTTGTCCATGCCAACAAATTCTGGTATGATCCCAGCCAGGTCCCTGGGAATGCTCAAAACGCCTGGCCAATCCCATGAAAGGCATATTGGGTTATCACTGGTGGTAGTTTAGTTGGTATAGCAGTTGTTCCCTGGTTTCCTCCTCTCTATGAAGTTTGGATCTGTTGAGTGGCTTTTGTGTGCATTGAGTATACTTTGACTGACAGTTCATTCTAGTGGGGTGAGTGAACAAGGCTCTTTCATTCAGTTTGATATAGGAGGACATTTTCATTTTGCCTGGTGAATGTCAATGATGACTGTTGGCAGATTTAGTAGGTAGGATTAGGCTACAAAGTGAAATAGCCTAGTGTATCATGTCTATGCTCAAAAATGGGAGAAATATATTATTTGGCCTTAGTTATTGGATGATTGAATGATTATTATAAACCGGGTGTTCGAGCCCTGAATGCTGATTGGCTGAAAGCCATGATATGTCGGACCGTATACCACAGATATGACCCACTTTTTTTTTTACTGTTCTTATTACGTTGGTAACCAGTTCATAATAGCAATAAGTAATCTCTGGGTTTTGTGGTAAATGGCAAATATACCACGGCTAAGGGCTGTATCCAGGCATTCAGCGTTGCGTTGTGCGTAAGAACAGCCCTTAGCGGTGGTATATTGGCCAAATACCATACCCCATGTGCCTTATTGCTTAATTCTCCAATGGTGATTAAGCCAAACCTACTGTACCAGCTTGGGAAGAGAGGGGAAAGAGAAGTCAAGGCAAGCTTGAACTCTGTGTGCGTGCACTGGCCTGCACTAATGTGTTTGTGCATTATGTGCTCTGGCTACATTGCCTTCAAAAACCCGATTTACATATTTGACTGCCCTTTAGGATCAGATATGGTGATGAGAATGAAAGAGAGGACTATTTGAGCATGCCCTGGATTGCAGTCACTTCTCAGTGTCTACATAAGCAAAATACTGGTTGTATTACCGGTATCATATTTTACCGGTATTGTATCATGTTTTATTACAGGTATTGTAATGGCCTGTCAGTGCAGCCATTTCCTCTAGGGGCGCTCGTGAGTAAAATAGGGTCCTCTCTTGACTCATCTTACCCTCTGTTTTCTTTGTCTTTTTTGATTTCCCTTCCTCTCGCAGATTTCCGGTTTGGTGCTAGATGGAGTTGTGTATTGGCTGAGTGAAGCTACCAACCAGTGAGTGATTGGATGATGAGCAGTCCTCTGCTAAGTGGGAGCAGCCCCGGCTCCAGTGGGGCCTCGGAATCCACTGACCTCTTCAGGGACCTATGCGGTCGACTCAAAGACTGTCACGATAGTGCACTGCAAGGTAGGCCTACTGTCTACATGCCAGGGAATCTCCACCAAAACAACTAAGGCCAGTGGGCCATGTTTAATACAACTATCAGTGTTAAGAGTACTTGTCAAAATAAATCATTCAACAATCCCCTTTTCAAGCTCTTTTTTTTATCCTGTGTTTAGGTTTGCAAACCAAAGTGAACAAGCTGAAGAAGGAGCGATGTTTGTAAGTACAGTCATTTTAGTTGAACGTTGTGTTGATGATCAATGAATAGAATCCGAAACTTCATATTTTCTGACATTCAACTTGCCATTTCAAAGAGTGTGATTATTGTTTTACGGCCCCACTTAAGATGAGACTGTTTTCCGTTGACTCCCCGTCAGTGTGTAAGGTTTCAAATGTCACTGAGCAAGTCAGTCTGACAAAGGCCTCTTTCACACTCTTACTTCAGTAGGACAGCATTCTGGGCCCTACTCATTTACCAGGGCTCTGTGATGGGAATCCCAAAATATAATTCCTCTTGTACCCCAAGAATGCACATTCAAATACATTACTTATGTACTCAAACACTCCAATGTTTATTAATTCAAAGGATTTAAAGCAATGTGTTCCTTCCTTTTGTCCCCCCTCTCACCCTGTAGAGATGCCCAACGACTGGAGGAGTTCTACAGCAGACACCAGCAGTTGAGGGAGCAGCACAAAACCCTGCAGGACACTGTCACAGTTCTGGAGGACAGGTTGGTACCCCATCAACCTGTCTGTCTGTCCCTATATGTCTGTTTGTCTCCCTCAGAGAAAAAGTCAATCTACCTATATTTCTCTCAATCTCTCCTTTTGTTAGTCCTTTGGTTCATCTTTTCTCCTGTCTTTCTTCTTTCCCGTCTGTCTCTCTCCCTCTGCCCAGGCTGCGAGCAGGGCTGTGTGATCGCTGTTCTGTCACAGAGGAGCACATGAGGAAGAAGCAGGTGGAGTTTGAGAAAGGCCGTCAGCAGAACATGCGCCTCATCGCAGAGATCAGTGAGTTGTACATCATTCCCTTCTCACTTGCATGTACCCTACATTCTGTATCTGAGATTCATTTACCTCCACACTGGTCCCTCCTTTGCACAGCCCATACAGCTCCGACACTTTTGGCTAAAGTAGGATATGAGTATGACAAAGGATGGGGGCGGTCATGAGTCATTCACAAGGGAACTCTCTCCCTACCACCCCCATCTCTCTTTGTCCACTACACTCCTTTTTTCTCTGTAACAGGTTCCCTCATAGATCTACACATCACACAATATAGCCTTTCTCTTTTTAGCTAAGTCTGGGGGTAGCGGGGGGGGACAAGTAGAGTCTCTTTTTACATTGATGGAAAAGGCAAACCTGAATGATCTCTTTGTTTCCTATGTTATCTCCCAAATGTAACATTCCTCCGTGCTCACAAAAGGGATGCAGTTCTTCCTCTATACCACTAGTGCTCTGCAAATAAATGGACTAAGAACAATCATCGCTGTAGTAAGACGATTCCATTGGGAGGAAGGATGTTTGACATGCTTTTTACATTTGTATCATAAATCATGTTTAAGCAAAATCATGATGAATGTGGCCATTTTAGGCCCATACTTGCCTTCGGTAAGACCCTATGATCTGTGCATCTTGGTGTCGTTATACTTACTACATGATACAGACAACATCTTGGTGTCATTATACTCCTTATAGTCTGTTCTCAAATATGGATTATGTCTACATTCTGAAATACACTTTTTCACGTTAATGTATTCAATATAAAAAATATTTATTTGAATATTTCAAAAGTACCCTTTTTAATTCTGTGAGTTTTTAGACACTGTTTGAAAAATTATACTCTTCAAACATGTCAAGTGTCCAGATTGGGGGCTCTGTTCTTTTGAAGATATTACCCATTTTATACATTTACATTATAGGTCATTAACCAATCACAGCCCTACTTCAGGATTGATTGCACATTCAGCAAATCACCAGCAGAGGGAGTTCCCTTTGAATCCATTTTACCATTCACTGTGTTGCTTGTGCTCATAAAATGTATCATAACTTCAAAATTTGCAGAAAGCCCACTCTGGAAATTTGATGTACTTGTTGAGTATATTGTTCCAAACAATGTCTTAAAATCTAAAAGGGTACTTTTGCGATATTAATATTTTTAATGTTGAATAATTTAATATAAATAGTTTTATTTCAGAATCTTGACATACTCCATATGTCAGAGCACACTATAAGGAGTATAACAACACCAAGATGTTTACAGATCATACGGTTTTACAGGAGGCATGTATAGTTCTAAAAAGGGCCACTCATCATGATTTTCTAAAATTCCTCCCAAATTAAGTTTGTGAAAATTGCCAGAACAATCTGAGATAACAAAAATAGCTAAAATGTCATTTGCATAAGTATTCTCACCCCTTTGCTGTGACACTCCAAACTGAGCTCAAGTGTATCCAATTTCCTTTAATCATCCACCTGTGGCCAATGAAATTGTTTGAACATGATTTATGATTTAGAAAGAAATGCATCTGTCTATATGTACACTACCGGTCAGAAGTTTTAGAACACCTAATCATTCAATTTTTTTTTTTTTTTTTTACGATTTTCTACATTGTAGAATAATAGTGAAGACATAAACTATGAAATAACACATATGGAATCATGTAGTAACCAAAAAAGTGTTAAATTATATTTTGATTTATGTTTGAGAATTTCAAAGTAGCCACCCTTTGCCTTGATGACAGCTTTGCACACTCTTGGCATTCTCTCAACCAGCTTCACATGGAATGCTTTTCCAATAGTCTTGAATGAGTTCCCACATATGCTGAGCAGTTGTTGGCTGCTTTTCCTTCACTCTGCGGTCCGACTCATCCCAAACCATCTCAATTTGGTTGAGGTCGGGGGACTGTGGAGACCAGGTCATCTGATGCAGCACTCCAACACTCTCCTTCTTGGCAAAATAGCCCTTACACAGCCTGGAGGTGTGTTGGGTCATTGTCCTGTTGAAAAACAAATGAATGTCCCACTAAGCACAAACCAGATGGGAATGCGTATCGCTAAAATAGCCATGCTGGGTAAGTATGCCTTGAATTCTAAATAAATCACAGATAGTGTCACCAGCAAAGCACCCCACAACATAACACCACCTCCTCCTTTATGCTTTACGGTGGAAAATGCACATGCGGAGATCATCCGTTCACCCACACTGCGTCTCACAAAGACACGGCGGTTGGAATGAAAAATATCCAATTTGGACTCCAGACCAAAGGACAAATTTCCGCCAGTCTAATGTCCATTGCTCGTGTTTCTTGGGCCAGCAAGTTTCTTCTTCTCATCGGTGTCCTTTAGTAGTGGTTTCTTTTCAGCAATTCAACTATGAAGGCCTGATTCACGCAGTCTCTGAACAGTTGATGTTGAGATGTGTCTGTTACTTAAACTTTGAAGCATTTATTTGGGCTGCAATCTGAGGTGCAGTTAACACTAATGAACTTATCCTCTGCTGTAGAGCTAACTCTGGGTCTTCCATTCCTGTGGCGGTCCTCATGAGAGCCAGTTTCATCATAGCACTTGATGGTTTTTGCTACTGCACTTCTTCAAAGTTTTTGAAATGTTCCATATTGACTGTTCTTCGTGTCTTAAAGTAATGATGGACTGTCATTTCTCTTTGCTTATTTGAGCTGTTCTTGCCATAATATGGACTTGGTCTTTTACCAAATAGGGCTGTCTTCTGTATATCCCCCATACCTAGTCACAACACAACTGCTCAAACGCATTAAGAAGGAAAGAAATTCCACCAATTCACTTTTAAGAAGATACACCTATTAATTGAAATGCATTCCATGTGACTACCTCATGAAGCTGGTTGAGAGAATGCCCGAGTGTGCAAGCTGTCAAGGCGGCTATTTGAAGAAACTCAAATATAAAATATATTTTGATCTGTTTCACACTTTTTCGGTTTCTACATGATCCCATATGTGTTTATTTTATAGTTTTGATGTCTTCACTATTATTCTACAATGTAGAAAATTGTAAAAACAAAGAAAAACCCTTGAATGAGTAGGTGTTCTAAAACTTTTGACTGGTAGTGTATGTCAGAGCAGAAACTATACCATGAAGTCCAAGGAACTGGCCTTAGATCTCCAGGATAGAATTGTGATGAGGCATATATCTGGGGAAGGGTATAAAACAGTTTCTAGAGTGTTAAAAGTTTCCATAATTGGGGGGAAAAATATAAAAAAATATGGAACTACCCAGACTCTGCCTAGAGCTGGCCGTCCGCCCAAACTGAGCAACCGGGCAAGAAGGACCTTGGTAAGGGAGGTGACCACTCTGACAGAACTACTGAGTTCCTTAGCTGAGATGGGGAACCTGCCAAAAGGACAACAGTCTCTACAGCACTTCACCAAGTGCCACTCTCCCATAACGCCCAAATTGGTGAAGTGCTGTAGAGACTGTTGTCCTTTTGGCAGGTTCTCCCATCTCAGTGATGGCACTCCTGGAGTTTGCAAAAATACATGCTAAAGATGGCGCATAAGTCAAGTTTCTGTGATCTGATGGTACAAAAATAGAACTCTTTGGCCTGAATGCACATTGAACTTTTTGCCTGAAGAAAACCAGGCACAGTTCATCACCCATCTAACACCATCCCTACCGTGAAGCATGGTGGTGGCAGCAGCATGCTATCAGGATGCTTTTCATCGGCAGGAACTTTGAGACTGGTAAGGATAGAGGGAACAATTAATGGAGCCTAATGCCGGCAAATCCTTGATGAGAACCTGCTTCAGAGTGCAAATGACCTTCGACTGGGGTGAAGATTTATGTTCCAACAGAACATTGACCGCAAGCATACAGCCAAAGCAATGCTGGACTGGCTTCAGAACAAGAATGTTAAGGTCCCTGAGTGGCCCAGCCAAATCCCATTGAAAATCTGTGGAAATACTTAAAGATTGCTGTTCACTGCTACTTCCCATTTAACTTGAGAAAATATGCAAGAGAAAATGGGAAAAAAATGCCCAAATCCAGATGTGCAAAGCTGATGCAGACATACCCAAGACGACTCAAAGCTGTAATCGCCGCCAAAGGTCCTTCTACAAAGTATTGACTCGGGTGTGAATACTTATGTAAATGAGATATTTCTGTATTTCCTTTTCAATACATTTACAAAGATGTCTAAAAACACGTTTTTACTACGTCATTATGGGGTATTATTGTGTGTGTATATGGGTGAGGGGAAAAAAAATATTTAATCAATTTTGAATGGAATAAGTCAAGGGGTATGAATACTTTCTGAAGGCATGGTATATGTGGTTTGATGTGACTTCCAGTGACCGAGAGGAACAGCCTGCAGGATGAGAACAGAAAGCTGAGTCTTGAGTTGGATAGACTGAATGGAGCTCTGTGAGTTAAAACCATCCCCATCCGGCACTACAGTACTTTTGTAACCAGGATTGTTGATTCCATAACAATATTCCTCTTGCACATCGAGAAAGCATGGTTGAATTAGAGATTTCTCACTTTGAGCTTAATACGGTATATTATTATTTCTGTGTATTATTAATACTTTCTATTATTAATACGGTATGTTACGCCTCAACGCCTGTTGTATTTCTGTGGTGCGTCTGTATGGTCGCAATTGTAAATGAGAACGTGTTCTCAATTTGCCTACCTGGTTAAATAAAGGTGAAATAAATAAATGTTTGGTGTCCAGCTCCGTGTCTCCTGAGCCAGAGGAGGCGGTGATTCCAGACTCTCCGCTGCAGCAGATCTCGCTGCCTGTGGTCAGCAAGATGAGGAGGAGGAAGGAGACCCACCATGTCCGCTACGCCGAGAAGTCCCTGTCTCAGAGCTCGGCGCTCAACGGTCAGTCTGCTTCATACAAAGAAATGCATACACAGCTACAGCATTCAAGGGTCACACTCAGTATCAAACACACATGCAGGTGCGTGCACACTCAGTCACACTCGCACGCACACAAACACACTCAATATTAGTTCTTTACGATATCAGTTTCATAGACTTCATTGAAGTTCATTTTATTTGTTTTCGTAATGGTAGAACCAAGGAAAGGATTGCCCTCCCGAACCGCGCAGAGCCAAGGAAACGGCATACTGGTGCCTGAAACGTGTTACATGGACGCCACGCAGACCCAACGTAAGGCCTTCAATTACTAACTGATAACATGCGTTTGTAATTATGTTATTGCCTCTAAAATGTCTGAGGGTCTTGAAAAGCACTGTAAAAAAATCACGTAGTATTCTTCTTGTTGATTCAGAGGGCAGCAGCCAGTGTCATGAAGGTGCTGTAGTGGCAGAGACGTGTCGCCTGGATCTCCCAGATGATCCACTGCCTATCCCCCAGAGAAAGGGTCCCCTCCTGGGCTGCCCCGGCACCACCACCACTGAGGACGGCCCCCTGTCCCTCCTCCCCCGCCTGAAGCTCATCCCCGCCAATGCCCAACAGCGCCCCCTGGAGGGGATAGCCCGCATCGCACCTCTTAGAGCCACTTTCACCCAATGTGGCCTCTCTCACCAAGAGCTGGAGAGAGGAAAGAGGAGGAAAAGTAGCGAGAAGGAGGAAGATGAGGAAGTGGTTGACAAGCCTTTGGACCTTTCCGACTCCCCACAGAAGGCCCTCGTGCCTCCGCTCAATGCCCAGAGAGGTAGCAGCGTCCCTGCATCAGAGAACCAAGACAGAGGCCAAAAGCGGCACATCCTATTTAAACATCCCTCTACCTCTCCAAGTGATGAACGATACAAAAATGTGTTGCTTAGTCAGCAGGTAGAGCCATGATTTTTCATGTATTTTTCTTAACAAATTACACAAGATGTTATACAGGTACATTAGTCACATTTGAGCATTGTTATAGATGGGTTCATCTTGGAAACCCAGAACAAAAATCCTGATAAATCCAAATAACCAGTGACATAAAACCAAAGCACCCAAATTTTTGGGGGGTTTGTTTGATAATTTAACACTAGGTACACATTACACAGAAAAGTGCACAACTTATTTGCATTGTGATCCTCATGAAGGCATGTGGCAGGATAAAAAAAACAGATGCTAAAATGGCAGGTCAACTTGGTTATGTTCCTCGTTAGTCGTCGCATCCCACAGTCTTTTGACAGACGATACCATTTATGTTACGTTGTCTGTCTATGAGATATTATAGATGGGTAGATCAAGAGCTCTTTTTCTTTGACACGTTCACCCGTCTTATGCATCAACATACTACTGTACCCGAGTAGCCCCTGCTTTCCTATTTGTCCATTTAGACCCACAATGTCAACCACGAGCCAATCAGAAAGCGGAGTCGGGAGGATACTGAAAAACTGAAGCAGACCTCTGTCCTGCAGGCCAACCCCTGTGCTCGTGTGAAGAGGAGCCCTCCACAGGACAATACTGGTACTGCATCAACAACGCTGCCCTCCAATGCCCCTGAAACTCCACTGGGAAAAGGTATTGTGTTGCAACTCTGCATAATAGTCATTCATTGATACTGAAATTGTGTTTTTTTTTCTCGATTGACTGGCCCTTAAGCATAGTCTAAGCAAGCAATTTGAATAGAAATGTCATAATGTTTCATTTCCTACCGTTTGTTTAGCCAAGCTGATGCCAGCAGAGCAGATGTGGAGCCTTGACCCAGAGGCGGCCCTCTCCCAGTATGATGTAGACACCCCTACTCGAGCAGAAGTATGACATTCACCAAATTCATCTGCTACTTTCCTATACCCTCTATGTATACTTGCAGTTCTTCACTCGTGTGTGTGTGTGTGTGTGTAGCCCCTCTGTGAAGGTGAGTCTGTCGATATGGACTGCACCTTCGTCAGCCCCAGCCTGCTCCACCGAGGAGCTCCAAGAACCAGCTCTGTTACCGGTACAGCTTACTACATTTTCGAACAAAATCTTTGATACATTCCCAAACATCTGATTTTAATTTAATCAAATACGGCAAAGAGGAGATAGCAATGAAATCCTTACTTTTATCTTTCAAGTTGCATTAGATCAGTGATCACTTCAGTGATGGGAGGAAGGACGGTTACATTCGAGCAGGACCCATATAAACAAGCCAACCAACCATGTAACCAAATTCAAAACCCTTCTTTTAGGGATTGGTCAGAGGGCCAACGACAGCTTGGCTGAGATATTCGACAGAACAGGCTACGGGGAGTACGAGTCGTGTCCTCAGCATAACGGCTCATATTTGGACAAAGAGGAACCCCATCATGGGGAGGAAGAATTTGATGATAAGGAGGAGGAGGAAGAGCATAAGGATGGTAAGGATTTTACACTGTATTTTCTCTATAATCTTCTATACTTGTTTATTTTATTTGACCAGGCAAATTGGTTGAGAATGACCAAAATGACCTGGTCAAGTAGTACAACACTTGAGATGAATTTGCACATTCGTTGTTAAATATTTATATCAATATTTTAAACTGTAATTTTATTGTCCTCTCATTAAAAGCACACATGCTTCAACCTGGAACACCCAATGGAGAACACAAAGACAGGTGAGATCATAATCGTCAGACTAACCTAGAACACTTTCATGCCAGGTTTCTAAAAGTTTTTTTTCCTTCGTTGTCCTGTAGTAAAAACCTACCATTTGCACACGTGGTGGTGGTCCGCAAGAAAGCTGAGAGGAGGAAACTCAAGGGGCACACGTGTAAAGAGTGTGAAATCGTGAGTTGACTCGACTGTGTTTTGATGTGTGGAGCTGAAAGTGCCTGTCCATGGTCGTTTTCATTACATTTACATTTAAGTAATTTAGCAGACGCTCTTATCCAGAGCGACTTACAGTGGTGAGTGCATACATTTTCGTACTGGTCCTCCGTGGGAATCAAACCCACAACCCTGGCGTTGCAAGCACCATGCTCTACCAACTGGACCAAACTGAATAAATGTGGTGTTTTCCGTTTCAGAACTTTTTGCCAGATCAAACACAACCCACGATTTGTGACATATCTATTCCATCTCATCTCCCTCAGTACTACGCCGACCTTTCAGAGGCAGAGAGGGTGAAGAAGTTGTCAGCCTGTTCTCGGCACCGCTTCCGTTATCTTCCTCCATCAACCCCAGACCACTTTTGGGAAGTCGGCTTCCCTTCAACACAAACCTGTGTGGACAGAGGTATGCTACCCTATTCAATTGGATCCATTCAACAGAACGCAATGGTCATCAAATCCATAGTATTTAATACTGTAGTCTTTTCTACACAGAAGATCATACACAATTGCCTGATAATCTTCCCTGATGTTTTCCTGAACTTCCCAAAATCTCCCTGGTGCATTTCAGTCACGTCAAACCATTCTTCCTTCAGATTGAAATACTGTCAGACTGAATTGTAATAGATCACCCCATGTAAACACTGGCTAATGATTATATAATTTTTGTCACACGGTTGGGTTGTGAGAATTTTCTGATATCAAAATGGGGTCGTGGGCCACAAAGGTTTACAAACCCCTGGTATTAATTGTGACTGATGTCTAAGCACTGATTTCTTCTGAGGAGTGCATTGCTGTTGTCTCAGCCCTCAAAGGGGCGTTTTCCCCCTTGCTTCTATTCAATGTCAAACTCCACTTAATGAGATTAACAACATTGTGCTTCTTGTTTCTCCTACCAGGTTATGTAAAAGAAGATAATGATCCAGAGCAGCGCTTAAGGAGGAGAAGACCTTACAATGCTCTCCCCCAAAGGCAAGGAACAGAAGACTTAAACCAGTAGGGGAAAATAAATACCCAAACATAATGTAAAACTGTATTTAATTTTCACTGCAACAATCTGCCAGTATCATAATCCTAGTGCCTCAAAGGAATGTGTGCCTGTTGTGGTATATACACCCAGAGATATTTCAGATTATTATAATTGTTTAAAACAATTGAATGGACCGTCAGGTCAGAGTTCTCCCAATGTCCTCAAAAAATGAATACAGAATATGCAGCAAGAACCTCTGCTCAGTTAATTATTCTTTTTGAAACTAATATGCACCGTTGACCACTACTCTTCGGCTGTCCCCATAGGGGAAAGTACTTTAAACCATTGCCTATGGGGACAGCCAAGGAATCGTTTTTTTTGTTTTATTTTGGTGTATTTGTAGAAGAAAGAAATGTGTTTGTTACTCACCTTCAAGTATATCACATCCTAGGAAATTGTATTTAATGGAAATATATAGAATCTTTATTTCTGCTTTACAGCAAGTTGTAGAAAAGGCACAGTAAATGATAAATAATCTCAATTGAAGCATACATTATTGTGCTATGTTCCAAAAGCAAAAAAATATCACTGTGGGAAATTGAGTGCAAGTAAACTCGTTGAAACATTCAGTGAGGTAGAAGTAGTTTCTTTCGCAAAGGTCTCATCGCACTTGGGAAGTACTTTCAGAGTACACCAGCAGGGCTTCTCCAACATGGCTGAAGAAAACACTAAGGAGCAAACCAACACAAAATCACTGAAGTAAATA
Source organism: Salvelinus fontinalis (assembly GCF_029448725.1). NCBI lineage: Eukaryota > Metazoa > Chordata > Actinopteri > Salmoniformes > Salmonidae > Salvelinus > Salvelinus fontinalis. The sequence goes on along the minus strand of NC_074671.1, from coordinate 27,086,472 downwards.
GTAACTTCAACAAACACCATGATCACCAAACTTGATATATAGGCTTTAAAGTAGCAGACTATAAACTGACCGAGTCTTCAGGGAATATCATCAACTGCTATTTGTCTTGAATGTAAAATTGGTGACTGGATAGATAGACATTATTTACACAGGTAGAGAGAACTCACCAGCAGAAAGTTGACGTGTTAACTTCAATGTTAAAAACAAGTGGGGATAGGCATGTGGCAAACACCTAGACAGGGTAGAACAAGACACGGATATGTAACTGGCACATCCACTGTCCCTGAAGGAAGTCTAAAACATAATTAATTTACTATTTAACTGTCGGTTTTATGACACAATCGTTTACTTAGGTTATTACGGCAGGTTCTGCCAATTACCAATAATAGCTAATACCTTTTTCTGTAGATGGGAGATGGTGGAAGGTAACAAATAAAGAAAATAATCTTGTGGGAAATAAAGATATGTTTACCGTTGATCATTAAGTTGAATTCTGACTTTCATTACCTTGGACAAAAAGATCCAGACCCCGCAGTGCTCAAGGGGTAAACCACTCTTTAGTTTGACTGATGCCAACAGCAAGAAAAAACCCAACAAGGCACTGTGGAAGATAAGTGTTTGTTACTACAGTGTATAATGTCAAAAGTGTATATTTTAAAGATTTGGAAACCCTATTAGCAAGTTGATTTTATGAGATTGCTTTTAACATGCTCAACTAGACATCTGAGTTTTACCTGGCACAACAGCCACTGTGAAATCTTGGGGACAGGAGGAAAGGGAATTCCAAGGCACCAAATAGGTCACCTAGATGGAATAAACAAGCAAAGATAAACCCAGCCATCAAAACAGATTACGTTCCCTCCTCCAAACAGGAAGGGGGGTGTTAAGAGATGTAAAATCAGCACTTGACCAAGATTTAAAATCAGTGTAACATTGGGATAACTGGACCAATACAGTTACATAATTGCAAAAGACCAAGAATAAGGAAGACATTGAGACAACTGCATTGAAATAGCAAACAGCTGTTCATATACAGTGAATTCAGAAATTTAGACCCCCTTTTCCACATTTTGTTACGTAACAGCCTTCTAAAATTGATTACATTTTTTTTACTCATTAATCTACACACAATACCCCATAATGACAAAGCGAAAACAGGTTGACATTGTTGCACATAAATTAAAAATGTAAATATCTTATTTACATAAATATTCAGACCCTTTGCTATGAGAATTGAAATTAAGCTCAGGTGCATCCTGTTTCCATTGATCATCCTTGATGTTTCTACAACTTTATTGGAGTCCACCTGTGGTAAATGAAATTGATTGGACATGATTTGGAAAGGCACACACCTGTCTATATAAGGTCCCACAGTTGACAGCCCATGTCAAAGTAAAAACCAAGCCATGAGGTCGAACGGTCCGTAGACCTCCGAGACAGGATTGTGTCGAGGCACAGATCTGGGGAAGGGTACCAAAACATTTCTGCAGCATTGAAGGTCCCCAAGAACGGTGGCCTCCATTATTCTTAAATGGAAGAAGTTTAGAACCGCTAAGACTCTTCCTAGAGCTGGCCGCCCAGCCAAATTGAACAATCGGGGGAGAAGGGCCTTGGTCACGGAGGTGGAGATGGGAGAAACTTCCAGAAGGACAACCATGTCTGTAGCACTCCACCAATCAGGCCTTTATGGTAGAGTGGCCAAACGGAAGCCACTCCTCAGTAAAAGGCACATGACTGCCCACTTGGAGTTTGCCAAAAGGCACCTAAAGGACTCGCAGACCATGAGAAACACGGTTCTGTGGTTTGATGAAACCACGATTGAGCTCTTAGGCCTGAATGTCAAGTGTCACGTCTGGGGGAAACCTGGCACCATCCCTACGGTGAAGCATGGTGGTGGCAGAATCATGCTGTGGGGATGTTTTTCAGAGGCAGGGACTGGGAGACTTCAGGATCGAGGGAAAGATGAACAGAGGAAAGTACTGAGAGATCCTTGATGAAAACCTGCTCAGGACCTCAGACTGGGGCAAAGTTTCACCTTTCAACACGACAATGACACTAAGCAGACATCCAAGACAATGCAGTATTGGCTTCGGTACAAGTCTCTGAATGTCCTTGATTGGCCCAGCCTGAGCCCGGAATTGAACCTATTCGAACATCTCTAGAGAGACCTGAAAATAGCTGTCCAGCAACGCTCCCCATCCAACCTGACAGCTTGAGAGGATTTGCAGAGAAGAATGAGAGAAACTCCTCAAATACAGGTGTGCCAAGCCTGTAGCGTCATACCCAGGAAGACTTGAGGTTGTAGTCGCTGCCAAAACAAAGTACTGAGTAAAGGGTATGAATACTTATGTAAATTATCATTTTATTTTCTAAAAAAAACATGTTTTACTTTGTCATTATGGGGTAGTGTGTGTAGATTGATAAATGTTCAATTAAATCCATTTTAGAATAAGGCTGTGACGTAACAAAATGTGGAAAAAGTCAAGGGGTCTGAATATTATCCAAATGCACTGTAGCTACAGAAAACAATTTGATCGATTGGTGGGGAAGAAACGGTCCAAAGGTCTTACCAGTAGGGTGTGCAGCGAAGGCCAACAGCAACACACTAGTTTCAGGATTAATGACAATTATAACTTACATTAATTAATGACAAAATGGATTGAAGAGTGCACTGCACATACACAAAGACACACACCCCAGGTGAACTATGAAAGGACATCGGGGAAAAAATCTGCAAAGCCCCCAAAAGTTATTCCCCCTCAAACTTAATGTGACAGCAATTAGTGACAATAACTTGATTGCCCCTGATAGTCTACTGAAGCTATAGATTGTAACATTATTTTAACTTTTTACAGTCAATTTAAAAATGCTTTGGACAATAAAGCAGTGATTAGGCCATTAACAGTTTTTTGGATCAAAGTATTTCCCTCTTACCTGAACAAATAGTTGATGTATTGTTGTTCAAGGTCACTGTAATATAGATCAGGAAAACAAACATGTTGTTGCATAGTATTCACAACAGGAAACCAGTTTTTCAATCTTTTTTTTTACACAAGGGATGCAAATGTAACTATAATGTAAATTATAGTTTACCTCAAATGACTGGACTTGAAGTGTGTCTGGAACACTCTATAGGCACCTGAAATTGATGTATTTCTGTATTAATATTGTGTTGCTAAGTGTATTCAGCGATTTAATTTTATATGCTATACGCTTTAAACATATAACGACACAATCCCACAGCTGGTTTTATTCCAGACAGACTTGCCAACACAGAAGAGATGTGCCAAGGCCCACATGTAACCACCAGAGTCAAACTGAGGGTCATAGAGGGGGAGGTTGATGGCCGACATCAACAGCAGACTCACACTAGAAAGAAAGCCAATAGCTTACAATTCCATAGTCTTCAAGGACAATCAGGCTAGCTTCCAACAGCATACCCAATAGCAGATGTATGAGGTATAATATAGTATTACAAGGGGAAGTTAACCTAATATCCAAAATGTCCCAAGTGATTCCATACATTGAAACTCGTTACGTGGAGTTTGCCTTCTCTCCCTGCAGTCTAGAACTGGAAAGCTGCAAAAACGGGTCAGACTGGTGACGTGCCTTTGTGCATTGCTAGCTCTGCTCTGTTGTCAGAGTGATTGAGAAATCTGGAAATCGTGGACAAAGTGTTTTATTGAAAGTGTATGGCCAATTTCTTAAATCAAAAGTACTATTGGTTTTGAGTCAGGAAATGTGAACTTTTTCACCTAAAACTATTGAGAATTTTATGTGGCTGACAGCAACAACAGTGGAAATGGGTACCAACTGCGCACTTGTGTGGCCAACTCTGACGTATATGCCCATATTTGGAGCTTTAAGTCACCAGAAGAGAAAGCGAGCGTTCAGACGTATGTCGTCTAATAATTGCAGTTGAGTTGATCTTATTGTGTTGTAGCCTAGGTGCTTTACCAGTTAGGATATGTTGAGGAGATAAGACCGTAATTGTGTCATCTTACATTGCAGAATAGACTGAATAAAAATTAAAGCTGTTACATTTTAATTACTTAGGATCGGGTCTACTCACTTTTTTTTTTCATATTCTCCAATGTCTGTGTTGGCCAGCAACTGGTTTTAGAAGTGAGGGGGACATAATTATATATTTTTTTATCCAGTCAGATGAACACTCCAAACAGCCTACCCTACCGCTCGGAGGTGTCCGCATGGTCCTAAAGCACACCGTTGACTGTTTTGTATCACATTCCAATGATAAAACTGGGGGGGGGGACAAAAATACAATTTCACAATGTGGGGCATGTCCCACCTGTCCCCAATGAAAGTTGCGCTCCTGACATTTCATGCTTTTAACAACTGTATAGATTTGTTTGAAATACATGGCCCCAGGAACCACCTGGGGTAGGCCTATTTGGTTGCATGTAGTCTGGTCTATTGTGTATTCGTAACCCCTACCTTCCCCTATCAATAGTGGTCATGAGTATCCTACCAATATAATTACGTTTAGCCATGTGGCCATAAATGTATTACAGATTCAAAATACCGGCACCCCTCCAAGTAGTTTCTAAATCACTCGTGAGTATTTAATCATCAGACCTGTCTGTAAGTTGTTATTTACTTAGTATAACTAATCTGAAACATTGTGTATAAGGGCCTTAATCTATGCCATTTAGCAGACACTTTTATCCAAAGCGACTTAGTCATGCGTGCATACGGGTGGCCTGAGAATTTAACCCACTATCATGGTGTTGCAAGTGCCATGCTCTACCAACAGAGCTACAGAGGAGTTTTTACGTTAAGGGATTCCCCCACGAGAGCGTACCCATCTCCACTGTTGCAGTTGGCCACATAAAATAATGATAAAATAATCGTTTTAGGTGGAAAAGTACCCATTTCCTGTCTCAGAACCGATAGTACTTTTGGTAAAAATGGCTAATTCGTTCATAAACTTTCAATAAAAACTTAATATACGGATTTTTCAATCACTCTTTGACTGACAACGGAGCAGATTTTGCAATGCACAAAGACACGTAACCAGCCATGTGATCCGTTTTTGCAGATTTCCAGTTCTAGGCTGCAGGGAAAGAGAGGCAAACTCCACCTAACTAGTTTCAGTGTATTGAATCGTTTAGGGATTTTTTTTATTTTAGGTATACATCCCCTTTAAAGTCAATAAAACCAATACAAATCCAGTTTTGAAAACTTACTAGCTACTTTTTCTGTTAGACTACTGAATATCGAAACTTTTATTATATTAACGATAAGAAGACTTGGAACAAACCTTAATAGCTTCATCCATGGAATTCGCTGTTAAAAAAAAAAAAATATATATATATATATATATATATATATATATATATATAAGTGATTACATGTGTATTATCGACCTTGCCCAAAGTTCAGTGTGGGTACAAGCTTACACTTACCTCCATCTGGGTTAACTTCAGGATCAGGCAATTCACCACTTCAGAAGCATTGTGAAGAGTGAAGAAGAAAGGGATAGGCTGGAATATGAAAAGCGGACATCTTAGATCAGTGTCTGTCATGATAGTAGGTATACAAAATCAAGATCTAGAGCAACGTGGAGACCTTATCCCATGGTGAGAGATGCTCCCATCATTTGGGGTCATTTGATGAGTGAAATCCTAGTGTTTGCCCAGTTTCACCTTAAAAGTGTTTGTAACAGAAATAGCTTGCATGATCAGGAGTGAATGACTCACCAAGCATGAAAGAGCTCTGGACCCAGCATAAATATTCCCTACAAACAGGAGGGATCCCGGAAGCCAGGAAAGTGCTGCTGACCTGTAGGATAATGGGGTATAATACACAAGGTCATCATCCAGGGATTAAAGTTATCTGTCACTGCCATGGATTTCCAACATAGATTTTTTTTTTTACATGAAGGGGAGGTTAACTTGGCCCTGCAACCAATCAATCTGAGATCAATTTAAATTTCAGTCATGGGATTTTGTTTTGCTTTAATTCCTGTCATCAACCACTAGAGGGTGGTCACAGTCAGACAGTGCCACCTTGGATAACCCCCTTGCATTCCCTAATGCTGGGAATACACAGGACAAATGTAGAGGTTACCTGGGAAAGCCACTTATATCCACCAATCCAAGCTTCCCAGAGAGCAGAAGCAGCAGGCCCCCAATAAAAGTCTGCCATCTGTACAGAATATAGGAAGATGTTTGCGGCATTATTAATTTGCGAGAATCATCCGTAGGCTAATGCTCTAATTACGCAAAAGTTTTTTTATCGGAATATTGCACAGATGTTATTTAACACTAACTAGTGTAAACAAATGTTACTTACCCCTGAAATAGGGTTGGATATGTAAATTTCAAGACAGACAGGACATACTGTAAAACAAACGACAAAATGTATCTATATGGAATTAAGAATTACTACCTCAACTGCACAGCGCTGAACGGAGGTTTAAAACCCGGAAGAGGCTATGAGGTCTTGTTACAGTGTTAGAATACAGCCACACATTAAGCAGGAAACACATAGTTGCTTTCTTTATCTTTGATACAGCGACATACTTGCATGCCAACCAGCTAAAATCTATAATTTATCACTGATAAATCAAGCAACCGTTGTTCATGAGAGAGCATTGATGTTGGTAGGTCTGTTTGCCTGACTAGCCTGTATCTGTGGGAAAGCCAGCGAAAACTCACCTTATTCGTGAAATACGATACTACATAAAAGAAACAAAATATAAGACCAGTAACATGTCTTTTGAAATGCATTTGTCTTCCCGTCTCGTAGTTAAAGATTGATCATTTTACATCATCAAGCTTTTGGTTCACCCTCAGAATGGCCGGGCATCTTTGAACGGGGTTCGAAGTTATGACACGTCATCACACAACCAAGAAATTAACCCTTACCTTAACCATTCGGAACCATTTTAACCCTATTCCAAACTTTTACCCTTATGGAGTGAACGTTATTTATAATATGGGTTACATGGATAAATTAAAATGGATGACCCTCCCTTCAGCAAAATATGTTTTACCTAAACCCTCCCTGAACGCTTGAGAGAAAAAAAACAAGTGACCCTCCCCTATACCCAAAGTAATAACTAAAACATGTGGAGAACATGTCTACCTTTTACCCTCACTTCTTGGACAGACCAGGGCTGTATGCATTACATGGCAACGAAGGAAATTTGATGTTGCGCAGGGCTGCGGGCCAGAAGGTTGATGGTTCACAGAACACCATGGACCTTTATAGTAGGTCCATGGTGTTTAAAGTAGTAGGATCTTTATAGTAAAATCATTGCATGACTATCATCGTATTTGCAGGTCCGAGAAGAAGGAAAAAAAATCGCCTTTTGTATATATTTCATGCAATTCTATGTAATTTTACATACTAGCTAAATATTTTTTCAAACCACACAAATTACAGGCTAAGAATGGACAAGTAGATAGGCCTGTGTTCATCTTATCATATTTTTCCAATGCCAAATCAGTGTGTCTTGTTTGCAACAAAACTGTCCCTGTTCGCAAATAATTAAATCTGAGCCATTAGGAGAGCATGGTACTTTCTCTCAAGAGTTAGGCCTACCTTTCCACCAGTGGTGTGTATTCATGGATTCAAAGGGTAGCCATGCTTCCCAATTACTTTTTACAAATAAAAAAAGAATACATCTTTCCTCTGTTGAATCATTTTCCTTTAATTTGCAAGAGACTGAATGTATCTTACAGGAGAAAGCAGTGGTGGTTCTAGACCATTTCAACTGGGGGGGCCAAGCTGGGGCCAGTTGTACTGTTAGAGGGGCCAGTTACATTAGACATTATTGTTGTCATCGTTTTCTTCACTGCATTGCAGGCATTAGCAGGCAAAAGACCATGTTCATAATCATCATCGTTGCCACTGTCTAATAACGGATGTAAAAAAAGAACGATAGCAAAAAATGTGTAATGTAAAAATTATTTCATACTCCACATTTAGGGGGGCCACGAGGGGGTCCAAAATTGTTGTCACAGGGGCACTGCCCCCCCAGAACAGCCACCGGGAGAAAGCACCCGAGCGAGCAACTACGTGTAGGCCATCTATCTGATGCTGTCTGGTCCAAACAAGTATGCCATTGTTGCTGGCCGTAGCATTGAAGGCAAGGGAAGCCAGCGAGCATCTGACCTCCCTTGACAAGAACAGTATAAAATAATTAGCCAATCAGCATTAATCAAGCTCAACCGTGAATGCACCAAAAAAAAAGTGTCAAGGTAAACCAGTTTGGATTTGGCTACTCTTTTTCCATGGCTTAATCTAACGAAAGGTCACAAGTGTTTCCCTAAAAGCTGTCTGGGTTTAAACATCTTCTATTGTACAGAATACGAACAGCTTATTAATTGAAAATGACAGAAGTAGATTACTTTCCAAGCAAAGTAAAAATGTTGTCTCCTCAATTATAGGTTGTAGCTCAGCCTCTGAATGACAAAGAAACTAAACAATGATATCCCCATATGCATCAGAGTCGGATCTTTCCCTACATGCTTCTGCATTGCTTGCTGTTTTGGGTTTTAGGCTGTATAAGCACTTTGTGACATCTGCTGACGTAAAAAGGGCTTTATAAGTACATTTGATTTGATATTTTACAGCTTGTTTCTAGCATAAAGCATCACAGACCAAAGCGCTGTTATAGACCACTTTATGTAATCGGATCCTAACAAGGGTTAGGCCTGTGCTTTTTGCCATTTTCTTTCATAGAACGTAGACCTATGGCATACTCTCTCATACCCCCTCGAATTCGAATCTTAGTTATAACTTAGCAGCCCTTCACTGGCAGGGATGTGGGCTATTTAAAGAGTGCATGGTGGGTGGAGGAATTGACCAACAAATCTATGGATATAGCAGCTTATAACCTAATTTAATCTGCCAAACAGGTAGGCCTACCTCTTAATTCTTACATAGGAAGAAATAGCCATCAACACACAGCCCTCTTGTTGTTAGTAAAAGTCTAATTAACATTAAGATGGTTTAAATGAGTTATGCCTACTCGAATTTGCCTACTTTCAGCACCATGAGCTGTCCATTTCCGATTGATTGTGCTGCAGCTGCTGCTTCAAGTATCAGCACCAAAATATAAATTACTCGAATCTAGCTTATTGTGAGTTCAGTTGTGAGTCCAGTGGTTCACTCAGGTTAGCTCAGCCAGAGTTTTTCCCCCTCGTGATGTAATCTGCTGGGTTGTTAGCAGTGTCGACATATCTCCACTCCTTAACATGTGAGATATTGTATCTCAGCGACTCTGGTACCGACAAACACTTTGTAACGTCACAACTCCGATTGCAGCCAGTATAAGACGGTTGTTGAATCTGAACACAGGGTAGTCCTGCGGATCTCCAAAGTAAGCTCAGTTTGCAGAAGACGAGCTAGTTGTGCTCCAGTCAGGGCAGCACTGAGATCCAGGTGGGGTATTGAGAGATGGTGCTTGGGTGCCACACGAGTTCTTGCCATGAGAAATGAGACATGTACTTGTCCTTGGTCGTCCTCGATGAGGAGATGGCTCTATCTGAAGCATCGCAAAATATGTGGATGTTGGTGGTCACTATGGCACTGTCTATATTTGGAGGGACATAACACCTAGGGATGACGACCTCTGACAGCGTCGGAAGTTTACGCTCCCACTCCTTCCACTGGTCTAATAGGGGTGCCTGTAAGATGGTGTCTTGCCATCCCCTCTGCTTCTTCCAGAGCTCCTGTACCAGGATCTTTGCTCTCGTCGTGTAGGGGATGATATATCCCAGGGGCTCGTACTGGCGGGCAAGAGTACGGTAGACTGTCTTCATGGTGGGCGTCGGCTCCACCACAGGGCGGTACTTGTACCCCAATGTATCTGTAGGGCAGTGCCAGCGGAGTCCTAATGTGGGCTCTTCAGGGTCCACACAGTCTTGGAAGAGCCACAGTTCTGCGCTCACAGATCTGGCTTCTTTAGGGAGATGCTCAACAATGGCCGGGACATTACTCGCCCATTGACAGATCTCGAATCCTCCGTGGCAGGCAGAGTCTTTGTCTTGTTCACCAGCTGGCGTGCTTCCTGGGATGCAGGCAGGCTATGCAGGCAATTGTCGATGTAGAAGGCATGTTCCACCATCTATAGCACATCCTCGTTATCATCCTTGTGATCTCACACATGTTGCTGCAAGGTGAATGTGGCGCAGCAGGGGCTGTAGGTCATGCCAAAAGGAAGAACCTGCCATTCGTAGACATCTGGTCCTTGGTCACTCTTCAGATCCCTCCACGGGAATCAGAAAAGGCCTCGGTCTTGGGGTAGCAGGCGCGCTTGATGAAACATGGCCTTGACGTCTCCACAGATGTCTCCACTGTGTGCTGCCTGAATTTCAGGAGGATGCCAAGCAGGTAAAGGTCTCAAGGTGGGTCCTGTTAGGAGGAGTTTGTTAAGAACTTGGCCCTTGTACGCTAAGGAACAGTTGAACACTAGCCTGTTCTTTCCATTGTGGTGCAGGATGTACCAGGACTCCTCTTCCGTGTCAACCTCTTCTTGGGGGAACTTGATCACATAGCCTGCAGTTTCTAGCTTCTGAACTTCTTGGCAGTAGATCTTCGCCTGCTCTGGGTTCTTGGGTAAACGCCACTCAGGACTCTTCAGGTGAGCCAAGACTGCCTCCTTTGGTACTTTCAAGCGTGGAGAGTCCTTAAATCGGAGTAGAGGAGTGGCGTGCAACATCTCCTGCAGTCACATGTACGGCGTCAGTCTCAAGGGTGCGGATAGCCTCATGATCTTGCTTGGACCGGGTCACTATCTTCTTGTTGAGGCAAGGCAGGGTATCAATCTGCCACAGCTTCTCCTCATGGCAGAAGAGGCCATCTGAACAGGAGATGGTGGAAGGCACTGATGTTCCTTGCCGGAATTGGACGGGGAGTTGGAAGGCCCTTGGAGTGCTTAACCAAGTGTTGTGTTGACTGCAACAGGTCCACCTTGAGGGCCCATGCACACCGGTTCCATTGGTGTCAGCAAGTGGGGGTGATCTGAACCGATCAGGACCAGGGGACTGGCCTTGGGGAAAGTCTTGAGGGGAAGACCTCGGAGGTGTTGGTAATGCTTCTGCAAAGCCTCCACTTGGTAGGAGTACTCTGCGAGGTCTAGGTCATCAGCAGTGGTTTGGTTATACTGAACTGCTTGGACGGGTTGCACACTGGTGAAAACTTAAGTGACTGAGTGGCATTTTAACTGCACCACCTCTTGATGTACAGTCCTAAGCATCAGGGACGCCAGCTGCTGAACAGCAGAGGGAAGGACAATGGTACGCTCTGAGCTGTCATCTAGGACTGCATAGGTTTCGAGGTGTCTGTTACCATTGTGGAGCCAGACTTTGACCACCTTTAGCATCACACGGCCAGAGTGATTTGGTCGGTCCAAGTAGACTGTAGTCGGAGGTGTCTTTGCAGATGTTGCACGGCTTCTTTAGGGTGCAGGAATCTGGCTGGTGTCCTCGCCCACACCGCTAGCACCGGTCTTTATCCTTGACCCACTGAGCTATTTGGTGTTTGGAGAGCTTCTTAAACTTCTCACAAGACCTGAGTTAGTGCTCTTGGTTCTTTCAGAAAGGGCAGTATGGTTTAGGCTGCTCTTTGCCCTTGGATGCCTTCCTTTCCTGCGGAGCTGAGGACTCTGAAAGCTCAGTAGTCTGGTCTGTGTTGTAGAGGACGGTGGCAGACTTGTTCTCGTTGTGGGAAGGTGGGCGCTGTTCTTTAGCTCTCTTTTCCTCTTTCTGGTACAACTTGAAGGCTCGACTGGCGTTCCGCTTGGCCCGAGACTTGACATGTAACCATGCAGTCAGGTATACATGTGGTCTGTGAACAGAGGGAAACAGGATAAAATAAATAGAAAATTGCTACAATGTAAATCCAATAAACAATATTACATTAAACAGTAATGTCAGTAATCTCTATGCACAATTTACAATAAGAGAAAATTAACACCATAATTCCTCTCGAGAATTAACATTAGTTACTCCAGCTGGTATGCTAATTACATAATTGTGCAAAATGGTATGAGAACTGGTGAAGAAAGTTACCCCTCTACATAAACATTTATTGTATTTACATATAACAATAGCAACAGGAACACTATAAAAGTATTTGTTTGGACTTACATTTGGTAAAGAAACGCACAAATATCCCCTCCAAGAAAGCCAACCGAACAAGTGGTTGCATGGTAAATAATCCAATAATAATTGGTAGGACATATGAAAGGAACCATCAAAGAGTTTACCGGAATCTCTAAATGAAAACACTGGCAGATCAATTAAATTTAGAGGATTCTAAATTAATATCTAAGGGGCTTTTATACACTATTAAATAGGCCTACTGTCACACCAGCCTTCACTTTGGCTCCCCCTCCTGTCCAGCTCAGGCGTTCGACGTTGCCGGCCTTCAAGCTGCTGCCGAACATACTGCTGGCAAAGGCCCTTCACTCGTCAACTCCGGACTTGTCTCTTCATCATTACACACACCTGGTTCCAATCCCCACTCTATCACTGTATAATTACTCCCTCTGCCATTTGTCTTTGTCGGTCATTGTAGATGTTGCTTATTTTCCTGTGAGGAATCTCTCCTACTATTTCCTGAGTACTTTATATTTTGCACTTTGGGTTCGCCCTGTGCCTTTTTGTTTAAGATATATTTTGAGCACAACATTGTTTGGGTTTCATCCCACTCTGACCACTGGTGCTTAAATAAATTCAGTGTTCTAAATCTGCGACTGCCTCCTGTCTACTCCTCTCTACACCAGTGACAGAATGTCAGAATGTCTCTACCCAAGAAAACAGAAAGCAGCAAGACATCCCGACCTCTCTGCTGCCAGAGCGAAGCTCCGCCACCACGACTCCTGCCTGGAGCACCTCGGGACTGCCATGGACGAGGTGCTCCGGGTTGTACACCAACTGCAGGTTACACCACCACCTTCCCAGCTCCCCACCCGTCTCTGCCCTTCATCGTAGAGGTGGAAGCCTCCGAGGTTGGAGTAGGGGCTGTTCACTCCCAAAGCACTGGAGTGCCGCAAAAACTACATCCATGCGCCTTCTACTCACGGAAGCTGTCTCCCACGGAGCAGAATTATGACGTGGGTGTTCGTGAGTTGTTGGCCGTCAAGAAGGCGCTGAAGCATGGCGGCACTGGCTGGAGGGTGCTAAACACCCATTCATTGTCTGGAAGGACCACAGGAACTTGGAGTACATTCGAGCAGCGAAGTGGCTGAACCCGCGTCAGGCCAGGTGGGCCCCATTCTTTGCAAAGTTTGACTTTACCCTCCTGCCGGATGGGATTAAAGAACGTTAAGGTCGATCCGTTGCCCTGAGTGCATGACACAGAGGATCGGAGGGAGAAAGTGAAACCCATTATTCCCCTGTCCCGCATTGTGGCTCCTGTCGTGTGGATGTGGACATCCATCGAGCCCTGCGACAGGAACTTTCACCTGCCCACTGTCCCGAGGGGCGTATCTACGTGTGGGACCGTCTCCTCGCCTGGGCACACACCGCACCTGTGTCGGGACACCCGGGTATAGCCCATACTATCGACTGTCTCTCCGCCAAGTACTAGTGGTCCAACTTGGCCCGGGACGTCCGGGTTTACATCACTTCCTGCTCCACCTGCACACAGAGCAAGACACCTAGACATCTCCCCTATGGAAAACTCCACCCGCTGCTGGTTCCACAACAACCCTGGTCCCATCTCTCTGTGGACTTAGTCCCAAACCTTCACCCCTCAGAGGGGCACACCACCATCCTGGTCGTTGTGGACTGGTTTTCCAAAGCTTGTAATTTGATTCCTCTGCCTGGTCTCCCTACGGCCCTGCAGACCGTGGAGGCCCTCACGTCTTCAGGCACTACGGGATCCCGGAAGACATCTTGTCTGACCGGGGACCTCAGTTCACCTCCTGTGTCTGGAAGGCCTTCATGGAACGACAGGGGGTCACTGTCAGCCTCACTTCCGGGTACCGACACAAATCAAATGGGCAGGTGGAAAGGGTAAATCAGGAACTGGGTAGGTACCTTCGTAGTTAATATCAGGACCGGCCGGGGGATTGGCCTGCGTTTCTGCCTTGGGAAGAATATACACAAAACTCCCTCCGTCAGTCTGCCACTAACCTCACACACTTTCAGTGTGTTCTAGGCTGTCAGCAGGCCCTGGCACCGGAGTCAAACCATTTACATTTACATTACATTTAAGTCATTTAGCAGACGCTCTTATCCAGAGCGACTTACAAATTGGTGCATTCACCTTATGACCTCCAGTGGAACAGCCACTTTACAATAGTGCATCTAAATCTTTCTAAGGGGGGGGGGGGTGTCAGAAGGATTGCTTTATCCTATCCTAGGTATTCCTTAAAGAGGTGGGGTTTCAGGTGTCTCCCGAAGGTGGTGATTGACTCCGCTGTCCTGGCGTCGTGAGGGAGTTTGTTCCACCATTGGGGTGCCAGAGCAGCGAACAGTTTTGACTGGGCTGAGCGGGAACTGTACCTCCTCAGTGGTAGGGAGGCGAGCAGGCCAGAGGTGGATGAACGCAGTGCCCTTGTTTGGGTGTAGGGCCTGATCAGAGCCTGAAGGTACTGAGGTGCCGTTCCCCTCACAGCTCCGTAGGCGAGCACCATGGTCTTGTAGTGGATGCGAGCTTCAACTGGAAGCCAGTGGAGAGAGCGGAGGAGCGGGGTGACGTGAGAGAACTTGGGAAGGTTGAACACCAGACGGGCTGCGGCGTTCTGGATGAGTTGTAGGGGTTTAATGGCACAGGCAGGGAGCCCAGCCAACAGCGAGTTGCAGTAATCCAGACGGGAGATGACAAGTGCCTGGATTAGGACCTGCGCCGCTTCCTGTGTGAAGGCAGGGTCGTACTCTGCGGATGTTGTAGAGCATGAACCTACAGGAACGGGCCACCGCCTTGATGTTAGTTGAGAACGACAGGGTGTTGTCCAGGATCACGCCAAGGTTCTTAGCGCTCTGGGAGGAGGACACAATGGAGTTGTCAACCGTGATGGCGAGATCATGGAACGGGCAGTCCTTCCCCGGGAGGAAGAGCAGCTCCGTCTTGCCGAGGTTCAGCTTGAGGTGGTGATCCGTCATCCACACTGATATGTCTGCCAGACATGCAGAGATGCGATTCGCCACCTGGTCATCAGAAGGGGGAAAGGAGAAGATTAATTGTGTGTCGTCTGCATAGCAATGATAGGAGAGACGATGTGAGGTTATGACAGAGCCAAGTGACTTGGTGTATAGCGAGAATAGGAGAGGGCCTAGAACAGAGCCCTGGGGGACACCAGTGGTGAGAGCGCGTGGTGAGGAGACAGATTCTCGCCACGCCACCTGGTAGGAGCGACCTGTCAGGTAGGACGCAATCCAAGCGTGGGCCGCGCCGGAGATGCCCAACTCGGAGAGGGTGGAGAGGAGGATCTGATGGTTCACAGTATCGAAGGCAGCCGATAGGTCTAGAAGGATGAGAGCAGAGGAGAGAGAGTTAGCTTTAGCAGTGCGGAGCGCCTCCGTGATACAGAGAAGAGCAGTCTCAGTTGAATGACTAGTCTTGAAACCTGACTGATTTGGATCAAGAAGGTCATTCTGAGAGAGATAGCAGGAGAGCTGGCCAAGGACGGCACGTTCAAGAGTTTTGGAGAGAAAAGAAAGAAGGGATACTGGTCTGTAGTTGTTGACATCGGAGGGATCGAGTGTAGGTTTTTTCAGAAGGGGTGCAACTCTCGCTCTCTTGAAGACGGAAGGGACGTAGCCAGCGGTCAAGGATGAGTTGATGAGCGAGGTGAGGTAAGGGAGAAGGTCTCCGGAAATGGTCTGGAGAAGAGAGGAGGGGATAGGGTCAAGCGGGCAGGTTGTTGGGCGGCCGGCCGTCACAAGACGCAAGATTTCATCTGGAGAGAGAGGGGAGAAAGAGGTCAGAGCACAGGGTAGGGCAGTGTGAGCAGAACCAGCGGTGTCGTTTGACTTAGCAAACGAGGATCGGATGTCGTCGACCTTCTTTTCAAAATGGTTGACGAAGTCGTCTGCAGAGAGGGAGGAGGGGGGGGAGAGGGGGAGGAGGATTCAGGAGGGAGGAGAAGGTGGCAAAGAGCTTCCTAGGGTTAGAGGCAGATGCTTGGAATTTAGAGTGGTAGAAAGTGGCTTTAGCAGCAGAGACAGAAGAGGAAAATGTAGAGAGGAGGGAGTGAAAGGATGCCAGGTCCGCAGGGAGGCGAGTTTTCCTCCATTTCCGCTCGGCTGCCCGGAGCCCTGTTCTGTGAGCTCGCAATGAGTCGTCGAGCCACGGAGCGGGAGGGGAGGACCGAGCCGGCCTGGAGGATAGGGGACATAGAGAGTCAAAGGATGCAGAAAGGGAGGAGAGGAGGGTTGAGGAGGCAGAATCAGGAGATGGGTTGGAGAAGGTTTGAGCAGAGGGAAGAGATGATAGGATGGAAGAGGAGAGAGTAGCGGGGGAGAGAGAGCGAAGGTTGGGACGGCGCGATACCATCCGAGTAGGGGCAGTGTGGGAAGTGTTGGATGAGAGCGAGAGGGAAAAGGATACAAGGTAGTGGTCGGAGACTTGGAGGGGAGTTGCAATAAGGTTAGTGGAAGAACAGCATCTAGTAAAGATGAGGTCAAGCGTATTGCATGCCTTGTGAGTAGGGGGGGAAGGTGAGAGGGTGAGGTCAAAAGAGGAGAGGAGTGGAAAGAAGGAGGCAGAGAGGAATGAGTCAAATGTAGACGTGGGGAGGTTAAAGTCACCCAGAACTGTGAGAGGTGAGCCGTCCTCAGGAAAGGAGCTTATCAAGGCATCAAGCTCATTGATGAACTCTCCGAGGGAACCTGGAGGGCAGACCGAGGCTCCTGCGGTGGACGATTGGTTCCGGCGTGCCGAGGAGGTATAGAACATCGCGCACACCCGTCTCCACCGCGTCGTCCGCCGGCAGAAGGCGCAGGCCAATCGTCACCACAGTGTGGCCCTGGTCTTTCACCCCGGTGACAGGGTATTGCTTTCTACGAAGGATCTTCCCCTCCGACTGCCCTGCCGGAAGCTGAGCCCGCTGTTTATGGGGCCGTTCAAAGTCCTGAGGAGAGTAAATGAGGTGACGTACAGATTACAGCTCCCCGTCAATTACCGTATCTCACCCTCATTTCATGCATCTCTCCTCAGGCCGGTGGAAGCTGGTCACTTGGCTAGTGCTGGACCCCACGACGCACCTCCCCCTCCCTTGGATGTCAAGGGGGCCCCGGCGTACTCTGTACGCAGCCTGTTGGACTCACAGCATCGTGGGGGGCTTTTCCAGTACCGGGTCGACTGGGAGGGGTACGTCCCGAAGAGCGGTGCTGGGTTCTGGTGCGGGATGTCCTGGATCGTTCTCTCATTTGGGACTTCCACAGGCGTCGTCCTGACCAACCCTCACCGCGTCTCCAGGGTCGCCCCAAAGGTTGGTGGCACCCTGCTGCTGGAGCAGTGCCTCGGGGGGTACTGTCTCACCAGCCTTCGCTTTGGCTCCCCCTCCTGTCCAGCTCAGGCGTTCGGCGTCGCTGGCTTTCTAGCTGCTGCCGAACCTACTGCTGGCAAATGACCTTCACTCATCAACTCTGGACTTGTCTCGTCATCATTACACACACCTGGTTCCAATCCCCACTCTATCACTGTGTATATATATATATATATATTCCCCCTGCCATTTGTCTTTGTCGGTCATTGTAAATGTTATTTGTTTTCCTGAGAACTTTATATTTTGTACTTTTGGTTTGCCCTGTGCTTTTTTGTTTATGAAGACATATTTTGAGCACAACAGCGTTAAGGTTTCGTCCTGCTTTGATCTATGGTGTGTAAATACATTCAGTAGTTCTAAACCTGTGACTGCCTACTCCTCTCTACACCAGTGACACCTACGTCATGGGCAAGAAACATATTGTTTTTAATAAAGTCAATTATAGTAGTAGCAAGCTATCAAAGTTGACCTCCAGTCCATCCTTCTCATCTTCGCCCTCTCCTTCTCGAACAGAACATAGGCTAGTCCTAATCCCACATTTCTTTCAGAAGAAGCCTTTGACTCCTCCTGAAATGCCGCGGTAGGCCTACACAGCACAGCCATTGGTTAGGCAGCACAAAAAATTGTTTTTGATCAGCAAGAGCAGAGCAGGCCCGGGCTCAGGGGTGGAATAGCCATTGCAGTGTGTAATGCAGCCTAGTTTTATTTACATCCCAGCAGTGGTCTTAGAAATATAATTTTGCTCTGTGCTTCTCCAAGCATGCACTTTGTAGGCAATTGATCGTTTTGAAACACTAAGCATATAGGTGCACTTGATATTGCACAGCTAGCAGAGAATCTGAGATGAGGGGCGGCATCGGGCACATGTCAATATAGAGCCTAATAAGAAAGTAATTCTAAAACAGAGAAATATAGACATTTTATCCATTACATGACATTTACCTTAACCATTCAGAATGAGTGACTAAACTAAACCCGTAACTTAAAACTTTTAAGTTTGGATAAATTTAACAATACAGAGCAGCATGAGCATGAAAAACATTTTGAAATGTGATGTCTGGCTTTTTTTTGGCGGTTTTGGAGCAGTGGCGTCTTCCTTGAGGAGCGACCTTTCAGGTTATGTCGATATAGGACTCGTTTTACTGTGGATATAGATACTTTGTGCCTGTTCCCTCCAGCATCTTCACAAGGTCCTTTGCTGTTGTTCTGGGATTGATTTGCACTTTTCCCACCAAAGTACGTTCATCTCTAGGAGACAGAATGCGTCTCCTTCCTGAGCAGTATGATGGTTGTGTGGTCCCATGGTGTTTATACTAGCGTACTATTGTTTGTACAGATGAACGTAGTACCTTCAGGCGTTTGGAAATTGCTCCCAAGGATAAACCAGACTTGTGGCGGTCTACAAATTTTATTCTGAGGTCTTGGCTGATTTCTTTTGATTTTCCCATGATGTCAAGCAAAGAGGCACTGGGTTTGAAGGTAGGCCTTGAAATACATCCACAGGTACACCTCCAATTGACTCAAATTATGTCAATTAGCCCATCAGCTTCTAAAGCCATGACATCATTTTCTGGAATTTTCCAAGCTGTTTAAAGGCACCGTCATCTTAGTGCATGTAAACTTCTGACCCACTGGAATTGTGATACAGTGAAATAATGTGTCTGTGAACAATTGTTGTAAAAATTAGTTGAGTCATGCACAAAGTAGATGTCCTAACCGACTTGCCAAAACTAGTTTTTTAAATTTATTTATTTATTTCACCTTTATTTAACCAGGTAGGCAAATTGAGAACACGTTCTCATTTACAATTGCGACCTGGCCAAGATAAAGCAAAGCAGTTCGACACATACAACAACACATAGTTACACATGGAGTAAAACAAACATACAGTCAATAATACAGTGAAAAATAAGTCTATATACAATATGAGCAAGTGAGGTGAGATAAGGGAGGTGAAGGCAAACAAAATATATATAAATAAATAAAAATATAAAAAGGCCATGGTGGCGAAGTAAATACAATATAGCAAGTAAAAAAAAAAACACTGGAAAGGTTGGTTTGCAGTGGAAGAAGGTGCAAAGTAGAGATAGAAATAATGGGGTGCAAAGGAGCAAAATAAATAAATACAGTAGGTAAAGAGGTAGTTGTTTGGGCTAAATTATAGATGGGCTATGTACAGGTGCAGTAATCTATGAGATGCTCTGAAAGCTGGTGCTCAAAGCTAGTGAGGGAGATAAGAGTTTCCAGTTTCAGAGATTTTTGTAGTTCGTTCCAGTCATTGGCAGCAGAGAACTGGAAGGAGAGGCGGCCAAAGGAAGAATTGGTTTTGGGGGTGACCAGAGAGATATACCTGCTGGAGCGCGTGCTACGGGTGGGCGTTGCTATGGTGACCAGCGAGCTGAGATAAGGGGGGACTTTACCTAGCAGGGTCTTGTAGATGACCTGGAGCCAGTGGGTTTGGCGACGAGTGTGAAGCGAGGGCCAGCCAACGAGAGCGTACAGGTCGCAGTGGTGGGTAGTATATGGGGCTTTGGTGACAAAACGGATGGCACTGTGATAGACTGCATCCAATTTATTGAGTAGGGTTTTGGAGGCTATTTTGTAAATGACATCACCGAAGTCGAGGATTGGTAGGATGGTCAGTTTTACAAGGGTATGTTTGGCAGCATGAGTGAAGGATGCTTTGTTGCGGAATAGGAAGCCGATTCTAGATTTAACTTTGGATTGGAGATGCTTGATGTGAGTCTGGAAGGAGAGTTTACAGTCTAACCAGACACCTAGGTACCTAGGTATTTGTAGTTTGTTAACAAGAAATTTGTGGCGTGGTTGAAAAACGAGTTTTAATGACTCCAACCTAAGTGAATGTAAACTTCCTATTTCAACTGTATATATCAACCATGCCCATTTAGATGGTTCGCTGGACAAAGAAAATTAATGGCGTTTTTGTATAAACGCTGAAAATAAAGTATGTGGTAAACCCAGGCTTAGTAGATTTTACACGTTTTTTTATATGAGATGATCAGCTAACATCACTTTTTGTGATTTTTGAGGAATGTATGTTAATAAAAAAGGCTTCATAATTCATGAAGTTCGTGTTAACTGACTGCTATTATCTCATATAACAAAACGTATAAGACGTATTCTCCTAAACCTGTTAACCTCAGACCTTATTTTCGGCGGTTTTTCCAAAACCCTATTCTTTTTAGTTTGTCCCATAGGGATGGCTGAATGAACTCGATAAAAACTAATTTCCGGGTTTTAGGACTACACGCTGGCGAGCTCTATTGCGTTTCAAAAACAACGTTTTTCAATTTCGGACCAACTCCACCTATCTCGCTCCTGGTATCTGATTGAAAGCTTGCTTCGTCATTTCTGTCGCAGTGAGTTTCCGTGTTTTTGCCGCGTTCAAAGCAACTGGGAACTCGGAAAAATACAAAGTCAAATCATGACGTCAGCGATCTTCAGCTCGGAAGGTCGGAGCTCTCCAATTCCCACGTTGGATTTCCGAGTTGGATGACCGTTCAAATAGATTTTTCCCAGTCGGAGCTCGTCTTTTTTTTTTTTTTTTAGATCACAGTTGTTTTGAACTCATTGAAGTCGGAAGTCAGAGATTTCCGAGTTCCCAGTTGTGTTGAACGCGGCATTAGCTACAACAACATCTCACATATGCAATGGTTGGTGTGCAGTGATGGCTTTTATAAAGAGGAAAGAACGATCGAAAGAAAGGTTCGTAGTTGGAAAACATTATAGGCTTCCTATGGGGTTGTGTTGGAAGAGATTTGTGCAATCTAATGTTGTCTTGGAAATTGCCAGGGCGCGTGCTGACAAGCCTGACCGAGCACAGAGGTCTGACTTCGGGCAAGGAAATGCAATTGAGATCCTGGGATTTCCGTGTTTGTAGGCCAGTCTATTTTATGACTTGACCGTAGATGCTGTTTGTTTTGACTGTCTGGTCGTGAAGAAAATTGATACATTGTCACACGTGTACTAGAGTAGACGAGATGTTAACAATGTATACATTTTCCCAGGACATTAGAATTAAGTTTAATGTACAGTCTGTGATAATTACGCTACATTTGTTGCGTTCATTGTTTACCTACTGATTCTGTAAGAATATAACTGATAAATGCTTCATGACCTTAGTACAGCTATCTTCCCCCGCCATAAACTCAAATTAGTTTGTGTACTATAGGCCTATTCCATTATATATATTTTTATGAAAACTATGAAAACTAAACAATCGGATTCAAAATATGTTTAAAACTGTTATTTTGATATAATGGACTGTCAGTCCTTGCATCCATGGCCCCATCTATGAATTTGAAAGTGGTTTACATTTGTCCAGCACCATACCATCCCTTATAGCCAATGGCATTGCCCAAATGGCAAATCAATTGGAACTTAATGTTATTATGCGACACAGAAAAAAATGTAGTTGAGGTTATTCTAGGTCATTCTTTTGAGTCATGACCTCAAACATGTGGTAGTTCTGTGTGAAAATGCAGCTAAAATGTCTGAATTGAAGGACCTCTTCACCGCCATTGTTTTTTCCCCGGTGTGTTTCCCCTAGGTTTTCTCTCCTGTTGCTGGACCTGGAAGAGTATTACTTTGAACAGCACACAGTGTATCATGTGACAACCAGTTCAGCCAAAAAAAGGTAATGTCTGAAATTGACTGACTGACAGGTCCACCCAATTCTATCCCCTATCTAAGTCATGGTGGATAGCAGCACAGTAGTAGCAGCACTGATACTCTTTACTCCTTGCAGAAAGATCAGAGGGTCACTCAAAGTATGCTCCAAATCCATCATATTTGAACCCGAGGACCATGTGGAGCCCATTTTAAAGGTGTGTTTTTGTGCATTGTAGTACAGCACCACTTACCAAGGAGGATTTACTCAAATGGAGCTCAGAGCCCGTATTTACAAAATGTATCGAAAAGGAGCACTGATCTTGGATCAGTTTTGCCTTTAAAATCGTAATGAATGGATAGGAGGATCTGATCCTGGACCAGATCGTTGCTTTATAAATAGTGTACATCGGTTCGTTCATACTGATTTTAACCTCCACCAGATTCCTCTCAGAGATTGCAAAAAGATTGAAGCGGTTGAAGAAAAGGACCAGAATCCTTTCAATGAGTAAGTCTCATTTAATTTGCAATTAAACTGGGTTTATCCACATACATAAACCAATAAGATGACAACATTGATTTGAATGTTCATTTTTTATAGGAGCAAACCAGCTGGCCTCACCATTTTATGCAAACAGGTGTGCTTAATTAAAGTGTTTACATTTTAATTAAGGAACATTTACCAACATTTTGTCATAGAATGTTGCTGACATTATTCTGTATAAATATGTTTAGTACAACTAATCTGATGCACATTTTAACTTCAGGTGTACCTTATCAAAGAGAACAATGTGGTTGCACCTTACAGAGTTGAAAGGGTGAGTACATGAAATGTCAATTAGATTTCTGATGCAGGTTGTCCATATGTCCGATTTTATAAACATGACATGATTTATAATCAACAGCTGTAGGAAAATTGATAATTTTGCACATTTGTATGACTTTTCAAACCATTTCTAATAGGGAGACAGTACCTTTCTCTTCCATCTGGAAGTTTTCAGTAAAACGGAGGATGTTGTCCAAACATTACTTCAGGTATGTAACGGTACCATAGCCGGATTATTACAGCCGTGAAAGTGCTTGCCTTCCATGTTGTAATGCAGCTTTTGCTTGTTCTCATTAATTGTTTTCATTCACTTCTCCAGCTGCATAGGGCCTCTTGTCTGGACAAGCTTGGAGACCAGACTGCAATGGTAAGTCATAACTGTACAAAACTGCAACACTAGAAGTACCAAAACATTGTGAAAACAGATGGTTTTATCGTGCAACTGAGAATATTGTTTGTCTACATACCGTACATCGAACTGGATTGAACTGTTGAATAAGTAGTTTCAAACCCATTTAGCTCCCCTGTTTAACACAGCATTGTTGTATACAGGACATGTAAGCAGTTTATGTTTTTGTGCTTCTAGATTGCTGCTAATTTACAATCCAGATTGGCAAGAACTTCATTTGACAAGAACAGGTATGTACTTAAATAATATGAGAATAAGCTCTTAGTCACAACCTTGGTGTGATACTGAAATACTTAAATAATGCACTGAGTTTCTAATTCCTCTCCAGTTAGCTACAATATATATCACAATGTATGGTTTGTCAGATTAAAATGCATATAATACAATTTTTTGGGGTTCTCAGCTTTCAGAATGTTTCAGAAATACCACACATGGAATGCGAGGCTGAGATGGTCACTCCATTGGTTACAAACCCTGGTCACGTGTGTATAACTGACCAAAGCCTCTACTTCCAACCACTCAATGGCTATCCTGTGAGTTCTCCATACGTACACATGTTATGCCAGTTTGCTATTATTAATTGCGATGTCTCTAAGATGGAAAATGCCTTCCTTGTTGGGATTTTGTGAAGATACAATCTGGTTTCTGTCTCCTTTTCCACAATGTTCGTTTCAGGAACAGGTAGTCCGGATCGAGCTCCATCGAGTGAAACAAATCTATAAGAGAAGGCATGGACTCAGGCCATTGGTGAGTGCGATGCTCAGGAGGTTTTTCAACCGAGCAATGTAGAAACCGATTAATTTCTCATTCTGGTTATTATCTAGTGACCTGAAGAGTAGTGGTTGTATTCGTTTCAAGTCATTAATCTGAAATATTTGCATCATGTTGATCTAACTAGTCAGACTATGCCGCTTTTTCATACCCCGACCAAGTTTAGTTCCATAAATGTAGACGCCTGAGGATGCTCTTTCCCCAACTATAATGTGTTTTTCTCTCCCTCCCAAACTAACTGACTCACTCTGTCTTGATCAGGGGCTGGAGGTATTCTGTACTGAAAACGACTTCTGCTCTGACATCTATCTGAAGTTTTACAAGACCAGTGACAGAAATGACCTCTACTACTACATCGCCACGTTTCTGGGTCAGTAACACACAGCAAGTTACATAGCAAACATACAAACACATTTTGCAGGAAGACCTCACGTCAGCTCTTTCTCTCTGAGTTGATCCTGGTGAGACCATAAATACCTCTATTGGCCCTGGTCAAAATCACTGCGCTATAGGGAATAAGGTGCTATTTGGATTGCATTCCGTAATGACATATAAACATACCAGATTCCTGATTGGTCTCTCTCCCTCTCGCAGAGAACCACATGGTGGAACACACAGCGGAGAGTTACATGCTGCAGTGGCAGCGGGGTCACCTCAGTAACTACCAGTACCTTCTGCACCTCAACAACCTGGCTGACCGCAGCGGCAACGATCTGTCTCAGTACCCCGTTTTCCCCTGGATCATCGCTGACTACAACAGCACAGAGCTTGGTGAGTGGGGCGCAAGGTCGAGTTTTGGGTAACACCTTTTGACAGACAGAAATTTGACGGACTGGAGTACATTTGGGATCATGTAGCGCTGTAGCTTCGAGCTGAAATATTTTGAGCCATTGTTGTATATTAGCATATTTGGATGTTGTCCATCTTTCCTATTCATTTGGAATTGCTCTATACCTGTGTAGTAACACTGTAATTACTGTAGTAACACCAACATGTGGTTCCATAGTTAGTAGGTCATTGTTTTGTAATGGATCCTTTTGATTCTGTCTCAGATATGATGAACCCCGCAACTTTCCGTGACCTGAGCAAGCCTGTGGGAGCGCTGAATAAAGAGAGACTAGAGAGATTGTTGGTGAGACTACCCTTTGTCCCAGGCTCAATGACCCCTTGCATTATTTCCCCCTTCGAGTCAGGACTGATGTGCCGCAGTTTAGAAAATAGGATTAAATACTTGATATTTGTAAAACCTAGGGATGTTAATCGGTTAGCTGCCGAAAATAAATTTGACCGGTCATTCTTATCGGTCTATAGGTTAATTTGCATAATTTTGTGGAATGAAATTGGCGAGTGTGTATTTTCATTAGTCGTTATGTATCTTATTTATCACAGGCCCACAGCATACAGAGCCTAGTTTGAGGAGCGGAATGGCCTACCACCTGTCAGACAGCTCGAGAGTAGTTACTCAAAAAGTTGGTACTGGAGTGAAGCCTGCTTTTGTAAGCCCAGTCATTGCGCAACAAATTACAATTCTAAATGCAATCGCGTGCTAAACTGTTTAGATGGCAACGATTTAAAAATATCTAATTAAAGCGTGCATCCCATTCACTATTTGATTGCATAGGCTGTAGTCAACGGTAGGCAAGTGATCAGCACGTCACCTACAACTTTACATTATGAGGAATAATTTTTTGGGGAAACCTGAATGTTTTACTCTACTTCAAATAATGAGGCACGTCTAACCTTGCTTCAAAGTAGCCTAGCCAAAATCCATCCATAGAAACATGGAGGTAATTATTTTATAAAGACTTCCTCATGCCATTAACCAGAATTTCTCTCCTGTTCTATTGTTTTTTTATATCAACTTTCTTTCGTTGTCCAAAAGCCAAAGGCACAATCCTAGTCATATTAGCAACCCCCATCCTAGTTGTTCCTTGTAGATTCCCCCTCATTCTATGTTTTTAATATATATTTTTCTCTCTCACATATGGATCCGCTGACATTAGGTATGCAGTTTAGAACAGTCCCCCCCCACCCCCCCCCCCCCAAGTAGCATTTTGGAAAATGTTTGAAAATGACGTTTAATTAGCTGCATTATTACAGCAGTTGCTGCTATATCCTTTTGACTGTAAAACATAAAGCTTGCTTTTGTTGCATGTTTTCATTAAGCTCTTAATGAAAAATGTCAGTTCCTTCCATGCATGCAAAGTATTTTCTGTTGGTCACATAATTTTACTGGTTGGGGAAAAATGTGACCGTTTGTTAATAAAGGTTGGTTAGACGGCAGCAAAATGTACTGAAATTTGCACCCGAGTAAAACCACAATAAAATGTTCTAACTAGGGTTCATCTCTCGCTTCCTTACAGTCCCGGTACAGAGACATGCCTGATCCTTGTTTCATGTACGGCAGTCATTACTCCTCTCCAGGCTATGTGCTTTTCTACTTAGTCAGAGTAGGTATGTCAACGCCTTCTTATATTGTTTGACATATATTACCACTTTTTGACTGTACATACATTGCCACTGTGTGTGTGGTTATTTCAAAAGGAAGCTTTTATGTTATTTAATGTACTCTCTGAGAAGGCTTACATGACATACTATTTTTTTTTTTTGACCATCTTCTCCCTTGCAGCCCCAGAACACATGCTGTGTCTTCAAAATGGCCGCTATGACAATGCAGACCGCATGTTCAATAGGTTAGTAGCTTGCTTCTAGTTCTGCCCGAGAAAGTTAATGTCACCAGTTTTGGTTATTCATTTAAAGAAGGAAAAATCACCTATTGCATAGCTATTACACAAAAATATAAAAGCTATGTAATGGCCCATTTTCTGTAAGGTATCTGTGACCAAAAGATGCATATCTGTGTACCCAGTCATGTGAAATCCATATGGTAGGACCCAGTTAATTAATTTCAGTTGACTGATTTCCATATATGAGCTGTAATTCAGTAAAATCTTTGAAATTATTGCATGTGTGCTTATTTCTGTTCAGAGTACTATGTAGTTACAGTGTAACAACCATTGCAGACAATAACCTAACCAGGAGAAATTAGGAGACATGAGGAAATTATGTGTAACCCTTTTAGTAACATTGTACTACAATGTAACAATCTTTAACAACCAACTCTGTAATTACAATTTTGTTACAAGGATATACTGTACGTCTATTTACAACGTACTTATCCAGGACCCCTTAGAGACCATGTCAGCCCCCCCGCAAACATCAAATTAGCAAATAAAATAAAAATCCCCATAGAATTCTGTCAGTTTAAGATGTTTTTTTTTGCTTTGGGTGCATCTCCGTCCATCACATCCGCCGATGTTGCACTTCCGCATCTGTGGTGAAAGGTGACAGCGCTAGAGCAGTGTTTGTCAGACCATGAGACATCCCTAAAATCAATCTTCTCACAAAATTGAAGGTTTGGCCTACTCTTGAAAGATGAGACTTGCTCTACGAAAACGTCTTGGGACTCGTCTGAAGTCGGTAAAGCCGATCTGCCTGTAGCATCCAAAGAGTTTGGGCTACACACTAATATGACCCATCTATGGAAAGGTGAGACTGTGGTGCTCTAGGACGCCACAGGCATCACGAGACTCGTCTGAAGGTCCCCTGGTACCAGTTGAAAAAATGAATGGAAGTATACAGTGCATTCGGAAAGTATTCAGACCCCTTCCCTTTCTCCACATTTTGTTACGTTACAGCCTTATTCTAAAATTGATATTTTTTTAAATTCCCTCATCAATCTACACACAATACCCCATAATGACAAAGTGAAAAAAGTTTTTTTGAATTTTAGAAACAACAGAAATACCTTATTTACATAATTATTCAGACCATTTGCTATGAGACTCGAGATTGAGCTCAGGTGCTTCTTGTTTCCATTGATCATCCTTTCCGATGTTTCTTTAACTTTATTGGAGCCACCTGGGTAAATTCAATTGATTGGACATGATTTGGAAAGGCACATGAATGGGGAAGTGTGGTGGTAGCATGGTGGTGGTAGCATCATGTATGGAGATGTTTTTCAGCGGTAGGGACTGGGAGACTAGTCTGAGGGAAAGATGAACGGAGCAAAGTACAGAGAGATCCTTGAATAAAAACCTGCACCAGAGCGCTCAGGACCTCAGACTGGGGCAAAGGTTCACCCTCCCAACAGGACAACGACCCTAAGCACACAGCCAAGACAATGCAGGAGTGGCTTCGGGACAAGTCTCTGAATGTCTTTGAGTGGCCCAGCCAGAGCCTGAACTTAAACCTGATCTAACATTGCTGGAGACACCTGAAAATAGCTGTGCAGCAATGCTCTCCATCCAACCTGACAGAGGTTGAGAGGATCTGCAGAGAAAAATGGGAGAAACTGCCCAAATACAGGTGTGCCAAGCTTGTAGCGTCATACCCAAGAAGACTCAAGGCTGTAATCTCTGCCAAAGGTGCTTCCACAAAGTTCTGAGTAAAGGGTCTGTGATTTTTCAATGTTTTTTTATTGTGTAGATAGTTTTTTACTCAATTTAATCGATTTTATTTTAGATATATTTATTTCCCATCGCTGCAACTCTCATACGGACTCGGGAGAGGCGAAGGTCGAGAGCCATTTATTCTCCCCCGAAACACGACCCTGCAAAGCCACACTGCTTGCTTGACCCAGAAGCCAGCCTCACCAATGTGTCGGAGGAAACACTGTACAACCGTGTCAGCGTGCATTGCGCCGCCTCATGGGTCTCCCGGTCGCGGACGGCTGCGACACAGTGACGCCTCAAGCACTGCGATGCAGTGCCTCAGACCGCTGCGCCACTCGGGAGGCCTAATTTTATCAATTTTAGAAAATGGCTGTAATGTAACAAAATGTGTTTTCTGGAGTCATGAATCACGCTTCATCATCTGGCAAACTGACGGATAAATCTGTGTTTGGCGGATGCCAGGAGAACGCTACCTGCCCCAATGCATAGTGCCAACTGTGAAGTTTGGTGGAGGAGGAATAATGGTCTGGGGCTGTTTTTCATGGTTCCGGTGAAGGGAAATCTTAACGCTACAGCATAGAATGGCATTCTAGTCGATTCTGTGGTTCCAATTTTGTGGCAACAGTTTGGGCAAGGCCCTTTCCTGTTTCAGCATGACAAAAAAGTGCAACGCGAGGTCCATACAGAAATGGTTTGTCGAGATCGGTGTGAAAGAACTTGACTGGCCTGCACAGAGCCCTGACCTCAACTCCATCGAACACCTTTGGGATGAATTGGAACGCTGAATGTGAGCCAGGTCTAATCGCCCAACATCAGTGCCCGACCTCACTAATGCTCCCCGCAGATATGTTCCAACATCTAGGGTAAAACCTTCCCAAAAGAGTGGAGGCTGTTATCGCAGTAAAGGGGGGACCAACTCAATATAAATGCCCATGATTTTGGAATGAGCTGTTCGATGAGCAGCTGTCCACATACTGCTACACCACATGACCAAAAGTAAGGCCAAATCAATTTTTAAATCAAATATTTTTTGTATATATTTTTGGGATACTTCAAGGGGTCTTACATTTTTTTATTTTTTTTGATCGCAAAAGGATGCTTGGTATGACCTTCTTAAAACAATTCCATATAGCTTAGTAGTACTTCCCTCCCCTCCCCCGGCTTAGACAGGGCTTAGACTCTTATGGATTTGACAAAGATTCATATTCCAGACTCAAAGCAATAACTATTAGTAAAATGTACTAATTAGTTAGTAAAACGTACTAACACAGGTTGGTAAAGGTCCTAGACTATTTATCAACCTTTGTATTACATGTGGATTCGTTGGTAGTGGCACATGTAACAAGATCAGATTTTGGTTTGAGTTAGCAACATGGTATTTCAGAGCTGACTTTCAAATGTGTAATTACAAAAGGTTAGTTACACAGTGGAACAAGAAAATGTGCAATGGCATCAGTAATTACACATGTGGAATAACCTTCAGCAAGTAGATGTGTAATTACACATTTCTTGTTCCAATTGTGGAACTACTATGTTACTACAGTTGTTGCTGTGTAGTTACATAGTAATAGGGGCAATTTAAAGATGCAGAAATTGCCGCGCCATTTCCTGGTTGCTAAAATTCGAATAGTTCGCATAATTTCAGTTTGTGACAAAACAAGCAAGTATAGTGCAGAGAATCATTGTACCATCTAAACTGCTGTGAAATACCTTTTCCATAACCAAAAATGTTTTATTTTCAGCGGTTTGAAGCTGGTGTACAAATCCAAATGTAAAAGACTCAAAAAATAAACTTAAGAATGGGAAGCATAGAAATAGTGTGTATAGAACTACCGTTTTTTAGACTTGCTTTCAATGAGAATGACAGATCTGTACACACTCTTCTGAGTGAATTTGGTCGGGTCACACAAAAAGTTGCATATTGCAGCTTTAATGTAAAGTGTTAGCCAACTAGGTTTACAATATTTGACTGAATCAACCATGCCATATTGTTGAACATGGGTTTATTAATGTGTTTGCAGCATTGGAGAAACGTGGAAAAATTGCTTAGAGGGTGCAACTGACTTCAAAGAGGTAAAAAGTACCTTGAATGGAAAATCTTTTATAATGATCAGAATTGTATAATACCAAATCTCCCTTTGCGCATTATTTCTGTCACATGTGGATGTGTCCTCGTCAACCATCTGTTTCAGTTGATCCCAGACTTCTATGGGAATGACCCCAGCTTTCTGCTAAACTGCCTTAGTCTGGATCTGGGGAAGAAGCAAGGTGGAAGCTCGGTTCAAGATGTAGTTCTTCCGCCATGGGCTGCAGGTAACAACTACAACAGGGAAACCATTTTTGGGGTGTTATATTTTTAGTGATATTATTTTGGTTGTGTGTGTTTATCTTCATTATTCTCCTGTATGTATGATGTAGATGCCAGTGATTTTCTTCAGAAGAGTCAGAAAGCGCTGGAGAGTCAGTACGTGTCAGAACACCTGCACGAGTGGATCGACCTGGTGTTTGGCTTCAAGCAAAAAGGAAGTGAAGCCGTGGCAGCCCACAATGGTACAAGACCCCTAGATCTTATCAGAGACTGAGTATCCATTTGCCTGATGATGAAACGTTGTTTTTAATTAATACGGGTGTGATGTAATGATGATGATTTTCCTGGTTTTATTGGCAGTTTTCCATCCGTTGACATATGAGGGTGGCATTGACTGTGATAGGTAATGAAACCATTCAGTGTTAACCATTCAGTGTTATCCACCTCTCCATATTTCAGACATATCCAGGAAACTGATTAAATGATTGATGAAATAATGTTTCCTTCTCTGTTCTCTCCCTCTGAACAGTATAGAGGACCCCAATGAGAAGATTGCTATGTTGATTCAGATCCTGGAGTTTGGGCAAACCCCGACGCAACTGTTCACCACCCCACACCCGCAGAGGATAACACCCAGATTCCAGAGCATATCGCGAACACCCAGTGTAAACACACCCCTCAACGAGCTTTCTCCAGGTAACACCCTCACCCACACACTGACCGACAGACAAGCACAGGGAACAAACTCACTCACTTGTACTCACAGGCAGACAGTCAATCAAATACTGACATTGCAAAATGTCGGTTTGTTGGATCTTTTCCCAGTCAGACTCAACATTTTTGCTTTCGCGATATAATCTCAAATGCCAGTTGTTGAAGTTTGGAGGTGTAGTGTTAATTAATCCGTTGTTCTTTTTTTTTAGCATCCACCAGTGAAGACTCCTCCTTTGAAGACCTAACCGAAGAGACTAGGAGACTGGCTTGGAACAACATAGCTAAACTCAAGTTGATGTCCACCCACAAAATCCATAAAGAGTGAGTGAGAATTTAAACTGTCATTTTTCTCTCCGCCCCTAAAATATGTTCACCCTGTTATTGGACAGTGACTTTTCAACTTGATCACCTCTGACTGAATACACTCCTTGCAAAAACACAGGGCTGTGACAGGCATCGCAGTGACTCGGACCGCGTCGTCTGTCTTCACAACATCACAAGGTCTGGAAAACCTATCAGCTTGTTAAGTAAACTTTGGTTATGTTTTAGAATATGGTGAATTCAAATATTGCTGAGCCTTTCCATGTGAACATTAATGTCCAATTAATATGAGTATCATTTGCTATTGAAGTCTGATAAAGACTAAAAGTACTTGTCTCCTCCAGACTCGACACTGAAGATGTTCTCCAGAGAGTCTAATGGATTGCAGAGAAGCATGTCCTTCTCCAACATGGTACTGAGCAGAATGTTATCCCCTCTCGCCCCCTTTACTGTGAAACCATTTCCATTATTATGAGATGAAAGTATGACTTGGTATTCTGCATTTTATTCCTGCAGGCATTATCGTCGTGCTTGATGCTACCAGAGGATAAGGCCGTAGTCTGCTCCTCGTGGGACAATAATGTGTGAGCATTTTCAGTTCATCACTTGACCATTATCTTAACATTATTCATCACAACATGGCCTATTCCAGTCAGCACAACATTACTATTTCATCACATCCATTCACACCCAGTGTTCTTCCTCCCCAGGTATTTCTACTCGATACCATTTGGCAGGCGTCAGGACACGTTGATGGGCCATGATGATGCCATCAGTAAGATGTGCTGGAAGGACAACCAGCTTTACACTGCATCCTGGGACTCTACAGTCAAGGTTAGGGACACATCATGATGATGAACACCATGGGTGTAAAATGATAGCCTTTTTTCAAAGGATCTTTATATTGCTTAATTCATTTCTAATTCAGCTGTTTGACAATATAATAGGCCTGTATGAATGTTAATATTTCTATTGAAGGTTTGGCAATGTGACTCTGTCGATATTGCGAATAATAAGAGATGCCAATTCGAGTTGCTGGCAGAGTTTGAACACGAAGCGGGGGTAAGGGCCTGCCTATCACCTCACATGATGCTAACGTGTCTCTCAGAAATGACTTTACTGTTTGCGATCTGTTTGAGTCTTTCTGTCCAACAGCCTTACCCTAACCTATGTTTTCTCCATTTCCAGGTGAACACTATTAACCTAAACCCAGCGGGTACTTTGTTGGTGTCAGGGACTAAGGATGGAACTGCCACCATTTGGGATACCAGTAGCTCAGTACAACTCCATCAAGTCCACTGTCATTCAGGAAAGATCCACGATATGGCCTTTAGTCCTGGTACGCATGTAATACTAACTAATACGTCCCTCAGTCCCAGTATGGACTATACATGGGAGCATTTAACAAATGTTTACTGGTAGTTTAATCCTTATCATTGAGGACTCTACCCACAGTTTGGGAATAACTGTACTAGAGTAATACAATGAATGATGATGTCTGCTGGTTATTGTCAATGGGGTTTATAATTACTCACTTTCACTCTACACCTTTGCTATCTCTGCATAATATACACAAAACATGACTGAGCCAACTTATCAAAGGCTTTTATTTATTTTCACAGACAGCAGACACATCTTGAGTGTAGGAGAGGACTCGTGTCTGAAGGTAATCGACGTCCAGACAGGCATGATGATCTCATCTGTGCAAGCTGATGAGGAGCAGCGGTAAGGCCACGCCCACGCTGTCCCAGTTCCATTTCAGTCCATGGCAACTTCCTTTAGTCCCTGCTCAGAAAGATCTGGAAGGAACTTACCGGGTAAAGCAATATGGTGATAGCCTCATGAATCCCTTTAATTAGCTGAGTGGAGCTTCTGCCATATTTCTTACACCTATCCAACCCTGGATTTGTGAACAGAGGCGACGGGCCAGAATGGAACAGGTTACTATGCCTGTATCCTCATTCGTCTCTGGCTCATAATGTGCATCTACACAAATATAATGACCCTTGCCTGACTGTTACCATGTCCCTGGGGACAGGTGTTTCTGCTGGGACGGGAACACGGTCCTGTCGGGCGGTCAGTCCGGACACCTCCAGGTCCTGGACCTGCTAAGCAACAAAGTGACCACCAGGATCCCTGGACATTCAGGTACACCAAACATCATCACTAAAATGTCAAAACACAAATGAAACGGCATAAATGAATACCAGTACACATCATTCAAACGGTCCCTCGTGTATACATGCGCAGAACAAATTGCTCTTAATCTTTAATTTTTCTTCGGCCTTGACCAGGTGCAGTCACAGCGATGTGGATGAACGAGCAGTGTAGCACGGTGATCACAGGTGGCGAAGACAAGCAGATCATCTTCTGGAAACTTGACTGTTGACCACGGTGCTAGATAGTCCCTCTGTACGTGTATGTACAGAGGTGAAGTCCAAGAGGGACACTCACAATGAGACATCTTTTATACTGTCTGGCTCCAACCAAAGAGGCTATCATCGTCGGTCAAGGTAACTACTTAGGCTGGCTGGCCTGCTGGCTGGCTCACCCAGAGATGGTAACGCATTATCATTGCACATATGACTTTACAAATATACTGGTCCAGTTAGCAGGGACAACAATCATACTCCTGTCTGGAGTTCTCAAACAAAATCTGATTATGAACAATATAACCATCCTCAACCATGTTAGCGTAACATATTAACCATCCTCAACCATGTTAGCGTAACATATTAACCATCCTCAACCATGTTAGCGTAACATATTGGCCATCCTCAGCCATGTTAGCGTAACATATTGGCCATCCTCAACCATGTTAGCGTAACATATTAACCATTCTCAATCATGTTAGAGTAACATATTAACCATCCTCAACCATGTTAGCGTAACATATCGGCCATCCTCAACCATGTTAGCGTAACATATTGGCCATCCTCAATCATGTTAGCGTAACATATTGGCCATCCTCAATCATGTTAGCGTAACATTGGCCAGCCTCAACCATGTTAGCGTAACAACTTGGCCATCCTCAACCATGTTAGCGTAACAACTTGGCCATCCTCAATCATGTTAGCGTAACATATTGGCCATCCTCAATCATGTTAGCGTAACATATTGGCCATCCTCAATCATGTTAGCGTAATATATTGACCATCCTCAACCATGTTAGCGTAACAACTTGACCATCCTCAACCATGTTAGCGTAACATATTGGCCATCCTCAACCATGTTAGCCAATAGAAATGTCAATTTGAAACTAGTTAGGGTGGTATGGCGATGATTAGATTCTGCACATGCCCTCTTGCAGCATTCCCATGCTAATTTTGCACTTCAATGCTTTTGCCAGACAGTGAGTCAACCCAGGTTTCTTTAGATTTGTTTTTTTACATTATCTTACTGTACAGCATATTTTGCTTTTCTGTCTATTGTTTAAGCGTTCATTCAGTTGTCATAGTGCCTTAGTGACTGGCCATTTAATCATGATGTAATTGACCACATAGTGGTCGGAATAAACCTCTGGCACAAAACAAACTGTATAGCAAGCAGTGTTTCAGAAATAACTGCAGTAGAGATTATCATGACAATAAATAAATGTACAATGTAACACACTTTGAGCACCTGGAAAAGCTCTATATAAATCCACTCCATTCATAGTATTATTAAATACACACGTGCTACATAAAAATATATTCATTCGATTTATTTTCCCCACAATTTTCATTTGAGAGCAGCAGTAATTCATTGCTAATGCATGTAAAATGTCCAAGAGTTATTGTAGACACACAAAAAAAGGAATATATTAATACACCTAACTGTTGAACTTACACTGAGGCATAATTCAAAATAATGTTTATAAGCTCTTTGGCCCAACTGTATTTGAGGAACTGCTTTACTGAGACTGAGTGGACTCAGGAACTCTCACCCATGCAAAGAGTGCATTTCTTTCAAGTTTGTCAACCTTGTTCTAGCAAGATAAATCTGTGTGTTACTGAAGCATTGTGCTATGGCCTAGACTGCCAATGCACTGTGTAGCTAACCATATACCACCCTGTACATCCATTTTAACAGAGATGACCCATCTTGTTTTATTACTTTAGATTTTATTTACATTATGTGGAGCTTAAACCTGTATTAACAAGGTAGTTACATAGCCAAGTACTGTAGAATGTAATTGCAGTATTGGAACATAGTTTTAAGTACTATGATACATGTTTGCCATTTGTGTAAAATTACACATTTAGACTTTTTTTATATGCATCGGATTTGTGAGGCGGAAACCTCCAATTTAGATGTGGTTTAACCTCCCCTTTTCCTATAAATATTGCTTTCGATTGCACAGTTGTCTCCACTGTGATCAGTTTATTTGCGAGTCCTTGTAATCCTTAAACAGGTGTAAGTAATATGTAACAAAATGTACTCAGACTCTAGTACCCCTACTAGCACTGTAAGTAAAAGCTGCCAGCAGCATTTGGCCTAATGGGAAGTAGCTAAAAACGAAGCAGTGCCCTCCTAGTGACGTAAGTGAATGTATTTGAGTGAGATTGCTGAGAAAAACTATGCTGTAAATCGGGATGTCTACTATCTTTCAGGCCTCAGGGCTAACAGTGTTATGTTGCTGCAGTATGTCCTCCCAGCTTTTGTGTACTGTACAGATCCTGCTCAATAAAATATTGCACATCTGTGAATATGTTTTTTTTCTTGGTGTCATTTTGTGGTACTGTTAGGTTTCACTGTAAACATAGCAGAAGACATGAAACGAAGAGGAAAGTTTGTATGGCTTTATTTAATTCATTAACACTGGAAAGCTGTCATGGTAAAACACAATTGTGTATTTTGTTTGTGCGAAAATGACATTGATGATCATGCAGGGCTTTTTAACCCACCAATATATGCAGGAATGGATTGATAAAAATGACATACAGTTGAGATTAAACTAAATTATAGTATCTACATCTTATTGTGGGCTGGTTTTGAATATTATTATGTTAGGATACCTTCAAACACCCAAGCTTTTTCACTTTGTCTCAGGTAAATAGTTTCTTCTTAAAGCTTACAACATGTACTAGAAGGCATACATGTGAAACATTTCAAACGTGTACAATAGAAGAGGGCAAAAAAGACGGGTAATTAAAAGTACAGAAGAAGATAGATTGTGTCACTTGACTACAAAGTCATTAAAGAGGAAAGTAATTTCCACTGACAAAAAGGAGGGTATGAGATTTGTTAATTGATGAGCTCAAGGTATCATTCAATCCAAAGACTGTGGCTACAATGGAGCTTTAGGCCATTAGGGCAAGACGGGGTCTATTGCGCAGGGGTCTATAAAATCAAATCTGTTAACCTGAATTTGTGGGATAATTCAAAACCATAATTCCTCTAGCGCTGCAGGAATAGATGTCTGAATACATATGGACTGTTATGTTACAGCTTGAAACAAACATACTGTACAGAGTTGATTTTACACGCTGAGTTTTTTAATCGCAGAAACATGGTTATGGGTTTTGATTCAAGTAATGGCATAAAGATGCATATGTGACTGGTCTGTTTCACGAACGCAGGATACAGCATTGAGACATGGGGTTGCTAGCACAACTCAGCAGGATCATTTCTCATCAATTCATATAATGTTATTGGTACTCCTCTTCATTCCCTATCACATGACTGCCGGCCTCACACCTCCGGGATAGAGTGATCCATTAGGCTCTTCACAATGCTGGAAGACATCCTGGAGACACGTAGAGAGAAACAGATGGACAGTATATCAATGATTGTTCCTCCCAGACTATCCTGTGGGCGTGACAGTGTCCTACTAGCCTCGAGAAGCCAATCAGGTTTCTCCAGAACGAAAATTAGAGTTCTGGGATCGCAAGACTAGTGTCCTACAAAGACAGCCTTATATTAGCATATTCCCATAGGCATTTCCACCCGTTATGTGGTTTCACAGTATTACTGTTGAAAACCAATCAATATTCTGGTAAATTTAGATTTCTGGGGGCGATTAGTGGTTAATGGTTTTTGCGTCCGTTTCAACTCTGAACAGATCACTCGATACATCGTACTCACTTTTTCGTCATGTGCTCAAAGATGATGGTGGGTGTCACAGTGACAGTTATCACTCCACCAGCGGAGTTCAAGATGTCTGTAATCTGGGGATCCTGAACCCAGGAACAAAAGCAGAGGGGAAAAGTAAGTAATTGTTGGCACAAAGAACAGAACAGCAAATTGACAAAAAGACACATTTTCTGATGAATACACTGCAAAATGATCAAAGAAAAAATGATTGTGAAAACATTGGTTGTTTTTGAGTGCAACCAATCAGGACAGCTTGTTTACCTTAAGTCCAATGACATTCTGCCCATTGACTTCACAAATGTGGTGATCAGTCAGGAGGCCGTTGCGGGCAGCAGAACTGTCCTTCACGATAAAGGTGATCTTCCCCTTCTTAAAGATGAAACCCAATTGGCCGTTGATGTCTTTGTGCAGGGTGATGGTGCGCTCAAATGGCCTGTCGAAATGTACAGTTGCAAACACTATAATACACACCATAGTACTATAATGATATCTGTTGCAGCTAGAGTGTTTTGGCACACAGTATCCTCATCCAGAAGCATGATGGACCAAGTCAAGTCAATAATTCAGTGATGTAACTGGATCCTCAGTTGAATTATGAATGGCTGGTGGGAGCTCACCTGTCCCGTACCACAAAGGCTATCCTCTCGGCGCTGGCGTTCTTCAGCACCTTGTGGGCCTTGTCCGTGCTCCACCCAGCACAGTTCTCCCCGTTTATCTGCAGCACCTGATCTCCAAAGCGCAGGCCGCCCAATGCCGCGGCAGTGTTCGCTTGTACCAGCTGAACAAACACACCCTGCCAAGCAACACTGATACTCAGCAACAGAACTGTATCCAAGGGAGACATTTTGAGTACAAATGTGGCGCTATAGTCAGGCTTGCTAAAGGGAAAACCTAGGGTGGCCTACTATTTTGTTCATACTTCCAACTGGATCGTTTTATATTACTTGACATGTCATTGAATAGTGCCAGTGTCTTACATTGTCCACAGATTTGAGGCGCAGTCCGATCTTGCCGTCGCTGTCCTTGCAGAGGATGACCTCCCTGATGCCTTGCCTTATCTCAGCCCTGCGGATGCCACAGTCATTCCCTGTGATCGGAGCGCTCATGTAGCTCAGCGCGGAAGTCCTGGGAGCCACAGCCTGCAGAAACCACACAGAGCCAACATATCTCTCTCAAAGAGCCACAGAGGTGAAAACATTCATCAGCATCCCATGGAGTAGATGACAATTAACGTCTACTTTATGGTTCATTTCTGCAGTTTTAGATTAAACAGAGACATGATAGTAAAGAAATAGCAAACAGGGTTGGTGTCAATTATATTTTATTTCAGGACCGTGGACTGAAATTCAACTAAATCAACCCTGACAATAACTGCCACCATTTTATATCAAATTATAGACCCAGAGTGTGATTACCCCAGAGTAGTCTTCTGCTGGTACCATGGACAGCGCCTGGCGAAGTGCATCCTCACTGAGGTTCAGCCCCATGAACTCTGAGAGCTCAGGGTACAGTTTGGGGTAGAGTCCTGCAAAGCAACCAACACCAACAGATACAGTGAAATGAGAAACAAAGGCAAGCTACGATCAATAATTATTTCCCATTTGCTCTAAGAGTGGATACAATTCTACCATCATTTGTGAGACATGATATCAAAAGGTTAGTAGAGTCAGCACGTGAAGACATTACAACATATCCAGACTGCATCATTGATAATGGAAGACTTATGGGAGGAATTCGTTACTCGTTTCTTCCTCCACAGGATTTGGATTTGGAGCATCCTGTACAGCAAGTAGAGCAGGTGTCTTGCTTGGACTGGCAGAGTAAGTACTTCGAGCCTGGTAAAATAATGAGGCCAATTAGTTATACATGTGCTCAATAACAATGCATTAGGTGTTTCTGAAGTGTTGAAACAAATGTAGGACTCTTACCTGTATAAATTGATCCACCTTCATGTCCTCCAATGATGGATACAGCGACATGGTGGTTTCTAAAGAGAAAAGTTGCATAAGATTGATTGCAAAGACTCAGCTATTCTAATAGGTTTCCCTTATTCCTCTGTGTAATTACAGGCTTTCAGCATCTGTAGGCCTAACTGGTAATGTCTAATACATTAACAACTACCTAATTTATGTCTGAAAAATGTACATCAAAGGTCGTCTTGGTCTAGCTGGCTGTCCTATCAAATGTTGGCTAAATACGGATAGGCCTAAACCCAATATTGTTATTTCAGTAATCCAGGGCAGCACCAAATCGATCACATGAAAACAAGCTCCTGTCTATTTTTATCAAACTGCACATGAGTTAGGCTATGTTCTCATTCACCGTAAGGGATTTATTCATGAGACATCAAAGCATAAGCCTAGTATAAAAATTCATCGAAAAACCGCATTATGACGCGAACCCCATTGAGATGCTTCCAGCTATTTTTATACAAGGGAGAATTAGACGCAGTGAACCTCAACCAGAAGAACGAATTAGCCAACTCCTCAGATATGACCTGCGAATATAATAGTCTACTCATATTTGATACGAATAAAAAGCGTGAACTAAACACTATAGCCAAAATGTAAGAGAAGGAAACGGGAGGCAGAGATATAACCGTGTCCAACATTGATAAATACACCCACGCGCAATATTATGCTAACAATAGGCTACCACCCTAATATGCCGGACAAAAAATAACTCATGTTGGTTATTTGGCGTTTTTCTTCTAATGCATCAGTTTAAAGACTATATTGTACGCATCATTGTGGCTATTTGCAATATGGATGGGGATGTGTAGCTTAATTGAGAAATTGCCTACATTGTTATGTTTGAGAAAATAAAAAAGACAGGAGGAAAACGCCAAAACTCACCTGGCAAGCGCGAGGAAGTCCGAGAGAATAGCCTACTTATATGTGTTTTTATTATGCGATATATTGACTGTCCGTTATACATGCACGGTCACAAATTGTCTAGTCTACTGTGCTGTTTTTTCCATTGAGGTGTAACGGTTTCTGATATCCGTACGTTTGTTGTGGAGACAGCTAGGCGGCTATGCGCGTGTTGCGCGACCTTGTCCAGCCCATTTATTATAGGACAAGGTAGCGTAACAGATCAGTTACCTAGAACGGCTGCTGTATAGCCTAAAAGCACAACAAGAATAGCCCCTTACGGCGTTTTACTGTGTTAGATAACTATATAAGTGAACATAGTGGAAAATAAAAACATATGTTTTCTTTAAATTAATATATCAGAGATGTTTTAGTGAAACATTACATTTTTCAGTATTTTATTCGTTTTCTGTCCTTCATCTAACTGCTTTGCCATTCATCTAACTGTTAATTGATT
The DNA here is from genome assembly GCF_029448725.1 of Salvelinus fontinalis. Taxonomy (NCBI): domain Eukaryota; kingdom Metazoa; phylum Chordata; class Actinopteri; order Salmoniformes; family Salmonidae; genus Salvelinus; species Salvelinus fontinalis. The sequence continues at coordinate 27,045,162 of NC_074671.1, read as the reverse complement.
GAACAATTATATGTAGTAGCCTAGCAGAGATTCCTCTTTAGTCAACTGAGAAGGCAGTTTGTGTCATAGAAATAGCCTTTTAGCCTAATCTCTATGGTTTGTGTATTGGAGACAGAAATGGAGGAGAACCCATTATTTTATAGATTTATTTCTAAGAATATTTGGTGTAGGGGCATACATGTGAGGATGAAATGCTAGTTTACATAGGGAGCAGGCCAGCACAGACAGGATAGGACCAGAACTCTGGAGTACCATAATATCATCATTCTGGTTCTGGAGCATCACAATGCTGTTGTCATGACAACATACCCAACAATCTAGATGTTGCAAAAATAAATTCCACTTCTGAGTCACTTTTGCTGAACACTTGAAGCAGAGCACAATGCAAACCTATAAGCCTGAATGACACATATAAGTCTGAATCCTTAAACTCAGCAGGTGGAAATTAATAGATTTATTTTTAGAATCCAATACTTTTTTTCCCCACAGACCTGAAAAAACAGAAACAGGATAACGGACAACGTTCTTGTGCTGTGAGTTTCCATAATCAATCATCTGTAATTAAGTAGCCTATTTGGTGGGCTATTACAATCTAGCTGTAATACAACTTCCCCTCTGTTGAATGAATGATTCAATCTGACTTTGCCATGTTAATTTTACCTGGCTAGACTAAACTAGACTACACTAGACTGGACTAGACTGAACTAGACCAGTAGATTGGACTAGACTGAATAGAATAGATTCTCAGAGAGCGAGGGCTGGAGGAGAGAACTGGAGAGGGAGATAGAGGGAGATGGAAAGAGCGTTAAAGAGAGTGCGGGTACACAGGTGAAGGAAGAAACTTTGAAGGCTCTCTATGGACTGCTGAGAGAGAGAGAGAAAGAGAGGATGAAGGAGGTAGAGAAAGAAGCATAGAGGATGAAGGAGAGAGAGAAAGAGGTAGATGATAAAAGATAGAGATAAAGAGGTAGAGGATGAAGGAGAGAGAGAAGGGGAGATGGAGGAGGGAGAGAAATAGGTAGAGAGGATGAAGGAGAAAGAGGTAGAGAAGTTGAAGGTGGTAGAGAAAGAGGTATGGAGAAAGAAGGAGAGAGAAAAAGGTAGAGAGGATGAAGGAGAGAGAGAGAAAGCAGAATAGAGGATGAAGAAGAGAGAGAAAGAGGTATAGCAGATGAAGGACAGAGAGAAAGAGGAAGAGAGGATGAAGGAGAGAGAGAGAAAGAGGTATAACAGATGAAGGAGAGAGAAAAAGAGGTAGAGATGATGGAAAGAGAGGATGAAGGAGAGAGAGAAAGAGGTAGAGAGAATGAAGGAGAGAGAGAAAGAGATAGAGAGGATCAAAAAGGTGAGGGAGAAAGAGGGTGTATATGGAGAAGAGGGTCAAGAACTAAATGGAGCGGGTGAGAGAGGAGGTGCGGGGAGAAAAGGAGAGTGAGCGAGATGATGGAAGGAGAGAAGGAAGAAATAGAAAAAGAAAGACAAGGAAGCATACATATACACATTGTTGGAGCTGGAGAGAAAAAAGATATACTGGAGAATGTAAGACAAAACCTGGGAGACGTGAGAGTGTGTTGAGAAGGCGAGAGATGCTCAAAGACAAAGCAGAGAAAGAGATAGCAGGACTATGAGATGAAGATTGGCGAGTTGCAGGATGAGAAGAGGGAATTGATCCGCAGACTTGTCAAGTAAAATAGACCGGGGATGGAAAATACAGGTACAGAAACGCCAAATGACCTTCTGTATGTATTCTGTTTTGTACACTGCACATAGCCAGAGCTATAGGAATAGAATAAAAACACTATACAGGTACATCTATGGCCACAAACACTATTCACTAACATTAGGTTATATACCTAACCAGAGACACTATTCACTAACATTAGGTTATATACCTAACCAGAGACACTATTCACTAACATTAGGATATATCCATAACCAGAGACACTATTCACTAACATTAGGTTGTATACCTAACCAGAGACACTATTCACTAACATTAGGTTGTATACGTAACCAGAGACACTATTCACTATTATTATGTTATATACCTAACCAGAGACACTATTCACTAACATTAGGTTATATACCTAACCAGAGACACTATTCACTAACATTAGGTTATATACCTAACCAGAGACACTATTCATTAGAAATTGAATAGATCCCAGATAGCCTACTCGTGTTTGGATGCATAAACCACCTCAAAGCACTGATGCGGTAAGTACACAAAGCTCTTTCTTTCATTGTCAGATTCCCAGACAGGACAGCTACAGTGATTACATCCCTGACCTCATCAAAAGGGAGTAGAATGGAGAGAGGAACACACATTTCTACTCAAATGATAAATAAAGGCATGCAAAGGCAACGTGGTTATTTGTAGAACCCTATGAAATGACAATTAAACAGCAGGAAATCTTACCTGGCCTTTAACGCATGTAAGAGCATGGTTTATTTTATTACTGCTAAGTGCAAATATGTTGGAATGGTCACTGACTAGCAAGGCAAACTCCCTGTTGATTGGCTTTTGGTTTTATGAGAAAGGTTTCGCGACACACGTGCTTGTGGTTTTGCCATTTGTGTAAAAAAAAAAAAAAGAACTTACTAAAAGTTTTGCAGGATAATTCAAATGTAATGAAATATAAAAGACCAGGCCTAAGCAGTTGATAAGCTATTTAATACAGTAACAAGCAGAATTGAGCCTTTCATAGTTATGGTAGCAGTTGAAGTGCTATGCATGTCCTTATACAGTATACATTATACAATACAAAAAGATCTTGGGCCACTGGTACATTGCATTGGTGATGCATTGACACGTAGAGCAAGCCAATAGTCCCCAAACGCAACCATCCGGTTCTAATTCGCCAATGAACACAACAGTGACCACATGGAGGAAACTACAGAACCATTACAAAACCAAATAGAAATTGATAACATGCTTTGCCAGCTAAAGAGTTTATATTCACACAGCGCTTGGACACAGACACACACGTGGGTATTGATAAAAGCACACAGGAGCTAAGCATCAACACTGAAGTGCAAATAGCAGAACATAATGCGCCCAGCCTCAGGAATGACTTGAGTATCAGTCCATGTACCCAGACAATGCTGACTGTGCCAATGCTGCTTAACTAGTTGTTTTTGTTGTTGAAAGATAGTAAGGTACTACAGCAGCCATCTTAAAATCAAGGTTCTGTCTTGAGAACTGCAGGTTTTTGGGAAGCATGCAGGCTGACAGGACAATGTTTTCAGGACCACAAATACCTATTGTAGATCAAATAATGCATAATGGATAATGAATTACATCCACTGTATCTACAGGAAGCATTTACAACCTTACTGTAAGCACTAGGTAAACATGATGAAACAGCAGCATATAGGGTTACTGTATGAAAACGTCACAGTTTGACATAGCATCACCCTATAGTGCATCCTATCCTTAAAGGACAAGACAGACCAACACGAATGTTGGCCATGCGCAGTAGATCACCTGCTGGGTGTCAACGAACGGTGTCGATTCAACATGTAGAACCGTAGGGAAATGAAAAGAAAAGGAAGGCCAATGTTCTGTGGTCAGAGGCGTTAGGACTGCCACCAGCGTGTAGGTATGTCTTGTCCTTTAGTTGGAACTTTGGTTAGCAGTCCTTAGGTCCAAATTTTAATTGTGGGAAGGTTTTGTAATTGGAAACACTTTTATTTGAATGCCTGCTTTTAAACTACTTATAAACACTAATCTATATAACCGTGTTTACCTTTATACAGTATAAGGCCTGTTGTTGATGATTCAATACATACTTTACACATATACATGTTTTACTATACATATGCATGTACTCCAACAAGTGTTTTATGTTTACGCATTTTACGTTTCTTTATCATGTAGATATTTCATAGTGTTTCTGGATGTCTTCATGAGTGACATTAGTGCTATGACATCTGGCATGATAATGAATAAAAAATGATTCAATTGTATTAACTTACTGTTAATAAATGAACAAATGCATAATACATGATGATTTATAGTTTACTATTGATTCACAAATGGTTCAGAAATACCAATAATGATATTATACTTTGACATAAATGCACTGTAAGATGCTATGTTAAATACATCACAAAGCGTTTATCAACTACCTATGTAGTAGTTATCTTTATTTAGTGCTTATGGATGGGTTATGAATGCCTTTTGTAGCTAGTTCCGCTAATCATGACCTAATAAAGCTCGAGTCCTCTCAAACATGGGAGACTTTCTGAGACTCTCGTGCATGTTTGATGCTATACAGCCATTTGATAACGCGTGCATTGCGCTCGACGGCAGATATTCCGTAGGGAACGCGCTCAGCCGAGTCCGCGTCGTCTGTCAGGTTGTCGTTGCTATGTAGCGATCGCTCGCAGTCGGAGCTGATCATGCTGGCGCTGCGGAAGTTGAGGGAGAGGAGGTCGGAGTTGGCTCGGGCAAAGCTCTCCACCACACCGAGGCCCTCCAGCTCCCCGGGGTCCAGCCCACAGTAGTTAAAGAAGCGCTCCACGTCAGCGCCTGCTCGGGCATAGCGCTCACTCAGGTCAGATTTGGACCGGTTCAGGGATGGTCTCCGGGGAACAGAGGCATGGGGCTTGGGTGGCGGGGGCGGGCCGGAGCCACCGCTAATACCGGGCTTCACACGGAGGGGCAAGCGCAAGTCTGAGGAGCTGAGTGAGAGGTGCAGCAGGCCCTCGACAGGCCGTTCCTGCAGGAGGCTGGCGCTCAGGTTGAGGTTGGCACCCTGCGTGGGGAACACCCGCAGCGACTCAGCAAAGGAGCGGCGGTGAAGCTCGCTGGACCGGGAGCGCTGTGGGGCCCAGCTCCTCGCTCCATTCCCCTGGCCCGCCATGCAACTCTCTGAACTGTTGAGAAGATTCCGCAGGATCTCTAAATTGAGGTTGGCACGCTTGGCTTGGCACACATCAGATTTACCGTTGTTTTTGTTGGAGGCTTTGAGGGCAGGGCTGCTGCCAGCTCTCTTGGGACCATATGCAGGGCCACCAGGGGGTCCAGGAGGGCTGGGCAGGAGAAGAGCAGACGTCACAGGCTCCTGCTTGGCGTTGATCACCTCTTGGCTCTTCACGTACTTGGCCTTGTCCGCCTCCAGCCTCTCCACGGCGCTCATACGATGGGGTTGGTGCTGTTCTGCGGCCTGCCTGCGGAAGTATTCAGGCCCCTTGTTGAGGATCCGCAATGGCACCGTGCCGGGTTGAGCCGGGCCGGCTGTGGCAGCAGGTAGGGTGACATCCTTGCCCACGCCTTCTGACTGAAGCATCTCCGTGGGCATGTCAGAGATTTTCTCCCCCGCCACAGTCTTGCTGGATTTGGTGGTACTACGCACCACTCACAGCACTGCCTCAGAATAACAGACATCCAGCCGGAGGAATGCTCTGCTGCTGCTGCTGCTGCTGTTGCTGCAACCTGCGTCTGGCCAGTATCGATAACACAGCCTCATTGCACCTCCCAGCAGGTAACACCGGCCCTGTTTTGCTTCCCGTCTATATACAAATCTATATTTATCTATCTCTTTTGTGCTAAATCTATGACTCTCCCTGTATCTATCCCTCTCTCTCTCTACATCCTGAAATATCTCTTTATATTTTTTCCTGGCTGTGCGCAGTCTCGGTCTGAGTCTCTGAGCAGACGTGGGTAATGGAGCCTGTGGCGTTTGTCTTCTTCTCCCAATCCAGTGGATTCTTCCAATGCAGAGATGGATGCAGCTTTCTCCCCCAGTCCTTTGTGCTGCTCAGCCTAGGCAGCGACCTGAAACCCAGCACAGCCTTCACAGCCAATCATGTCACAGGAGAGTTGACATCACTTTTCTAGCAACAACAGGAAGAGAGGGCAAGGTAGGCTTGTGGTTGGCTGTTATAGCAAACTCTACGATCCGATTGGTTGATCAAGCACCAAGGGGAGGGCTGGGTAAAGGAGTCTCTGTAATAGCATGTGGGAAAATATTACACTGTGGAGCACTACTGATTTTTCAGAGAGGTGAACAGGATTTTCCAGAGTGGAATAAAATGTTTCACAATGAAACATTAATTCCACTATGGTGATGATACTGTCCACATATACTGAAATTATTCCAATCCATACCACAATATGAATTCAGGGAGAACCCTCATGGAAAAAACACGTGAATTTCATATGATTTTATGGGGGGTGGCAGGTAGCCTAGTGGTTAGAGTGGTGTGCCAGTGACTGAAAGGTTGCTGAATCAAATCCCTGACCTGACAAGGTACAAATCTCTTGTTCTGCCCCTGAACAAGGCAGTTAACCCACTGTTTCCTGTCATTGTAAATAAGAATTTGTTCATAACTGACTTGCATAGTTAAATAAAGATTATATATATTTTTTAAATCAACTAATGTGATAACGTGAAATATGATGTAATAGGATCTCATGTGAAATAAATGTGGCAACATGGGGATGCAAAATTTCAACATGTGAGCATGTGACAACATTTGAGTACATGTGAAAATCCAGGTGTCAAATGTCATTCAGAATATTTTACTATAAAATGCATAATTTCCATTATTTCAATTTTAACAGTCCCCCGCTTTGATAGGTGGGTGCAATGTACTGGTGGGGTCATTAGCATATTTGGGGACGTGGTCAAATATATTTGTGTCAACCGTCAGTGGCAGTGTTGTAGCATTTTAACTGTCTGATAGTAATGTTGTTGGAAGTTGAGTACCTCTTTTGACATTGTCTATTTTACAGATTTTGTAAGAGCATGTGGCACTGATGAGCGCCACTGTAAAAAAAAGGTAATGTGTTGCTGTGAATTTGTCTTTTCCTATCTGGAAACCCTAAGTCAGTAAATGATTGTAAAATTCACAGTAACATACCAGTAACCTATTGAGCCTTCCCTGACTCTTCTATTGACAACAAGCAACATTACTTGCTAATTGGCAGCCTATCAGAATATTGCAGGCATGGCTTACTGCATGCGTGGCTTTTAACTAGCTCTTTTTGGTCTCCCAAGAGTGGGAATGGCTTCCCAGTTAATATGGTCTGTTGTGTTCTGTTCATAGTTCTGCGCTTGTGGGCTGTCAGTTCTCCAGCCTGACATGAGATACCAAATAACTGTATAATATTTCATTAATGAAGTACCTAGTCACCATGTCATTGTACTACGCCCTTCCCTACTGCACATCAGACATACAACTAATCATTAACTTCACATCAGCTTTCTGTAAACCAGTAGACATTAAAATGCACACTACTCTCCTAACAATACAGCTCCTGAGTGTCATAAGTCCTTATAGAGATTTCAGAACTAACAGTGTCAGCAGAGATGTTTAACAACTTTTATTAACATGATGATTAAAACCACTTAAACACATACAACATTTCCAATGATGGTTGCCACAAAAACAACATATTTTACACTACGCCCCCAAATATGCTAATGAGTCCGAGCCAGCACATTGTCCCCACCTACATTTTAGTGCTGTAATAATTGTACCTTATACTGAATATGTTGTGTAGAAAAATATAAACCCAACATGTAAAGTGTTGATCCCATGTTTCATGAGCTGAAAAAAAAATCCCATATTTCTGTCTGTAATAAAGCCATTTTGTGTGGAAAAACTAATTCTGATTGGCTGGGCCTGGGCCTGGCTCACCAGCGGGTGGGCCTGGCTGCCAAGTGGGTGGGCCTATTCCCTCCAAGGCCCACCCATGGTTGCTCCCATGCCCAGTCATGTGAAATCCATAGATTAGGTACTAATTGACTGATTTCCTTATTATGAACTGTAACTCAGTAAAATCTTAGAAATTGTCGCCTGTTGCATTTCTATTTTTGTTTAGTATAGATTAGCCGCACATGTACTCTAAAAGGTATCGACCAGTACTGTGTGAATTCCTATTTGTAACTCTAAGGTACCTTATGTGTACCTTTGACCTTTTTGTAAACCAGGGAACAACATTTTACTGTAACCATACTCTTGTTTTCAAGAGTGTGTGGATATATGTTCTTGGTAACAAATAAGTATCTGATGTCACTGCTGAGGCATTGATGCACTCCAGACGAAACCATATGAAAACCTGTCTTTGGAACACCTCACATTGTGACATTCCAATACACGTTCATTACCTATAATGCATCTCTGCACTTAGAGTGCCATCTTATTAGTTATCAAATAATTGGACTATTCTCACATCATTGGTTTAATTGACTTAGACTGAGATTCAGTTTTAATTCCAAAGTGTAAGAATACAGGTGAAATAAGTTGTTAGCACAGGCTTGGTGGCGTAGCAGAAAGATCGAAATGCTGTGAGCCAAGAGGTTGTAAATTCAAATCTGAGGTAAGACACGTTGAGTAATAAACATATGTTGAAAGCATTGCACGATAAAAGCACTGTGTGTATCACAATTACTTATTTTTGTTTTCACATATGACTTTCGTTCCAAAACCACGTTTTCACGTGAAATCATGTGGTTTTTCTGTAAGGGAATAATCAATAAGGATGATTTTAAAAAACAAACATTTTAAATACCCCAAACAACCCCAAACCTCTATGTATTGTTCATCAAAAATATGTATTAACACAAATATAATAACACAAAGGCCTTCCCCTTCCAACACAGACATACTATTGTACTAAAGCATGTTCAAAACTGACTGAATATTATCTCCTGTGTTTGTCCTGTTGCCATGGTTAGAGAGGATGGATAGTTGGATCCCGAGATGGCCGTGTAAGGCCAGTCTGGTTACTTATTGCCCCCACCCAACGGAGGGGGTGCCCCAGAAGCGAAATAACTTACTGTCAATTTTTTTCTGGTAGTGGCGGGGCAGGTGGAGTGAGCGGAGAGGTCAAAATAAGTAGACCAGTGCTCACACGAGAGAGGGAACGCCCACTTACACAGAAAATAATCTTTATCATTATTTCCAATGGTAAACTGCCTGAGTAAGACATCTTCATTTATCCACCATCTTTGGTCAGATACCTATTCCAATTTAATGGCAGCCCTTATAAATGTATTTCTCATATGTTACCAATGGGTGGCGACAACATACCAGGTTCTACACAGAATGTAGTGCTGCAGATGGATTACGTGCCTTGCACAAAGCCACATTTGAGTTACCTTGCCTGAGACCTGAATACTTGTATTAGGTCTTCAAGCTCAGTCTGCAGGCTTTCTCAGGCAGCAGGCTAACATATAGGCTTGTGGTGCAAGGGGAGACCCAGGATCTAAGCCAGAAAGTAACACCAGTAACCATCCGGCTCACTACTGACAGATTTGTCTTGTCAGCCCTGTGATTCGAACCAGCTGTCGGTAAATTACTGTAAAATTCACAGTTACCCCTATGTAGTGCATGGTAAGAGAGGATGGGTACCTATCCCAATCTAATGACAGCCTCATGAATGTATTACTCCTGTGTTACCATTGGGTGGGGCAACATACAAGGATGGATATTGCGCTGCATACTGATATTGCCATGAGGCATTGTGCTTGTTTGAGAAAAACATGTCAAAAGATCTTCAGGCATTTAACCTATCAATTTGCTATAAAACTCATATTTTCTTTGCAGAATAAGTGGTAAAATACCTTTTGCTTTTCTGAAAAATAAATACAACTATTTTTCTACGATTAAAATAGATCACTGCAAAGTACAACCCAACCAATCTGATATGGCACATTTCATTTTGCTATTAATCTGCACACAAATGTCAAATAGTCAAGAATACATGCCGTGAATGCAAAGATTATAAAGTGAGCCAATCGATCGTCAGGAAAAATGGTTAGTTCAGAATTGGGCCATAAATGTACGCAAGCCTCAGAGGACTTCCACTTTGATCCACATGTAATGTACATGCAGGGATGTAATATGAGAAGCCAAGCAAGACAATTCAATTTAATGGTTGTACTTCTGTGCACAGCATGCTATTGAAATAGTCAAATGAATGGTTTCCCATTGTTCACTTGACCTCCAGTCCAGTTGTTGTTTAAGTGGCAATTATTTTCTGCTGATTCAAGATTTAAGTCCTGCCCCTGGAGTTATGGCTGGTCAGATTGGAGTGACCCCCCCCCCCCCCCCCCCCCCCCCCAGCAATGGTGGAAAAGGTACCCAATTGTCATACTTTAGTAAAAGTAAAGATACCTTAGTAGAAAATGACTCAAGTAAAAGTAAAAGTCACCCAGTAAAATATTACTTGAATCAAAGTCTAAAAGTATTTGGTTTTAAATATATATAAGAATTAAAAGTGAATGTAATTGCTAAAATATACTTAAGTATTGAAAGTAAAAGTACAAATAAAATAAAACATCCGGATATTAAGCAAACTAGACGGCAATATATATGTATTTTTTTACAGATAGCCAGGGGACACTCAGACATAATTTAGAAACAAAGCATTTGTGTTGAGTGAGTCCGCCAGATAAGAGGCTGTAGGGATGACCAGGGATGATCTCTTGATAAATGCATGAATTGGATCATTTTCTTGTCCTGCTAAGCGTTCAAAATGTAACGAGTACTTTTAGGTGTCAGGGAGAATGTTTGGAGTAAAAAAATACCTTATTTTCTTTAGGGATATAGTGGAGTAAAAGTAAAAGTTGTCAAAAATATAAATGGTAAAGTAATGTACAGATGCCCAAAAACACTACTTAAGTAGTACTTTCAAGTATTTTTACTTAAGTACTTTACACCACTGCCCCCCAGCCATGCATTTTCAATAGTCAATTTCTGATTAGATGATATTTTTTAAAAATCGTTAGCCTAACATTTCAATCTGACAAAAGGCGGGTGGAACAAAATTAATATTAAAGAGACATTAAGTGGAGTGTCAAGTTCTGCTTTATTAGTCAATGAAACAGTCCACTGAAGAGAGCTCTTTTGGCTGGTTTGTGATCTGATCTCAAATCGCTATCGCTACGTTGCATTTGTGGCTGACTGAATGTGTCAAAACACCCTTTACCAAAGCAGTTGTGACCTCTGTTACAACTCACGCACCAGCTTGGCCCAACACACACACAAGGCCATTACCAACGTGAAGACCAAGTCTGTCAAGAGATGAATTAAACATGACTTTTCAGTAAACAAGGAGCGAGAGAAAAGGGAGAGACAGAGACTGAACCATACTACCACAATAGCACCCGACCCACCATAGCCCACTGAGCAGACCAGACAGACACCATGGAATAATGCATGCCAAAATGTCTTCATGTTGCCTGGCAACTAACTCACTGTGTTGTTTAGCAGTGCTTGAGGCAATAGATCTATGCAAATTGTTTTTTTTTTACATGCCTCTCTCTATCCCCTAGCTGGCAGCGACAAATAAGCAGCAAGTGGATCTATTCTCACAAGTCAGCACCCTTCAGGGATTGTTGCTGTTATTGATTAATGTGACAGATTTACTTGTCAAAGCTATTGCCCAAGTGTGAATTATAGCACATGAAGCTCTGTGTTTAGACCTCACACTGCTTTCAACTGCAGTTTGCGGACATCAGTAGTAGTTTCAGTGTGAGGTACCAGAAACATATTCAGTGTATTAAACACAGCGGGTTCCTCTCAACAAGCATTGCCAGCCAACACCTATATCCCTTGTACAGATCATTTCATTAAACCAAGTGTATCTTTCATTTCACCAGCTGTCAAAGCAATGGTAGACTACTATGCAGACCCCTTATCGATAGTTTCCAAAGACACAAGTTGATATTATGGTGTTTAATTTGTATTCCGATGTATTTATCTATGACAGTCGCTTTGAGGGATTATCTCTCTAAATGTTTTTTTTGTGTATTATTATAGATGGGGGAGTAAGGGAATGAATGTGTGTGTGTGTGTGCGTGTGTGTATGTGTGTTTGTATGTCTTGTCTCTGCAGGTTTATTTAATAGGAACATAGCCAACAGATGTTTCCCTCCTACATATAGGCCTATCTAAATAACTGACTCTGGTCCAATTATGAACATTTCTCTGAACAGAGCAACTAATGAAGCTGATATGTTGCCATTCTGTCTGTGAAAGTTGACTAAATGGATGATGAATTTACTTTCATTACTGCAGCACATTGTGTTGACAACCTGAACTTCATTCATTTTACAGCAAATGTGAAATGAATTGTGTTGTTTATTTTGGCTAGCCACATGTAACTGCATAACAATGACTTGATTGTGCTATTATAAAAAAAAAAGTAAACAACACAAGTATATTATTTCTTTTTTGCATCTTGCAGGTTGCCTATCTTTGGACTGCTGCCTATGTAAGGTGCCCATACCTGGGTTCAAACAGTATTTGTTTTTCTTCAAATACTCTAGATGCACTTGACTGAGCCCAGCCTGGCACAATGGAGCCAATGGGATAATCCCAAACGTGCAAACCCTTCCCATCTATAATTTTTTTGTTGTATAAAGAGGACCACATTATTGACTGAAGATTACCGTATACGCAAAGAAAAATGATTGCTTGTTCAAATTGCTCGACCTACCATACAGAAGAATAAAGTGTGTCGTTTCCACCCAAGGTTGAATGGACCAACCTGCAGTTAGCAGCTGATTGGCAGCATAACAAACAGAATAACCTATTTTCCTGTCCCTAAAAAACATTAATGTTCTGTAACTGGTTACCTCAGAAGTAAGGACACATTATGTTCGAAATGTTGCGTAGTAGATCAAACAAAAATGAGAACCAGTTATTCAATGGTAGTCATTTCATTTTCAATTTCTGGCAGTGTTCATTAAGCAGGGTCACGGCACTGTAAATTTATATTTTCCCAGTGGGTGTGGTGATTGGTCTATCCCAGCCACCCTGACATCATGATTTTTAACCAAAGCTAGTTAGCTTAGTTAGCCAAATATGTACATATATACAGTTGAAGTCGGAAGTTTACATACATCTTAGCCAAATACATTTACTCTGTTTTTGACCATTCCTGACATTTAATCTTAGTAAAAATTCACGGTCTTAAGTCAGTTAGGATCACCACTTTAATTTTTTTTTTTTTTTTTATTTATTTATTTATTTTATCCCATTTTATCCCCAATTTTCGTGGTATCCAATTGCTAGTAATTACTATCTTGTCTCATCACTACAACTCCCGTACGGGCTCGGGAGAGACAAAGGTCGAAAGCCATGCGTCCTCCGAAGCACAACCCAACCAAGCCGCACTGCTTCTTAACACAGCGCGCCTCCAACCCGGCCCGCCACAGGAGTCGCTGGAGCGCGATGAGACAAGGATATCCCTACCGGCCAAACCCTCCCTAACCCGGACGACGCTATGCCAATTGTGCGTCGCCCCACGGACCTCCCGGTCGCGGCCGGCTGCGACAGAGCCTGGGCGCGAACCCAGAGACTCTGGTGGCGCAGCTAGCACTGCGATGCAGTGCCCTAGACCACTGCGCCACCCGGGAGGCCCCGCACCACTTTATTTTAACAATTTGAAATGTCAGAATAATAGTAGAGAGAATTATTTATTTCAGCTTTCATTTCTTTCATCACATTCCCAGTGGGTCAGAAGTTTACATACACTCAATTAGTATTTGGTAGCATTGCCTTTAAACTGTTTAACTTGGGTCAAACATTTTGGGTAGCCTTCCAAAAGCTTCCCACAATAAGTTGGGTGAATTCTGGCCCATTCCTCCTGACAGAGCTGGTGTAACTGATTCAAGTTTGTAGGCCTACTTGCTCGCACACGGTTTTTCAGTTCTGCCCACACATTTTCTATAGGATTGAGGTCAGGGCTTTGTGATGGCCACTCCAATACCTTGACTTTGTTGTCCTTAAGCCATTTTGCCACAACTTTGGAAGTATGCTTGGGGTCACTTGTCCATTTGGAAGACCCATTTGTGACCAAGCTTTAACTTTCTGACTGATGTCTTGAGATGTTGCTTCAATATATCCACATAATTTTCCTGCCTCATGATGCCATCTATTTTGTGAAGTGCACCAGTGCCTCCTGCATCAAAGCACCCCCACAACATGATGCTGCCACCCCCGTACTTCACAGTTGGGATGGTGTTCTTCGGCTCGCAAGCGTCCCCCTTTTTCCTCCAAACATAACGATGGTCATTATGGCCAAACAGTTCTATTTTTGTTTCATCAGACCATTGGACATTTCTCCAAAAGGTACGATCTTTGTTCCCATGTGCAGTTGCAAACCGTAGTCTGGCTTTTTTTATGGCGGTTTTGGAGCAGTGGCTTCTTCCTTGCTGAGCGGCCTTTCAGGTTATGTCGATATAGGACTCGTTTTACTGTGAATATAGATACCTTTGTACCTGTTTCCTCCAGCATCTTCACAAGGTCCTTTGCTGTTGTTCTATGATTGATTTGCACTTGTCTCACCAAAGTACATTCATCTCTAGGAGACAGAACGTGTCTCCTTCCTGAGCGGTATGATGGTTGTGTGGTCCCATGGTGTTTATACTTGCGTAGTATTGTTTGTACAGATGAACGTGATACCTTCAGGCGTTTGGAAATTGCTCCCAAGGATGAACTAGACTTGTGGAGGTCTACAATTTTTTTTCTGAGGTCTTGGCTGATTTCTTTAGATTTTCCCATGATGTCAAGCAAAGAGGCACTGAGTTTGAAGGTAGGCCTTGAAATACATCCACAGGTACACCTCCAATTGACTCAAATGATGTCAATTAGCCTATCAGAAGCTTCTAAAGCCAAGACATAATTTTCTGGAATTTTCCAAGCAGTTTAAAGGCACAGTCAACTTAGTATATGTAAACTTCTGACCCACTGGAATTGTGATACAGTGAATTATAAGTTAAATAATCTGTCTGTAAACAATTGTTGGAAAAATTACTTGTGTCCTGCACAACCGACTAGCCAAAACTATAGTTTCTTAACAAGAAATTTGTGGAGTGGTTGAAAAACGAGTTTTAATGACTCCAACCTAAGTGTATGTAAACTTCCAACTTCAACTGTATGTTGGTACTAGCGCAGGTTAACCTTTACTGCTCAGGCGTTCCGCCAGCGGAACTCCTCCCACATTCCACTGAAAAGGCAGAGCGCGAAATTCAAAATATATTTTTTTGGAATATTTAACTTTCACACATTAACAAGTCCAATACAGCAAATGAAAGGTACACATCTTGTGAATCCAGCCAACATGTCCGATTTTTAAAATGTTTTACAGAGAAAACAGCACGTATATTTATGTTAGCTCACCACCAAATACAAAAAAGGACAGACATTTTTCACAGCACAGGTAGCATGCACAAAGCCAACCTAACTAACCAAGAACCAACCAAACTAACTAACAAACAACTTCATCAGATGACAGTCTTATAACAGGTTATTCAATAAATCTATGTTTTGTTCAAAAATTTTGCATATTTCAGGTATAAATCATAGTTTATATTGCAGCTACAATCAGAAATTGCACCGAAAGCAGACAGAATAATTACAGACACCAACGCCAAATACCTAAATACTCATCATAAAACATTTCTGAAAAATACATAGTGTACAGCAAATGAAAGACAGGCATCTTGTGATTCCAGCCAATATTTCCGATTTATTAAGTGTTTTACAGCGAAAACACAATATAGCGTTATATTAGCTTACCACAATAGCCAGAAACACAAGCCCTTCCCCAGCAGTAAAAGTTAGCGATCGTGACAAACCAGTAAAAGATATATAATTTTTGACTAACCTTGATATTCTTCATCAGATGACAGTCCTATAACATCAGGTTATACATACAGTTATGTTTTGTTCGAAAATGTGCATATTTAGAGCTGAAATCAATGGTTATACATTGTGCTAACTTAGCTACTTTTTCCCACAACGTCCGGATTTTTTTCGGACACTTTTTCAGACACACATATTCTGACCAAATAGCTATTCATAAACATAACTAAAAAATACATGTTGTATAGGAAATGATAGATCCATTACTTCTTAATGAAATCGCTGTGTTAGAATTCTAAAAATAACTTAATTACGACATACAGCTTCAGTATAGCTAGAGTACCCAAAAGCTGGGCGCCGACGACTAGTTCACATGTACGACAGATATATGAAATAGCATCATAAAATGTTTCCTACTTTTGCTGATCTTCCATCAGAATGTTGTACAAGGGGTCAAGAACAATCGTTGTTTGGATTTAGAACGGCCTCTTTCCCTCTCGATTTAGCAAGCACACTAGCCAAGTGGCACGAATCTCTCCATGTCAACAAACGGAAGAGAACAGAACACGGCAAAACTCCCGAAAAAAATTCAATAATCTGATTAAACTATATTGAAAAAACATACTTTACGATGATATGGTCACATGTATCAAATAAAATCAAAGCCAGAGATATTAGTCGTCCATAACGGCAGCTTATCAGAAGGCAAATCCAGGTTCCTTCTCGCGCCTTCCTGAAAACAGGAAATGGATGACACGTCATTCCAAGAGCTGTTATTCCACTTCAGACCAAGATAAACACCCCATTTCTTCTCTCACCGCCTCTTGACATCCAGGGGAAGGTGTATGACGTGCATGTATACTAATACGTATCATGCCCATTTATAGGCAGGACCTAGAAGAGAGCATAGTTTTCAGACTTTCCACTTCCTGGTCAGGAAGTTTGTACCAAATGAGTTCTGTTTTACTCACAGATATAATTCAAACGGTTTTAGAAACTAGAGAGTGTTTTCTATCCAATATTAATAATAATATGCATATTGTACGAGCAAGAATTTAGTACGAGGCCGTTTAAATTGGGCACGTTTTTCCCCCAAAGTGACAACAGCGCCCTCTGTCCTCATCCCTACTACAGGGTAATACTACTACTACTGAATTTACATTTACTTGAAAGATGTGTTCCAAGTTGCGTACGCTATATTAGTAACTACAGTGTAACTAGTCCCTTATTAACCTCACATGGGTGCTGGAGGGAAGCTTTGGTCCTGGTAGAAATGCGTTACACATAAGGATATCTGAGTGTCAGGTGTTTGTTTCGACCTGTCAACCTCTATCAGTGTACCTCCAGGGCAGTGGGGCAAATTCAGACACCTGGTGTGTGTTTGTGTGTGTAGGTGGGGGGGTGACAGGGTGAGAATAACTTGCCACGACAAGGGTGTAGAGGTGAGACCTCTTGGGTCCTATCAGGACTGCTCCTACGGGCCCCATTGATGTCAATAGCTTAGGGACCCAATATCGTCAATAGGTTAGACCACATCCAGACAGACCTTTCGTCTTCTATGGTACCTTAATATGGTCGTGCTCGGTCTGTTGTCATCACTGTTGTTTTGACCACTGGCCCTCCAGGGTCGTCGTGTCTGAGTGTCTCACCCACAACCTGAATAATTACCCAGCCATCTGCTCAAATATGTCAAACAGACGGAAATACGAAAGCACTCCATGCTCCAGTGTCATGCCCAGAGCTGCAGAACCGTGGAGGAATATGACCTCCCTCCCTCACGAAAAGAAAAGAAACAATTAACTCAGAAAGCTAGTGTCCTCACTTATCTCCTGTGAAATATTGATGTTAGCTAAGATAGTGAATATGTAGTTGGAAAGTATATATAGCGAGTTTGTGGCTAGGTATAGCTTGCTCGCATATGAGAACTTGATATTGGTAGCTAATATCAACTACAATTGTAGCTAGTTCTTGGCTACTGGTACCCTATAGTTAGCTAGCTTTCTCACCTACAGTACCTACCAAACAAGTACAAAGAAGTTAGGAAAATAGGAGAGGAAGACAGTGTAATAAAATACAATAGGTGTATAAGGAGAATTAAAAAGACCAAAAGAGTAAGACAGAGACAAATGCAAATCAAGCCTTTGTGCTTTTATATTTTAACATGTAACACCCTGTGGCCTCCTCAAACTCCATTGCAGTCACTTCTATCTGCTCAAGAGGATCAAAGTTGGTGTGCTTGAATTGATGAGTAATAACTTCTCCACATATGCCCTAGCTAGCTACACTTGTCAAAGGCAAAAATAGCCATATTGCACAGAGCCGGAATTCTCCGTAGGCTAACCATGTGTCCTGTATTCAAAGAGCAATAGCACTGAAGACCAGACCGAATGACAACTGCTCCTCTTTAGAAAATACCTTAAAATGCTGTTGGGTAGTTACAGGTAGCTCGGTAGCGATTTCACTGCACAATAACCAGCTGAGCGAGGGGAGGTTTTGCAAGGTAACGTTCACATCCTGCTAGTGGCTAAGAACAAATTCAGCATGCTGCTCGAAAGAAAAAAACCCACAAAGCTATCATTGGTGACTGAAATGATTCCATTACTTTTAATGAAAAGGAGCAGTGAGATTTGGAGATTACAGAGCAGTAGGGATGACATAGTAAAACCTGAACATTTGTGTGTCATTACTCCATTTCTACCACATGGGCTGTATCCTAAATTGCAGAAGCCAGTGTGAGATATTCAAGAATGGCGTAAGTTAAAAGCAGTCTTAAAGGGGAAATCTGCAGTTCCAACAATAGCAGAGTACCCATCCGCTGTTCTGGTAAATGGATGGAGAAATGTAACCACAGTCAACCACTCTCAAATTCATAGATGAAGCTATGGATGCAAGGACTGACCATCCATGATATACACAACAACAACAAAAATTGCTTTATCGATGTTGAGGCTATACAGTGTTTGTTTATAATTGTGTTGTTTACAAACAAAGGAATAAAACAAGGGTGTATTTGGGTCCTGATGAGGTATGACAGTTGAACTAAGCTCATAAGGCATTTACAAGTTATGTTCTTCAATAATCAGTCAGTGTATACCGTATCATTCATTTAACCAAATGGATGTAGCAGATTGCCCCCTTAAAAAATGAAAGTGTATATAGACATAGAACAATATTGGGTAATAAATCTTTACACAACGACAGACCTTTACCTAACTCCAGCGATACACATCAACAAGCAAGAAAAATACACCATCAATTTCATTCGAATTTACCTTGAGGACATAAACATAACACCCATGGTCCGCACCGTTAAGCACAGCCATTTATCCAGATCTAGTAGATAGGTTAGTTGTTGGAGTATTGCCATAAACCAGTGTGATAACAAAAATGAATTTAGAGTTTAGGAGGCTGTTTTGATCATTTCGCGGGCCTTTTTGTGGTTATGTCTCTGTCATTAGAACGAACGGTCGGCTATAAGATCTCTGTTCTCTCTAGTGAACGCCTCATGATATTACATATGCTACAATATTATGGTTCTTTTTGACAAATGTCCAGGATTTTTGTGTTCAACTGGTGTATGGTTTGTTTGTAATGTATTGAGTAAAAGGGACTACTGTTCTGTCATTTTATATGACTGTATAGCAGCAGAAAGTCTGTTCTCATGCAAATGTTGACAGACCCCAGTGTGTCTCAAATGAACAATTATGCACCTGACAAAACCCATTGGCAGTTCAAATTCCTTCCCCTATTTTGATGTGATTTCTGACAAGGCGTACTTCAAATCTTTAGTTAATTATCCTAGCTTGCCCTTATTAAGTAGAAAACCACACAGGGTCCTCTAAAATGTAAGCCGTTAAAGACATTATTTTCTTTTAATTAATCACTGTGTTTGCAAATTCAATTAGCATAGTTCAGTTTATTGGCTCAATGTTAATTAATTTTTTCTATAGCTTAGACTTGTGAGGACATGCTTAATTGGAACTTTGTTATCTGCGTTAGCAGAGGATTAGCTTGCTAAGGGGATGTATTTGACACGTTACACAATGACAGGCTCGGGAACTGGTTGATGTCATGTAGCATATAGCCTATGACTTATTGTAAAAACCCATTGTAAAGACAACAAAAGCAAAAGACCAAGAGGTGAAAACACCCCAAAAAATGGTGGCAAATTGTACAACATATTATTTCATATTTTGGTCACCTTTTATTTACTGTGGAAGTCAATTAAAGTCACCTGTTTAGTGTTAAGAATTATCTGAAATGCATGCCTAAATCTAGAATGTGTCAGTTGATGTGAACGTCTACTTCATTTACTTCAGAAATGTGTGTGTAAGAGTGTGTGTACATGTATGTGTGTGCGAGCGTGTCCACCATCTACACTTGCATCGAGACAAAGTGCTACTCAAGGAGACAAGGTGTGACAGGGCTGGTCTCTGACTGTGAATGATAATGAGTTCATCTCCTGAAGAGGCCCTTGGGCCTGGAAATGAAGAGTGCACGCTGCCACCCTGCAGACCATTTCACTATACCGAGATAGAAGAGTCTGTTCATTCTCCCTGTTATAGTTTCCCTTGACCTTCCACAAACAAACTTTGCATGACCTTCCACAAACAATGTCAAAATAAAACACTAATATATCTTGATTAGGTAAGTATTCAACCTCCTGAGTCAATACATGTTAAAATCACCTTTGGCAGCGATTCCAGCTGCAAGTCTTTCTGGGTCTGGATTGTGCAACATTTCCCCATTATTCTTTGCAAAAATGTTCAAGCTCTATAAAATTGGTTGTTGATCATGGCTAGACAGCAATTTGGAAGACTTGCTATAGATTCTCAAGCAGATTTAAGTCAAAACTGTAACTCGGCCACTCAGGAACATTCACTCTCTTCTTGGTAAGCAACTCAAATGTAGATTTGTCCTTGGGTTTTGGGTTATTGTCCTGCTGAAAGGTGAATTCATCTCCCAGTGTCTGGTGGAAAGCACACTGAACCAGATTTTCCTCCAGGATTCTGCCTGTACTTAGCTCCATTCCGTTTCTATTTTATCCTGAAAATCTCTGCACTCCTTCAAAATTACAACCATACCCATAACATACCCATGCAGCCACCACTATGCTTGAAAATATAGTCCCCAAACATAACACTTTGTATTCAGGACAAAAAGTGAAGTTTTTTTCATTCTGTACAGGCTTCCTTCTTTTTACTCTGTCAATTATGTTAGTATTGTAGAGTAACTACAATGTTGTTGATCAATCTTCACTTTATTCTATCACAACCAATGCACTCTGTAATGGTTTTAAAGTCACCACTGGCCTCATGGGGAAATCCCTGAGTGGTTTCCTTCCTCTCCAGCAACTAAATTAGGAAGTACACCTGTATCTTTGTAGTGACTGGGTGTATTTTTTTTATTTTTTTATTTTTTAAATGTTATTCCATTTTCTCCACAATTTTCGTGGTATCCAATCGCTAGTAATTACTATCTTGTCTCATCGCTACAACTCCCGTACGGGCTCGGGAGAGACGAAGGTCGAAAGCCATGCGTCCTCCGAAGCACAACCCAACCAAGCCGCACTGCTTCTTAACACAGCGCGCCTCCAACCCGGAAGCCAGCCGCACCAATGTGTCGGAGGAAACACCGTGTACCTGGCCCCCTTGGTTAGCGCGCACTGCGCCCGGCCCGCCACAGGAGTCGCTGGAGCGCGATGAGACAAGGATATCCCTACCGGCCAAACCCTCCCTAACCCGGACGACGCTATGCATCGCCCCACGGACCTCCCGGTCGCGGCCGGCTGCGACAGAGCCTGGGCGCAAACCCAGAGACTCAGTGGCCCTAGACCACTGCGCCACCCGGGAGGCCCAGTGACTGGGTGTATTGATGATATACCATACAAAATGTTATTAATAACTTCAACATACTCCAAGGGATATTCAATGTCTGCTTTTGTCACGTTCCTGACCTATTTCTGTTAGTTTGTTATATGTGTTAGTTGGTCAGGACGTGAGTTTGGGTGGGCATTCTATGTTTTCTGTTTCTGTGTTGGTTTATTGGGTTGCCTGGTATGGCTCTTAATTAGAGGCAGGTGTTTGGCGTTCCTCTAATTAAGAGTCATATTTAGGTAGGCGTTTTCACAGTGTTCGTTGTGGGTGGTTGTCTCCTGTGTCTGTGTATATGTTTGCACCATACGGGACTGTTTACGGTTTGTTCGTTTTATGTAGTCTGTTCCTGTTCATTGCGTTCTTCACGTTATATGTAAGTTCGTCGTTCAGGTCTGTCTGCATCGTTTATTTGTTTTGTTGGTTTATGCAAGTTTAGTTTGTTTTTCCGTCGTGTTCAATAAATCATGTCATTTCACTACGCTGCGCCTTGGTTCGATCACTACTCCTCTTCTTCTGATGAAGAGGAGGAGGATTACCGTTACAGCTTTTTATTTTACAGTCTACAAATAGGTGCCCTTCTTTGCGAGGCATTGGAAAACCTCACTGGTCTTTGTGGTTGAATCTGTGTTTGAAATTCACTGCTTGACTGAGAGACCTTGCAGATAATTGTATGTGTCGGGTACAGAGGTGAGGTAGAAAAATCATTAGAAATCATGTTAAACACTATTAATGCACACAGAGTGAGTCCATGCAACTTATTATGTGACTTGTTAATCACATTTTTACTCCTGAACTAATTTAGGCCTGCCATAACAAAGGGGTTGAATACTTATTGACAAGATATTTCAGCTTTTCATTTTTTATTAATTTGATAAATATCTGAAAATATAATTCCACTTTGAAATTATAAGGTATTGTGTGTAGGCCAGTGACACAATCTGAATTGAATCCATTTTCAATTCAGGCTGTTAATACTTTCTGAAGGCACTTCAACAGGTAATATTGGTTTTGGACCGATATAGGAGGAGGCATCATCTTCATATATTCTCCAAGTTTAATATTCAAGATTGTACACAGCAACTTGTCATTTAATTTAATCTTTGTCCTGACAACACAATATTACTACATGTACGTGCTAGTGTCAGACAGAAAGATTGAAAAACTATTTTAGAACTTAGTCAATAACATGTGACTAACACGGTATACATGTAAGAATATCAGACCCGATTGCTACTTTTGAGGACATTACTTCAACAGAAGAAGACAAATTCAAGCACTTCTGGTTTTTGCAAATGCTTGAACTGTCAAGTAATGGTGTTGACAAATTTTATTTGGAAATTGTATTTTGAAATACATAATTTCTCATGTATTTAACCTATGTAACCCATGTAGGTTGCACAACAGCTGTAACATAAACTCAGATACAATGATAATGATCTAAAGAAAAAAAATCATGACTTCAGCATTTCAAAAGCGCCCTTCTCTACTGGTGGTGATCAACCCACTCCTTTGTGTGAGGTGATTATCGTTGGGATTATTCCCATCTTCACAGTAGGTGAAATTGACATAATTGGATTTTCTGTAATGGTGCGGGAGGAGGAGGATAAAGAGGAGGCTGTTACATATTCATGGAGAAACAGGGAACACGAGGAAGACACACTCCACGCCAGTGTGGCGCCGGGTGGCAATCTTAAATGCCGCCCTAATCCAGTCACGAATCTCTTTATTTAAAAAATGAATGAAGTGAGATGAAAGAACAAAGGTGCATGGCGGGGGAAATTGCCTTTGATGGCTTTGAGGACGCTGGAGTATCTCAGGTTGACTTTCTCCATGATAAACTATTTTCTTCTCATGTCAAGAGTTAGGGACAAAGAAAGACTGTGGGAGAGATGACGTGTGCGATCGATGAGAGGAGGCTAAAGAGAGAGAGAGAGAGACAGAGCCAAACAACCCACTGGGCACACACTGGTTGAATCAACGTTGTTTACACGTCGTTTCAATGAAATTAATTGAAATTAATTATGTTGAACCAATGTGGAATAAATGTTGGATTGATGTCTGTGCTCAGTGGGAAAGGTCTGACACCTGCATCTCCCTTTAGACACAGTACAAGTCAGCGCCACACTGACCATTTCGAATCCCACCGTACCTTCTCCGCTGTGCAATCCGGTTTCCGAGCTGGTCACGGGTGCACCTCAGCCACGCTCAAGGTACTTAACAATATCATAACCGCACTATCACAGTGCCATCCGTTTTGTTACCAAAGCGCCTTATACCACCCACCACTGCGACCTGTGTGCTCTAGTCGGCTGTCCCTTGCTACATATTCGTCGCCAGACCCACTGGCTCCAGGTCATCTACAAGTCTATGCTAGGTAAAGCTCCGCCTTATCTCAGCTCACTGGTCACGATAACAACAACCACCCGTAGCACACGCTCCAGCGGGTATATCTCACTGGTCATCCCCAAAGCCAACACCTCCTTTGGCCGCCTTTCCTTCCAGTTCTCTGTTGCCAGTGACTGGAACGAATTGCAAAAATCGCTGAAGCTGGAGACTTACATTTCCCTCACTAACTTTATACATCAGCTATCTGAGCAGCTAACCGATCGCTGCAGCTGTACATAGTCCATCTGTAAATAGCCCACCCAATCTACCTACCTCATCCCCATATTGTTTTTATGTACTTTGCTGCTCTTTTGCACACCAATATACATTTACATTTACATTTAAGTCATTTAGCACTACTTACACACCATCATCTGCTCATCTATCACTCCAGTGTTAATCTGCTAAATTGTAATTACTTTGCTACTATGGCCTATTTATTGCCATACCTCCTCATGCAATTTGCACACACTGTATATAGACTTTCTTTTTTTTCTATTGTGTTATTTATTGTACGCTTGTTTATTCCATGTGTAACTCTGTGTTGTTGTTTCTGTCGCACTGCTTTGCTTTATCTTGGCCAGGTCGCAGTTGTAAATGAGAACTTGTTCTCAACTAACTTACCTGGTTAAATAAAGGTTAAATATATATATATATTTAAATGATGGACATTGACACAAATGACACAGTAAAGCATACACTAATATTTACGCACGTACGAGATTTAACTGTAACCTTTGGAACGTTTACATCTATCTGTGTAGATAACTTTTGTTAATATAATGCACAATTAGTTCTCACTAAGTAAATCTAATGAAATTAAATTGTGAGACTGCATGGCGAAATTGGAAACCATCATGCTCCTCATAGCAGTGCCTTTCGTATGGATGAAAAATGTGTTTTTGAATCAGTGAATGGCAATGACCTGCTAAATCGCCTAAACAGATGGAGACAGAATTGCTGTGAAGTCATTAGAGCTGAATTGGAATTGTGAATAATAGTCTGTTACTCTCTGTTACTGCAAAGTCATTAGAGCTGAATTGGAATTGTGATTAATACTCTGTTACTCTCTGTTACTGCAAAATCATTAGAGCTGAATTGGAATTGTGATTAATACTCTGTTACTCTCTGTTACTGTAAAGTCATTAGAGTTGAATTGGAATTGTGATTAATACTCTGTTAAGCTCTCTGATCTCCATTTGGATGTATGGTTCTGTATCTTCATGCAGATGTCACAAGGTAGATAAGTGACAGGTTCCAGGTCTGGGATTGAGCAGGCAGCGGGAAGCAGAGGCAGAACACAAAGTACCCTTTTCAACATTTGCTTTGTAAGGCACGGTTTTCAAAGTTTAAATACCCAATTCAAAATCACATTATATTTTAATCAGCCAATGAGATCACTTGTTAAATGAAACATGTAAATACGGTACACCTGTGACACGGACAATGCAACACGAAGTATCTAATTTATGATGAAGAACGACTGATAAAAAATTGCGAAATGTATCCGAGATAATGAAGACTAAGACTAGGTTCAAAAGGATACAACGATCCTCCAAAATGCAACACATTGCAATCTGTATATCAGAACTGGGACTACCATCTAGCCGTCAGCTGCACATCAGCATTCATTCCTCTAGCACGTCCTTATCCGTAGCGACACACAAGGGCAGCAGGGGGAGGATATGTGACATGTCTTAACACGAGAAGCCAAACTCCTCTGCGTGTCTCCTCCTACGCAGATAACGCTCGTTCTTCTGAAGGCCTCCAGTGCCTTGAAGTATGCATGGAGTGTATGGGGCTAAGTATAGAAGCAACCATCAAAAACCTAGAACATTCCACGGTTATCATTTGCCTTTCAAAGCCCAGTGAAGTCAAAAACTAGATTTGTCTGTGTTTTATACACACTCAGTAGCCTGTTTATTAGGTACACCCATCTAGAACCGTGTTGAAACGTTGCTCAATTGGTATCAAGGGACCTAACGTGGGCCAGGAAAACATTCCCATAAACATTACACCACCAACACCAGCCTGTACTGTTGACACCAGGCAGGATGGGGCCATCCATTCATGCTGCTTATGTCGAATGCTGACTCTGCCATCAGCATGACGCAACAGGAACCGGGATTCGTCAGACCAGGTGATGTTTTTCCACTCCTAAATTGTCCAGTGTTGGTGATCGTGCGCCCACTGGAGTCGCTTCTTCTTGTTTTTAGCTGATAGGAGTGGAACTCGGTGTGGTTGTCTGCTGCAATAGCCCATCCGCGACAAGGACTGACGAGTTGTTCGTAAACCCTAGAGTGTCTAGTTGTGCATGAAAAGCCCAGGAGGCCGGCTGTTTCTGAGATACTGGAAGCGGTACGCCTGACAGTCGCTTAGGTCACTCATTTTGCCCATTCTAACATTCAGTCGAACAGCAGCTGAATGCCTCGATGTCTGTCTGCTTTATATAGCAAGCCACGTGACTATCTGTAGGAGCGACTATTTTTGGGAACGGGGTGGTGTACCTAATAAACTGGCCCCTGAGTGTATATTTCCACACTATGAAGTTCATGGAAGACCTGGGTTAAAATGTAAAAGGTCATTACCGATTGGACGTATGCAGCGTTTACCGTGAATGCAGTCTCCACAAACGCAGGAACATTGCCTTTAAATTTCAATCGAGCTTGAGGTTGGAATGATACTATGAAATTGTGAAAATGATGATAATGGCGTTTTAGTGTAAGAGCTGTTCGAATAGACCGCCTAAAATGTCTGCCTGTTTTGGTGGGATGGTGTAATGGCCTTGCCTGGCAACATCACCAGGTGTTATGAGTTCATAGACAAATCAAGTTACATCTCCCTTCCATTAGGCTTGTCCAATTAGGGCCCTCACTCAGACCACTCACAGACAGTACTAGCAAAATTCCTGCTTGAGAAATTACTCTTTTGTAACAGTACGGTACTTAATTGTTAATCAGAAACGATTTGATATTGAGATTAAAACGGCAGCTTTGGGCCTTTAAAGCATGCTAAACACAGTATTAGATCAGTGTGTCCTAAGCTCCTAAGCCTTGGTACAAGTACTAACAGAGGGTATATACGCTTCCTCCAGGGGGTACTTAAAGAGCAATCTACAAATTCACAAATTCAATTCCCTTTCCCATGAGATGCAGTTCCAGCCTGTCATTCCCTATACATGGCACATCAACTAACACCTAATTTCTCTTCTTTTTCAATCCATTATCAGTGACTGTCCCACGTTAGGGGGACATGAAGAGAAGAAGATTATAGGATGCCAATGGCGTGTATTTTGGAACGATTCGAAGATTTCAAGGGAACAGCATTGTGCCTCTGATAGCTGGGACTGTCTTTCATTATCTGCAGCATCTGTCATTTGACATTTTATGATTCTAATCATCATTACTGATGTCACTCCTATTGAAAACAGCTCTAGGTTAAAAGAGCTCACCTACGGAGTAATCAGCTCTCATCAGTGTGGGAGGCAGACGGGCTGATGGAGAGAGGAAAGAGGAGGGAGAAGGGACGCCTGCAGCGCTCCACTGTGGGATCCATATCGACGGGAAATGCATTTCAGCAAGCAGAACGATAGATAAAAAATATATTGGTTGGATAAATGTTGATTTTGGAAAATGTAATGTATCTTCAATAATTTTTGGCTTATTCTACATGGGTGTTTTCATGTATTTCAACAACAATTATGAATACCTCTTTTGATATTGGAAACATTGGACAATACCGAGACAAGTCATCATAAAACTATTGAAAAGTTGAGAATGATAATACCTTTTTTGTCTAGACGGAAGAATATTCCAAGAAAGCGATGGCTCATCTTTTGGTTGGCAAAGATGAGCTCCATCTCTGATTTCATTCATTTCTGTCTGAGAGGTAGTCTCCATCAGCAGTCAAGGGCATGAGGTAACTGCCTGAGTTCTGTGCTGAGCTCAAAGTTTTAATCAGTTGTAAACTTTGTTGAAACTTAGTCACTGTGGACACAGAGAATTCCAGAATGCACAGTATGCTTTTACAAGATTCTTTCTTTTAAAAATAAATAGCTATACACAAAATTCTCTACTTTTCATTGTTATATTGGGGTCAACGCATTTGCTAATAGTGTAAAGCAAGTCTACAACTGTCATTTCAGTTTTGTGATAAACACAGCTGTGTTTGAAATGACCAAAATATAATAGTCATGGTCTAACGTGTAATGGAAAATGCCTTCCTATGCCTTCCTATCTCTGTCATCTAAAATCGTTGGCCTTGATCCAACTATAGAGATGGAAGTAAGGCCTTGGGGGTAGAGTCATTGATCACTATCGGTTAGAGTCATTGATCACTATTATAGCACCACTCACTTTAGCTGACAAATAAGAAGTCTTGAGGCATATTAGAGCATTTAAAAGTGAGTAAAAGTATTTCATTAGCCATTGGAAAGCCACTCTCAATTTACATTAGAGCAAAATATCTTGCCATTCTCCTTCAACCTTACATCAACAAGCTGTTTTCACCCACAGGACTGCTGCTGACTGGATGTTTTTGGTTTGTTGCACCATTCTCTGTAAACCTTAGGTACTGTTGTGTATGTAAAGCCCAGGAGGCCAGCCGTTTCTGAGATACTGGAACTGGCGTGCCTGGCATCGATGATCGTACCACGCGCAAAGTCACTTAGGTCATTCGTTTTGCCCATTCTAACATTCAATCGAACAGTAACTGAATGGCTCGATGCCTGTTTTCTATAGCAACCCACCGCCACGTGACCCATTGTCTGTAGGAGCAACCATTTTTGTGAAAGGTTACCTAATAAACTGGCCACCGAGTGTATATTTCCAAACTTTGAGGTTTGCGGAAGATCTGCAATAAAATGTAAAGGGAATTTTCGATTGACCCGACATATTTAGCATTTACTGTGAATGCAGTCTCGACAAACGCGGGAACATTGCCTTTAAATTTCAATTGAGCTTGACGTTGGAATAATACTGTGAAATGGTGAAAATTATGATTATGGGGGAAAAAATCATTTGTATTGTCTCAGAAAGACAAATACAAAACACAGACTAGTACAACTACAGTGATTGAAAAACAAACGGAGAAATGTTACTGCATTTCTCTCGCTGTGCATGGAAAAATCTATGGTTAGCTACTGGTTTAGGATGAATAGGGCCATTGGCATGACGCCCTTTGTGTCTCCACTCTCACCACCCCGACTCCTCCTTCTGTAAAATCACTGTAATGGGATCACATTGGGCCTAATTGCCTCAAATTACCCCCCTTCATCTCTGCCTGCCTCCTCATTTTCCAAAACAAACACAGTCGGTTTAATTATGAGGCTGGTACACAGGTCTGGTAATGACAGGCGGGTTTCCTTTGTTCTCTCCTGCACCAAGATAACCCGCCTTTTAGACCAGCTTTTAGGATGATGTGACAGTCAATTTGGGGAAAGCAGAACTTTGAAAACCGCCATTTTAGGGATATGGTAGGACAGTTTGTGTCCAGAGGAGTGGGTACTGGACCAAGTTTTCATTTCTGTAGCACAATCTCTGTAACAGAGACCGTGCAACTATTCCACACTGGAACTGTTCCACCACCAATTCGTTCTAGCATTTTATGCTAGAAGCTTGGCAAATGGTAGTGGGTAATTCTGGGTTTTGCAGAGAGTGGTTACTTCACAGGCTAGACAGAATACATGAAACATACAAGGAAGGCAAGCGCGTTAGTCTAAAACCACCACAGGAAATAATCACACTTCTTAATCCCTCCATCAGGAAAAAGTCAAACCCATAAGGCCAGCTTAAAAAAAAGCAATAACACTCAGATATAGATGAGACCCCATTATTTTAACTATAACATACTGTATATGTTTAGCGGCCCAAATGATAGACTATAGTGACTGAAATCGCTATTGCACTGAATTGTATCAAAATACGTCTGAATCCAATCCTGAGAGAACTGTTGAAAGTTGATTGAGAGTGGATTGAAGTGGATAGCAGCTGTATTGATGTTGACAAAGAAAATCTGCCCAATCATCCATACTCGTTCTCCTGATTGTAAGGAAGAGAGAGGAGAGAATACTACAGGCGGCAGGGATTGACACAGTGCACCGGGCACTCACTGGTTGAATCAACGTTGTTTCCATGTCATTTCAATGAAATGACGTTGAACCAACGTGGAATAGACATTAAATTGACGTCTGTTCCCAGTGGGAGGTTTCATTCAGCAGCCTGTCTTTATGAGCTAGACTAAATGGATAATGACTATGCTAAGCTCTGACTATGCTGTGATACAAATACCTTTATGGTACTTGATCTTCTTCTTTCTCAGTGCACTAGCACTTCGCATCTCACACTCATTTGCTGCGACTTACATGCTGACCATTACTTAGTCAAAGTACACTAAACAAAACTACGAATGCAACATGTAAAGGGTTGTTCCCATGTTTCATGAGCTGAAATAAAAGATCCCAGAAATGTTCCATACGCACAAAAAAGATTATTTCTCTCAAATTTTGCGCACAAATATGTTTACATCCCTGTTAGTGAGCATTTCTTCTGTGCCAAGATAATCTATCCCTGACAGGTGTGGCATATCAAGAAGCTGATTAAACAGCATGATCATTACACAGATGTACCTTGTGCTGAGGACAATAAAAAGGCCACTCTAAAATGTACAGTTTTGTCACACAACACAACACCACAGATGTCTCAAGTTTTGATGGAGCGTGCAATTGGCATGCTGACTGCAGGAATGTCTACCAGAGCTGTTGCCAGAGAATTGAATGTTAATTTCTCTAACATAAGCTGTCTCCAACGTCGTTTTAGAGAATTTGGCAGTATGTCCAACCGACCTCAATCTCAGACCACGTGTATGGCGTCATGTGGGCGAGCAGTTTGCTGATGTCAATGTTGTGAACAGAGTGCCCCATGGTGGCGGTGGGATCATGGTATAGGCAGACAATGAACACAATTGCATTTTATGAATGGCAATTTGATACAGCGATACTGTGACGAGATCCTGAGGCCCATTGTGAGGCACCTTTTTTTAAAGGTATCTGTGACCAACCGATGCATATCTGTATTCCCAGTCATTTGATATCTATAGATTATGGCCTACTGAATGTATTTAAATTGACTGATTTCCTTATATGAACTGTAAATCAGTCAAATCTATGAAATTGTTGCATGCTAAGATGGCGCAGAAGAGAATGGCTGACGTTTTACATGCCTTTAATCAATTTTGCTATTTTTTTTTTTTTTTTTTGCGTTGTTTGTAACTTATTTTTTTACTTATTTTGTACATAATGTTGCTGCTACCGGCTCTTATGACCAAAAATAACTTCTCGACATCAGAAAAGGGATTACTCACCACAAACTGGAAGAAGCTTTTTCCTTTAACGAGTCCGACTAGAAAGATATACTGCTCTCCCGGGAACAGGCCCAGATCCCCGCCATTTGCGTGAAGAAAAGGCGGAGGAAAAGAGGACGCAGATCGGGCTGCCTTAGAGAATCCGTAGGCGAGCGAGTAAACTCCCACTGCATCAATTATATTTGCTAACATGAAATCATTGGAAAATAAAATTGATGACCTACGATTACGATTATCCTACCAACGGGACATTAAGAACTGTAATATCTTATGTTTCACCGAGTCGTGGCTGAACGACGACACGGATAATATAGAGATGGAGGGATTTTCAAAGCACCGGCAGAGCAGAGAAGCTACTTCTGGTAAGACGAGGGGTGGGAGTGTGTGTCTTTTTGTCAATAACAACTGGTGCGCAATGTCTAATATTAAAGAAGTCTCGAGGTATTGCTCACCTGAGGTAGAGTACCTTATGAGAAGCTGTAGAACACACTATCTACAAAGAGAGTTCTCATCTATATTATTCGTAGCCATCTATTTACCACCACAGACCGATGCTGGCACTAAGACTGCACTCAACCAACAAACCAGAAGCGGCGCTCCTAGTGGCCGGGAATTTTAATGCAGGCAAACTTAAATCAGTTTCACCACATTTTTACCAGCATGTCACATGTGCAACCAGAGAAAAAAAACTCTAGACCACCTTTACTCCAAACACAGAGATGCATACAAAACTCTACCCCGCCCTCCATTTGGCAAATCTGACCATAATTATATCCTCCTGATTCCTGCTTACAAGCAACAACTAAAGCAGAAAGTACCAGTGACTCGCTCAATACGGAAGTTGTCAGATGATGCGGATGCTACACTACAGGACTGTTTTGCTAGCACAGACTGGAATATGTTCCGGGATTCATCCAATGGCATTGAGGAGCATCAGTCATTGGTTTCATCAATAAGTGCATCGATGACGTCGTCCCCATAGTGACTGTATGTACATATCCCAACCAGAAGCCATGGATTACAGGCAACATCCGCATCAAGCTAAAGGCTAGAGCTGCCGCTTTCAAGGAGTGGAACACTAATCCAGACGCCTATAAGAAATCCCACTATGCCCTCAGACGAACCATCAAACAAGCAAAGCGTCAATACAGGATTAAGATTGAATCCTACTATACCGGCTCTGATGCTTGTCGGATGTGGCAGGGCTTGAAAACTATTACGGACAACAAAGGGAAACCCAGATTACCAGGATGTGCACTCAAAGCATGCGCGGACCAACTGGCAAGTGTCTTCACTGACATTTTCAACCTCTCCCTGACTGAGTCTGTAATACCTACATGTCTCAAGCAGACCTGATAGTCCCTGTGCCCAAGGAAACGAAGGTAACCTGCCTAAATGATTACCGCCCCGTAGCACTCACATCAGTACCCATGAAGTGCATTGAAAGGCTGGTCATGGCTCACATCAACAGCACCCTCCTGGATACCCTAAACCCACTCCAATTCGCATACCACCCCAATAGATCCACAGATGATGCAATCTCAATTGCACTCCACACTGCCCTTTCACACCTGGACAAAAGGAACACCTACTTGAGAATGCTGTTCATCGACTACAGCTCAGTGTTCAACACCATAGTGCCCATGAAGCTCATCACTAAGCTAAGGACCCTGGGACTAAACACCTCTCTCTGCAACTGGATCCTGGACTTCCTGACAGGCCGCCCCCAGGTGGTAAGGGTAGGCAACAACATGTCTGCCACGCTGATCCTCAACACTGGGGCCCCTCAGGGGGGTGTACTTAGTCCCCACCTGTACTCCCTGTTCACCTACGACTGCGTGGCTAAACACGACTCCAACACCATCATTAAGTTTGCTGACGACACAACAGTGGTAGGCCTGATCACCGACAATGATGAGACAGCCTATAGGAAGGAGATCAGAGAACTAGCACTGTGGTGCCAGGACAACAACCTCTCCCTCAATGTGAGCAAGACAAAGGAGCTGATCGTGGACTACAGAAAAAGGCGGGGCGAACATGCCCCCATTAACATCAGCGGGGCTGTAGTGGAGTGGGCCAAGAGTTTCAAGTTCCTTGGTATCCATATCACCAACAATCTATCATGGTCCAAACACACCAGGACAGTCGTGAAGAAGCACAAGGATTTCGCTACACTCGCATTATCATCTGCTAACCATGTGTATGTGACAAATAAAATTTGATTTGATTTGATTTGAAGAGGGCACGACAAAACTTTTTCCCCCCCAGGAGACTGAAAAGATTTGGCATGGGTCTCCAGATCCTCAAAAGGTTCTACAGGTGCACCATTGAGTGTATCCTGACCGGTTGCATCACCGCCTGGTATGGCAACTGCTCGGCATCTGACCGTAAGGAGCTAAAGAGGGTAATGCGTTCGGCCCAGTACATCCCTGGGGCCAAGCTTCCTGACATCCAGAACCTACTGTATATAATAGGCGGTGTCAGAGGTAAGCCCATAGAATTGTCATAGACTCCAGTCACCCAAATCATAGACTGTTTTCTTTGCTACCGCACGGCAAGCGGTACCGGAGTGCCAAGTCTAGGACCAAAAGGTTCCTTAACAGCTTCTTCCCCCAAACCATAAGACTGCTGAACAATTACTCAAATGGCCACCGGACTATTACCTTGACCCCCCCTCCCCCTCCATTTGTTTTGTACACTGCTGCTACTCGCTGTTAATTATCTATGTATAGTCACTTCACCCCTATCTACATGTACAATTATCTCTAACCTGTACCCTCGCACACTGACTCGGTACCGGTACCCCCTGTATATAGTCTTGTTATTGTTATGTTATTGTGTTACTTTTTATAATTTTTTTACTTTAGTTTATTTGGTAAATATTTTCTTCACTCTTTTTGAACTGGACTCTTGGTTAAGGGCTTTTCACGTAAGGTCTACACTTGTTGTATTTGGCGAATGTGACAAATAAAGTTTGATTTGATTCGATGTTGGGTTTATATTTTTGTTCAGTATAATTACACGGCCACCTCGATAACTTGCCCCTCAATATGACACAGATTCAGATAACTAACTCATGGGTGTGGAGCTGTCCTCTAATTTCCCATAGGTGTTTTTCACTGAGGATAAAATGTCTCTTGCGGCAGCTTTTCTTGCCAAGGTGTCCATGAAACTGCAGCCTGAGGGTAGTACTGTAACTCAGAAGATTTGTGGGGTGGGCGGGACTGGTCCTCCAAAACTTGTCTGAGGGTCTGCTGACTGCTGTGAGTCTGTTGTGGTCCTGAGTTGGTTCTGTTTTGTCCTGTTATTTCATTAGGTTGGTTAATAGTCCTTCACAACCTCATCATGTTTTTGATGAGGTTGTTCAACCAGGAAACCGCATTAAAGTTGATGCTCTCAGTTGCTGTAATGATCTAGAATAGTGTGCAAATCTATGTTCTCAAGAGGCTTTGTTGAGCCTTTTAAAAACTAAAAAGTATTGTTTCATCCTCTGCCTCATGATTGTCTGATAGTGGGTGTGATGTGCTGTCTGTCTCCTCCCAGGCAAATCTCTATGATCTTGGTGAAGTTCAGCTTAAAACAAAACTGGTGTCCACAGTCAACAAATCTGTTTAAAGGAAATCTATCAGAGGCATCCCACTAAAAGTCACATCATCTGCATATTTTATCAGAGCGAAAGCATCTCCATTCCACATTATTCCATTTGTTTATATGGAGAAATATTTTACAAGACAAGCCTATTGAAATCGCTACCAATCCTGCTGTGTGGCTGAAATGGTGACTCTGTCCTCACGTAAGTGCGATTTCCTACATTATGAACTCAGTGGGGGCATGCCCTGTATTGGGATCCTGAACTATGCAGCTCAGTTTTATTCTTATTAGATCTATGAATTAGGGTTTTATTATCAGCCTTTATTCCCAGTTGTTCAATATTTTACAATAAGTTGGTGGGCTATAAGGCAGTTAATATCATGGTGTTGGTGTATCATATAAACATCCATTAATTTAATGTCAAAGTCAGAGATATTCTTAACACGTGCATAACTTGGAGTTTTATTTGCAAGTGTTCACACTTAGTATTCCAATTCTATCCTACACCAGTTTTTGCCCAGTCGGGTGTGGATAAATCATTCTACCAAGTGCAATGGCTCTAACCAAGTGGGTGCTTGAAACCCTCTCAAAGTAATGTTGACGTTATTAAAGGATCAGGTTAGTGATGATCAAGTCATTAAGAGTGGCTTGTGTATGGATATTACACTGCTACTGATGTGACTGCTGTATTGTGAAAGGAACCAATAAAAACTTGAAAATAAAAAAAGTTATTGAGAAAAAGGTCCTGAAACCTGGAAATCAAAGTATACATTTAGAACACACTTAAAGGGAAACTTCATATTCATCATCACCAGCACCAACCCCAACATCAACTTATGTGAAAATGGCGTGTTTCTATGTTTTGTAGTAAAAAGATAGAGGAAGATAAATGTTTCCAATGACATCATCTGTGTACATTGTGTGATTTTGACCAATTATGAGTAGTAATATTTTTTACTACAAAACATAGAAACGTGTCATTTTCTCATATGTTGATTTTGGGGTGGTGCTGGAGATGATGAATATGAAGTAGAATTTTTTTCCCCCCCGTTCATTTGAGTTAGGCAACCTCATATATGTAAGCAAACCAACAAACACTCAAAGAAATGTAATGTTTTGACTATAACTACTGTTCCCTGAAGGAGGGAAACAAAGTACAACCAAACTATAGGGGGAGTCGTACTCTCGCGACTTCGATTAAAGAACCAAAATCACGCCTGACAAGGCCAACGAAATACGCACCTTGCTGAAAGACCCACCTTCCAAAGGCTTCATCAACAATAGCCCCAGGGGAACAAATTCTATCACAGAAGCCTTCATCCCAGTAGGTGTAGGCGTGGAGAAAATGCACTGTGTGACCCAGCCAAAGTTGGACATCCTTTGTGGCGATAGAAATGTGTGATACGCGATTGAGTCTAGCTCGAGACCCAGAAGTGGAATGGCCTAAGATGGAGTCAGACAGCTCTTTTTCTTGTGACATACCCGATTAGCAGTGCCAGTTGGCATTACTCGGTTCAGGCGCTAAGATGCGTTCCGGTACATCCCAGTGCTTGAGGCCTTACTACAGACCCGGGTTTGATCCCAGGCTGTGCCACAACCGGCCGTGGCAGGGAGTCCCATGGGACGGCGCACAATTGGCCCACAATTGGCCCACCGTTGTCTGGGTTAGGGGAGGGCCAGGGAGGCTTAACTTGGCTCATTGCGCTCTAGCAACTCCTTGTGGTGGGCTGGGCACCTGCAGGCTGACTTCGGTCGTCAGTTGAATGGTGTTTCTTCCGACACATTGGTGCAGCTGGCTTCCGGGTTAAGCGGGCAGGTGTAAAGGAGCGCGGTTTGGTGGGTCATGTTTCGGAGGACGCATGACTCGACCTTTGCCTCTCCCGAGCCCGTTGGGGAGTTGCAGCGATGAGACAATATTGTAATTGAAAAATGGGGTACATTTTATAACCTATGCAGGTTACCCCCCCAAGTGCATTGTAACCTAGCGGGAATGGGACATACAGCTCTGAACAACGGACCCTTTTGGTGGTAACAGACAGCTCATTATGGGGTTCATATAAACCCCAGAGACTGTGTGTGGGATAATAGCATGGTTGCGTCCAACTCTGCTCATTCCCTAATCTCCTCTACCAACAACCAATCGCATATAGAGCCCATAACCTGTATCACTAGACTCTTTATAGGGACTGGTGAACTAAAGGCCGGAATCAGCAATGTATAGCCTGCATGAAGCCCGGCCCCCTTACAGGAACAAGGGGCTCTGGCAATGGCTGACGTAGTACCCTGTTTGGCCATAACCAAATGTGGGGACACTGTTGTCACAGTAATGTTTTTGTGGAGGGGAGCATTGGCCACTTAGACCCGTGCTAAGGCCCCTCAATCCGGGGGTTACCCGAGCCAAGTGCTCGCTTCCTCAACTCCCTTATACACGATTGTTAAGAAAACCTGCGCCATGGACTTGGGGAACAGTGCCAGCCGCGGGCATGTCACTGAAACTGCCACCGTCCACTAGTCCCGAGCACAAACTGATTCAAGCGAGGGCAGTCAGAGCACTGAGCCGAGACATACAACACAACAAGCCTAAGTATCTTTTCATTCATTTGGGCATGGTCGTAAACCCAAACCCAGCTTGTTAGTCTTCGTTGTTTCGGTCGCGTTAGCCATCTTGCTCATTGCTACAACCAGAGCAAGCAATCCAAAGAATAACTAAGTGGTTTGTGGTTAGGAAATAATGAAGAAACTCCAGCACACAACGTCAAGGGGTGAGCACGCTTTACCACAATTGAACAGTTTATTCAGTGCAACGTCAGATGTTTGTTTTTGGCGTGAATCATTCCTGCTCACATTGAGGTGAAGAGTGGAAGAATTGAAGGAATGAATCCAAAGCTCACGGTTCCATTGTGGCGCGGATTTCATTGGCCTTGTCAGGCGTGATTTTAATTTTTCAATCGAAGTTGCGAGAGTGCGACTCCCCCTTAGCTGTGTTGTACCGAGAGTACAGACTTAAAGGGAACCACAACCTCCCCAGGAATATCAAACTGATCTGTAATTATGGTCATAAAAATTGGATTCGCTGTTGCTTTTAACCCTGGTGGTCACTGACTCGTGAATAGAGTAAACAGAGCTCTACTTTAATATTTTAGTGATTTCTGAGGTTGTTTTATGCAGAAAATGAAAACAACGGCAATTGTATGACATAAGAGAGTTCGAGACACTGCGATTACTCAAAGATAAATAATCAGTTGTGGCATTTGATGTACAATGAGCTTGTTCTTTGCTCCTGTACTGAAATACATATTTTCAGCCCTATTGTCCTTGCCTAGAAGGAATTGAAGCATGTAGATGAATCTATCTACTCTCTCGTACCATCATTCAAAGTGTTAACATTAAGGTTATAGTTTGAGTCACTGGAGCCTACATACAATGGAGTTTGCATCAATTGCAGTGCATTGTATTGCACACCTTTTAAAACGGCATCTTAAATCAATATGGCATCTGAGTGGTCTATTATTTTCTCAGTGGTTGCTCTGACTGCAGGCTTTACTTCAGATGAGATTGATTTGGCGACATAAATGACTGCTCTATTACTAGAGGCTGGGCCATGTGACGATGGCACTATCCACTCCGCGAACCACTATCTACCGTCATTGGTCATTTCAACCACATCTACCCATGCACCAAGAAATCAACAAACTTTTAGGGGACCTCTGTGGGCTGTAACGAGACCTCGAGGCTCAAGATATGCAGCTCAGATGATCCACAGGGATGATTCTATCTGTCTATCCTCAGTCTACGTCCTCATCTCAGTATTCATAGTAAAAAAATACAGTTTCAGCATTAATCTACTTAATATGCTTTCTTTATCGAGATAAATTGAAGACATGTTTAATTAAAAGAGGCCTGTGTTAGAATTGGAGATTGTAATCGGATGCTGAGATAATAGCTTTGCCCTACAGGAGTACAGTCACTGACATCTACTTCCTGTCTGAGAGGACAGGTCAATATCCCTTATAGCGAAATGGCATGGAATTACTAATATTCATGTTATTACCCATTTTAAATTAGTCTGTGCATCACTGCTGTTTTGTCATATGTGTCACATTGGGAGATGCTATCTGCGCTGGGATAAAAAAATATTCTGATATGGTCAGGCATTACAGTGAACATTTACACATTGGTAGTTGTCCTAGGGGAGATATACCACAGTATAGTCATAGATATAACTGGTTAGGCAAGTATTAAGCTAGACCGTGTTTGAGATGTGCTGAAGTAAAAATTGGTTGTATTTCAACAAATTAAAGGACACTGACGGGAAAACAAATTAACCAATGATTTGTAATTGGATAATTCAGTACATCAATAAGCAGCATATAGACTGTTCACCAATTCATTTTACAGTAGTAGAACATCAACTCTTAATAAATGTGAGTACATGAACGTGATGCACCTTCTTATGGAGTTTGACATTTTACACATACAGCGAAATGTTGCTCCCTCTTTGGATCATCAGGTATTTCTGTTGGTTAATCAATCAATGTTCTCACCTTTTACAGTGAGCTTACTTTTTGTCCCAAAGGGGCTCTTGTACTGCCTGTTGTGTCTCCTCAACAAACACAACAGCAATCTCCCGCTGAGCCAAACAAACTCTGTATTGCGCGAGCAGAATGCATTTGGAAATAGTTATTTCAATCCACCCTACAGGAGTGTCTAGGTGGGATGTTGGAAATGTAGGCTGGACCAGGAGCACCTTACTTAGTCTGAAAGTGTGTGTGTGTGTGTGTGTGTGTGTGTGTGTGTGTGTGTGTGTGTGTGTGTGTGTGTGTGTGTGTGTGTGTGTCTGTGTGTGTGTGTGTGAAGCCTTACAAAGTAATTTTTGTATGACTTTGTAAGGCATCACCTATAGAAGGTGTATAGAAAGTATTTGCAAACACAGTGTAGTATGTTTCCAACTTTATTAGTCCTGCCATTTTTTTGAACAAGCTGCGCGATGCTCCTCGGCGCGGGAACAAAAAGTATAACCACGGTCCCAATGGGCACACACTAGTTGAATCAACGTTGTTTCCATGTAATTTCAATGAAATTAAGTTGAACCAACGCCAGTGGCACTGTTTCCCCTACTGGCGTTTTTCCTATTTTGTTGCATTACAACCTGTAATTTCAATTGATTTTTATTTGGATTTCATGTAATGGACATACACAAAATAGTCCAATTTGGTGAAGTGAAATTTAAAAAAAATGCTTGTTTCAAAAAATTTGAAAAAAAAAAAAACGGAAAAATGGTGCGTGCATATGTATTCCCCCCCTTTGCTATGAAGCCCCTAAATAAGATCTTGTGCAACCAATTATCTTCAGAAGTCACATAATCAGTTAAATAAAGTCCACCTGTGTGCAATCTAAGTGTCACATTATCTGTCACATGATATCAATATATATACACCTGTTCTGAAAGGCCCCCAGAGTCTGCAACACCACCAAGCACGCGACACTATGAAGACCAAGGAGCTCTCCAAACAGGTCAGGGACAAAGTTATGGAGAAGTACTGATCAGGGTTGGGTTATAAAAAAAGATCTGAAACTTTGAACATCCACGGAGCACCATTAAATCCATTATTAAAAAATGGAAAGAATATGGCACCACAACAAACCTGCCAAGAGACGGCCGCCCACCAAAACTCATGGACCAGGCAAAGAGGGCATTGTGTACAGTGTCTTCAGAAAGTATTTACACCCCTTGACTTTTTCCATATTTTGTTGTGTTACAGCCTAAATTTAAAATGAAAACAACAAAATTGGTCACTGGCCTACACTCGATACCCC
Organism: Salvelinus fontinalis; assembly: GCF_029448725.1. Lineage (NCBI taxonomy): Eukaryota > Metazoa > Chordata > Actinopteri > Salmoniformes > Salmonidae > Salvelinus > Salvelinus fontinalis. The sequence goes on along the minus strand of NC_074671.1, from coordinate 27,004,526 downwards.
ATAATGTCAAAGTAGAATTATGTTTATTGAATTTTTTACAAATTAAATAAGTATTCAACACCTTTTTTATGGCAAGCCTAAATAAGTTCAGGAGTAAAAAGTTGCTAAAAAAGTTGCATGGACTCACTCTGTGTGCAATAACAGTGTTTAACATCGTTTTTAAATGACTACCTCATCAATGTACCCCACACATACAATTATCTGTAAGGTCCCTCAGTTGAGAAGTGAAGTTCAAACACAGATTCAACCACAAAGACCAGGGAGATTTTTCAATGCCTCACAAAATAGGGCACCTATTGGTAGATGGCAAAAAAATAAAAATAATCAGACACTGAATATCCCTTAGAGCATGGTGAAGTTATTACATTATTACACAGCACCCTCTAGATTGGGTGTAATAAGCACTGAGACAACCAACCTGAGAGACAACCAACCCCGGTCTCCCTTTACTGTACATACTGAACAGATTCAAATACTGTAGCCATAATACCTTGCTTTACAAGTCCTTGTTACATTTCTAAGCAAAATGCCAGGTAAACATGGTGATATCTGAACAATTTTTACTTGGAAGGCAACGGGGACTGCATGGGCCCTTTTCATATCCATACAAATCAAGTACTGGTTTAAAATTGACTAAAGTGGGGGTGAGTGCAACTCGACATTTAAAAGCATCCCCCCTCTTCGTGTGGTACTTGCTCAATGGCTGTGATTTCTATAAATTCCAAACAGCAATATTGATTTCTTTGCTCCCCTACAGTACATGCTCTAAAGCATTTTGTAGATTTCATAAATAGCTTTTATAATATATCAGCAGGGAATTCAGCAAGGAAAGGAAACCCCCCCCACCCCAACGACTTACAAAAAATATAAATTCTAAAGCCTACTTTGGTAATGAATAAGTTTGAGCCTTGAGTTCTGTTTATTCGGACCATAATGGTGATAAGAATTACAATCTACAGTACAGTACATTTGTTTAGTAAGCAGACCGTTGGTGATGCTTTGCATAGAGTGGTTTTGGAAACACTACAACAGTCATGATCTTATGCTTCTAAAGCTGCTTTTAAATTGCTTACAGTAGCTTAATGTATTTTCTTTTTGGCATGGTTCAGCACTAGCATGCTTCAGGTTGCTATTTCTACATCTAATATTGAGTGACAATGCAGAATAGGGAGTTAATGATAAAATAATCAGAATTATCATCCACATTGGTATACAGTCCCTTCAGAAAGTATTCATACCCATTGACCAATTCCCACATTTTGTTGTGTTACAGCCTGAATTCAAAATGAATTAAATAGATAATGTTGCTCACCCATCTACACACAATACCCCATAAGGACAAAGTGTAAATATGTTTTTAGACATTTTTGTAAATTCATTGAAAATGAAATTAAAATATTTTCACATCCCTGAGTCAATTCATGTTAGAATCACCATTGGCAGCGATTACAGCTGTGAGTCTTTCTGGGTTAGTGTCTAAGAGCTTTGCATACCTGGATTGTACAATATTTTCACATTATTTATTTTATATTATTCTGTTAAGTTGGTTGTTGATCATGCAGGTTGGATGCTAGACAGCCATTTCAAGGATTGTCATATATTTTCAAGACGATTTAAGTCAAACTGTAAATTGGCCACTCAGAAGCATTCAATTGCCGTCTTGGTAAGCAACTCACGTGTATATTTGGCCTTGTGTTTAAGGTTATTGTCCTGCTGAAAAGTGAATTTGCAAACTGAAAGCAGACTGAACCATGTTTTCCTCCAGGATTTTGTCTGTGCTTAGCTCTATTACAAAAAAAGGTATCCCCAAAAACTCCCTAGTCCTTGCCGATGACAAGCATACCCATAACAGGATGCAGCCACCACCATGCTTGAAAATATGAAGAGTGGTACTCAGTGATGTGTTGTGTTTGATTTTGCCCAAACATTACGCTTTGTATTCAGGACATAAAGTACATTTCTTTGCCAGATTTTTTTCAGTTTTACTTTAGTGCCTTTACTTTACTTCCTTCTTTTCACTCTGTCATTTAGGTTAGTATTGTAGAATAACTACAATGTTGTTGATCCATCCTAAGATTTTTTTCCTATCACAGCCATTAAACTCTGTAACTGTTTAAATTCCCCATTTCCTGAGCGGTTTCCTTCCTCTCCAGCAACTGAGTTAGGAAGGATGCCCTGTATCTTTATAGTGACTGGGTGTATTGATGATACACCATCCAAAGGGTAATTAATAACTTCACCATATTCAATGTCTGTTTTTTTTAACGTTTTTTTTTTACCCATCTATACTCTTTCAAAACAGGTGCTAAGTTGAACCATACAGGGTTCTTTGATTTGTCCCCATAGGGTAACCCTTTTTGGTGCTGGGTAGAACTGTAATAGCTGTCGCTCTCCTCATCCTCGGATGAGGTGAGGAGAGAAGGATCTTCGGACCAAAATGCGGAGTTAGGGAAATATGCCATCTTTATTTTACATATGACAACGATGAAAATGGCAACACGAAAACTAAACAAAACACTTTCAACAAACTACAAAATAAGAAAACGACGTACACGCAACCTGAACATAAACTTACATGGACAAACGTAAACTCACGAACAGGAACGGACATCGAAACGGACGAACAGCCAAACAGCTCCAAAAGTGAATACATCGAACATAACGAAGACATCACAGGAGACAATCACCCACAAACACACAGTGATAATGCCCTACCTAAATATGACTCTTGATTAGAGGAAAATGCAAACCACCTGCCTCTAATCAAGAGCCATACCAGGCAAACCGAAACCAACATAGAAACAGATAACATAGACTGCCCACCCAAAACACATGCCCTGACCATAAACACATAAAAACTAACATAAATAGGTCAGGACTGTTACAAGAACCCTTTGCAGAGAACCCTTTTACTTAGGAGGGTTCTTCCTAGAACCCTTTATGACCAGTTCCACCAGCCTTTTTAGCCTTTAAAATCTAATTACTCATGACAATACATTACATATATCATAAGGCCTTTATTTGAGGGCCTAATTATACCTTAAACAGTGGTGTTAGGAATCTCCTGGTTTACAGGCCACATCAGGCATGTAAGTCACATTATGCTGCCTTGCAAAGGAATCTGTAATTCCTATTGGAATCCAGACAGAATTAGGCTGTCCAACAAGTGGAATTGTTAATCACTTGCAACCTGTATTCAGAATGACTGACAGGGTAGGGTGTATTGAACACTGAGACTACCTCAATCAAATAAACTGGAACAACCATCTCAGTAACAGGTGCAATATATCCAATTACTAACAGATTGGATTATAGAAAACTGTATGTTATTTATCTTGTGTAGCATAACAATCAACCAATCAATGTACATGCAAAAACACAGTCATTACAGTAAAACAAACAATTCTGAAAATCTCCCTGCAATAGAGCATGCTGGGAAACATTATATATGGTTCTATGTTTAACCCTTCTTGCCTTACAAATAATCATTCTTTCCTTCCAAAGAATCATCAAAGAACCCTTTCTTCCAAAAACGCTTCTTAGGTTGTTAAAGGTTCTAGGTAAAACCCTTTGCGTTACAAAGAACCTGTTTCTTCCAAAAAGGGTTCTTCTGATCAAAACAGTTATTGGTAGAACCCTATCCCTCCCCAAAGAGCCCTGTTGGAACCCTTTTTTTCTAAGAGTCTACCAATAGATGCCCTTTTTTGCAAGGCTTTGGAAAACCTCCCTGGTCTTTGTGGTTGAATCTGTGTTTAAAATTCACTACTCGACTGGGGGACCTTACAGATAATTGTATGTGTGGGGGTACAGAGATGAGGTAGTCATTCAAAAATCATATTATTGCAACACATTTTCACTCCTGATCTTATTTAGGCTTGCCATAACAAAGGGGTTGAATAATTACTAACTCAAGCCATTTCAGCTTTTCATTATTTATTAATTTGTAGAAATTTTAAAAAGCATAATTCCACTTTGATATTATGGGGTATTGTGTGTAGGCCAGTGACACGAAATCAAAATGTAATCCATTGTAATTGTTGGCTGTAACACAGCAAAATGTGGAAAAAGTCAAGGGGTGTGAATACTTTCTGAAGGCACTGTAAGTAGTATGGTTATGTGGAATTTGCATCGTTCCCTGCTGCTGATAGCTAATCCAGGCAACTCCTAGGCCCTGACATTTTAGAAAGAGTTGATTCTGCTGCTCTGTATTGTAAATCAAATCAATGCATTGTCACAGCACATGTTGCTGTCCAGGCATCACTAGGCTATGGTGTGGAGAGGTGATTCAGTTAACTTCGTGTCGTGACTTAGTCACTGGTGGCCGATGGCGCAAAAGTAGGCCTAAACAAACAAGCTGAGATTCAGCACCACTGATGCAGACAGCGACTGAATCGGGATTCGAAAGTTCAGCACCACATGACAGTGAACATAGCGACCGTCTCAGGTCACTCCAATGACTCCACACTGTGAGAATCGCTGGAAAGAAATGATCCAGGGGATTAAGGCCTAAACCTACTCTATGGATATTATGGATGGTTTACATTGGCTGAGGCTTAGATCAGTTAGTGGTTAAATACAAGAACAAGTAACTGGCACTTTTGGAAACTAAACTCATGGACTGTGTTTATAAACACAAGTATCCATTGATATAGCAATTAAAAATTATTGCCTACTAAGCTTGTAGGCCTACAGTATTGTGTAATCTGGCACAACTACATCACATCTATAAACATACAATGCAATATAAGTGGGAGATCCCACTCACCTTGTGATATTAGTTCCAGTACTTATCTACATAAATGTTACTTACCATTATGCTGAGCACCTCACTTGATGTTGTGTGCGTCATTTATTATACGTCAGGAGGAGCTTTCCCTTGACGATGAGGGATCACTTCACTGTTGTTGGCCGGTCTCCTATAGTACGGCATTTAAGGGGTGTCTGGTCGCTCAAGCACGACAGAGAAGTCCGCGCATTTATAACAAGCCCACATTGAAACGTTTCGATGCTCCCATAGTGACTGAAGTGGCAGGTGCTTTCCCTGCGTTCTCTTCCAAGATTCGAACTCAGAAATTAAAGTGATAAAGTTTGTTTTAGGGCTAAACTAGCCACGCAGTGACTGACTATATAGTAGTTCGCTACACCCAACAGCTTTTTCCCTCGATACAACTGCAACAGAAGAACTTGGAACATCAGCATTATTTTTGAATTGGTAGGAGGCTACACGACAAACGAGAAAGGTGAGTTAATAATTGTATTCATTTTATTTTGTCTCTGAGCCAGAACACTCTAATGTTGGACTTGTAAGATACTTCCATTAATGTGTCTAATATGTCCATTCATTTGTCTAATATGTTCATATGCCTAATTTGTTTAGGCTAGTTCATGCCTAATGTCTAACACAACTAGAAGAAGAAGAACACAACTCATTTGTGTATCAGGCTAATATATTCTGCATTTAGTTTAAATTCATATAAGCCAACATAGTTTAGACGCGCAAACTTCATGATTTGGAAAGCATCGATCATTTAATTGCTCACTCTCTTGTTTCGCAGCCCATGGCGGTATCAATGCGTTCCTTCTGGACGCTGGCTTTAAGCGCGTGCCTTGTGTTGACGGTGAGTGCGGACTGCGGAGCAGACTGCGCATATTGTATTCACCACCTACAACTTCAACAGACAGACATCAACTCTTTCGTAAGTAGGCCTACAACTAAAACACAGTATTTTTTTCATTTTCAGAACATAACGTTTGTATTAATAGGGAATTACTGAATGTCCTCTCTATTAGGCTATCTGCACGCGGGTTTCTCAGAACCTTTTTCGTAGAGCTGCTTAGATTTCCAAGAATTGGCTACCTACCACACATTAGATTTCAAACCATAGATGAATGTACATCACAATCATTCGCTGGTTTTGTGATCAGGCTATTTCCACTGTGTTGATTACTTGGAAATTGAATAAATAGACGTATGATTTAATTATGACACCTGCAATCTATAAGTTAATTAATTAAATGACATTAATTATGGGAATCAGCTGTAAAATAGATTGTGGGTGCAATACACTAACTAGAGTGAGTCAAAAGCAGTGGGCAAGGACCTGTTAGGAATAAACGACTTGAACCACAAACCACCATTGACTCTAAACATTTGACAAATTGTGTTTCAGCTGATAGCATTGATGGTTATTCTTTTTGTAGCATACAAAGAAATACATTGTTTTGTAAATGCATATTTATTTGCCAAGGGAATCTTGGCATGCCAATAATTATTTTGGAAACAATGCAAGTCTGTTAAGCTAACATTTAGGAAAATGTTGATTTAAAAACAGTATGGCTACTGTAAGTGTACAGAGCAACCTAAATCATATGCTTAATTTTTGTTCAATTATTTGGATCTAAATTGTGCCAAGAATGACATGCAAACAGGCATGATTTCTCAAGACTAACCCTAATCCATTTGAATAGGAGAGTATGGACAGCCTAGTTTGAAATAGTGTACTTTCTATTTTCCACCACTAGATTGCAGTTAAGTATCATCCTTCACATGAATATGGCTCACTTTGACTGACTCTGTAGAACTATCATCTGCATTATGTCATAATGTTGTTTTCAATTTACCAAAGTAGAATTATAGCAGATGGGGTATTCCCCCCCCCCCCCCAATCGCCTCCTAAAGCTTTGCCTGAGGCAAAGGAGGAGGTTGATGGTGGAGAGAAGCAATGTCACAGACCATTAGAGATTGAGCTTAATAGATGCTCAGGATTGATTTGCTTCTGCTAAATGTACTACGTGGAATGGTGAAACACTCAAGGCACTGTGGTGTTTGTGTGGAGCCCCCAGCCTCCCAACTCCCATGACCAATGGCACTGTGCTGGGGGATTTAGAGTGACATTTATCACCCAACAGAGAGCACTTAACGTCTGATTGGCTGTGATCATTGGGTATCTCTCCATCAACCGTACTGTAGTTCTACCGCAAACCTGAGCACTGTGCTTTTCAAGTGGATAATGAGATTTATGGGTTATTGGAAAGGTGAAGCACAAAGATTTCAAGGGTGGACAGTTGAAATATTGGATAGAGGAATAACCGGGTTTATCATCCTATGTGATCCAGTTAAATGTAAAGAAAAGAGTTTCAAAACACTGATCATTTTATTGCCTTGTGACTTCTGATCTCGATCTCTCCCCCAGACATGTACGTTAGAGTGTGAAGGAGCTCTCAGCACCAAGAAGTCCTGGGAACTGTGTGAGGATGTCCTGCAGGCTAGAAATGGCGACAGTCCAACAGAGGGAGACAAGGCTACCACAGAGACCTCCAAGCTGGACAACAATGACCCACATCAACTAGTAAAGAAGTATGGCGGCTTCATGAAACGCTACGGGGGATTCATGAAGAAAACAGCAGAACTGTATGGTCCTGAACCCGACGATGTCGACCACGGCAGGGAGATCCTGTTCAAACGCTACGGTGGGTTCATGAAGAAGAGTGGCGAGCCAGAAGACACACTGAGTCTGCTCCGGGAACTGGTGAGGAACGTGGATGGCGGCGTGGAGAAACGCTACGGAGGCTTTCTGAGGAGCGCCAGACAAAGCTCTGACTTGGAGAACGGTATCCGAGAGCTGCAGAAGCGCTACGGCGGCTTCATGAGGAGGGTGGGCAGGCCCGAGTGGAGGGAGGAGCAGAAACGCTATGGAGGCTTCCTCAACAAGCGAGCCTGGGGGGAGGAAGAGGAGGACGAGATGGAAAAGGAACGCGTCGAGTTGGAAGATGTTCCTGATGTGGTAGAGAAGAGATATGGAGGATTCCTGGGATACTGACCTTCCTAAATACCTGCCACTGCTCAGTCATGTTCTGTTTTCTTGTCTTGCCTGCATTTTTACAGGATTCTGTATGTGATTGGCTGTAGTAAACATACTGAAGCCTACATGGTTATTTTAGTGGTGTGACATACTGTAGCATTCACTCTCCATCTCTAAGAGACTTCCCTAAGCACTTCTCTGACCTCTGACCTCTGTGTGCAGTAGGCTTTGTGAGACTCACTATTCTTTGTGAGACTCACTATTCTCATTGTAGTGACTGATGTGCCCAAAATAAAAAGCTTCTCAGACTTATCAAACCGAATAAATAGCCTACAGTCAGAATAAGATATTTTCTAGACTGGAATACTTTTTCACACATCTTGCTTTACTGTGGTTAACGGCTGTCGATTTTCTAGATGCATCTATTTATTTTATTTTCTTGAAATCCTTGTAACCGCCTGCTTATCTGTACGTAGAAAAAAATAAATTGCTCTAACTGAAGAATAATGTGTTTGTCATGAATAAATATGTCTTATTACTCTGAATCGATGTCAATTTATTTACTTAACAGTAAAGATTTAAGGCCAATTTATGTGGTTGTTCCAAAATTCATTACAAGTAAACATTTCAAATCAATTTGGTTAAAATTCAAAACAAACAATTCAAACAATAAGTAATCAATCCAACTTATGCTAATCAAATCAAAGGAAAAACAAGCAACAAAAAATAAAATGCATTCAATCACAAAACCGGTAGTAATAATCAGTCCATCAATTAGTTAGTCAGGGGCAGCAGGTAGCCTAATGGTAAGAGTGTTGGACTCGTAACCAAAAGGTTGCAAGATCGAATCCCCAAGCTGACAAGGTAAATATCTGTCGTTCTGCCTCTGAACAAGGCAGTTAACCCACCCTGTCATAGAAAATAAAAATTTGTTCTTAACTGACTTGCCTAGCTAAATAAAGGTCAAATAAAAACACCAAAAAAGTCAGTTGTGGTTGACAGTGTCTTTGTGGTGGGGGCTGGCAGTTGCTGTATGAAGATTGTGGTTGGTTAGTGCTGGTGTTGGGACTGGTAAAACCTGTGTTGGAAACCAGGGTTTGATGCTGGGACTGGGGCTGGGGCAGTTGCTGGGTTGGGGTCTGTAGAAGGGAGGAAAGACAGCCTGAGGAGCAGGCAGACACACAAGTGAGCCCTAAACCCAGAGGTCAATGGGGGTACTTCCCTGCGGCCTGCTAGATCTTTGGTCCTCCCTTTGAGCCTCTTCTGGTGTGGTGATGAAAAGTTCCTGGTTCTGGTCTGGTTCTGTTAAAGGGATAAGTGTAGAGGGGGGAAGGGGGGGTGGAGGGTATGTCCATCAGCCTGGGTTGGTGTTGGAGGAGGAGCAGGGCTGCACGCTGGAGGACAGAGGAAACTAACAGGGCCCAGAACCACTTGGCCATAGCACACTCACAAACAGATGGTAGGTGTACCTTGTGCCATCCATAGCTGGATTCCATAGTGGGGAGGCAACCATGAAGAGCCGTCTGAGGAAAGTCTTTCTGTTCGGAGTGTGTTGTCAGGGTCATGACAGTGGGGTCCAGGTCTGATCATTTCGTTGCAGGGGTGGGGGATATTTCTGGGACGTCTTGATGCATCATGTTATGGGTATTCTTGTCATCGGCACGGACTAGGGAGTTTTTTTATAAAAAGAAACGGAATAGAGCACAGGCAAAATCCCAGAGGAAAACCTGGTTCAGTCTGTTTTACAACAGACACTGGGAGACAAATTCACCTTTCAGCAGGACAATAACCCAAAACATAAGGCCTAATATACACTGGAGTTCCTTACCAAGATAACATTGAATGTTCCTGAGTGGCCTAGTTACAGTTTTGGCTTAAAACGGCTTGAAAATCTATGGCAAGACTTGAAAATGGCTATCTAGCCATGATCAACAACCAATTTGACAGAGCTAGAAGAATTTAAAAAAGAATCCTGTGCAAATATTGTACAATCCAGGTGTGCAAAGCTTTTAGAGATTTATAGAGAAAGACTCACAGCTGCAATTGCTGCCAAAGGTGATTCTAACATGTATTAAATGTGAATACTTATGTACATTTCAGTATTTCATTCTTTCAATACATTTGTAAAAATGTCAAAAAACCTGTTTTCACTTTGTCATTTCGGGGGACTGTGTGTAGTTGGGAGAGTCTTTTCAAATATTTTATCAATTTTGAATTCAGGCTGTAACACAACAAAATGTGAAATAAATCAAGAGGTATGAATACTTTCTGAAGGCACTGTATATTTGTATCAGAAAATGTATTCTAATTAAACTGTCATAAAATAGTAGTAGAATTGTATATAGTTCAGGCCAGTGAAATACAAATTACAAAATAGCTATTAAAGTATTTAAATACATATATCAAATACATGTAACAGAAATACTGCCCATCGTTGGCACCAGCTACCTGCACTGTAAACCTGCAACAGTTTACTAACCACTGTACTTCCAGTAAGTAAATTCTAGAAATACAGTATGTTGCTGTAGTTAGGTGTTCCAGTAATATGCTGTAAAAGAATGAGTGACATCCTTGATTGAAACGCTACTAGCATGCATCACTAACGAGCTTGCTATTTCACACTGGTTACACACACACAGACACATACACAAAGGGGTAGTCATAGCAAGATTAAAAGACAAAGCCCTAATGGGGATGAATACATTGTGTCAACATTTGATGGCAGAACAGATGGCTTCTTCCTCAAATTAGCTGTTTGAGGGATTTGACATGTTCGACTCATATTGTCAAAATTGTAACAATGGAAGTTGAAAGGCAAATGTTTCTTTATTGTTGAGAACTAAAGAAGCCTATTGTTGAGAACTAAAGAAGACAAAAGGAGATGATTGTGGACCACAGGAAAAAGAGGACCGAGCACACCCCCATTCTCATCGACAGGGCTGCAGTGGAGCAGGTTGAGAGCTTCAAGTTCCTTGGTGTCCACATCACCAACAAACTAACATGTTCCCGAGCACACCAAGACAGCCGTGAAGAGGGCACAACAAAACCTATTCCCCCTCAGGAGACTGAAATGATTTGGCAAGGGTACTCAGATCCTCAAAAGGTTCTACAGCTGCACCATCGAGAGCATCCTGACTGGTTGCATCACTGCCTGGTATGGCAACTGCTTGGCCTCCGACTGCAAGGCACTACAGAGGGTAATGCGAACGGCCCATTACATCACTGGGGCCAAGCTTCCTGTCATCCATGACCTCTATACCAGGCAGTGTTTCTCCCTTCTTTTACACCGCTGCTACTCTCTGTTGTTATCATCTATGCATAGTCACTTTAATATAATAACTCTACCTACATGTACATATTACCTCAACTAACCGGTGCCCCCGCACATTGACTCTGTGTCCGTACCCCAATGTATATAGTCTCGCTATTGTTATTTTACTGCTGCTCATTAATTACTTGTTACTTTTATTTCTTATTCTTATCCATATTTTTTTTAACTGCATTGTTGGTTAGGGGCTCGTAAGTAAGCATTTCACTGTAAGGTCTACACCTGTTGTATTCGGCGCATGTGACTAATAAAATTTGATTTGATTTGACATGGTTTTTCATCCATCCAACTTCCATTGTCCTCCAAGAGTTGTGCAGTAGTGGGAATAAATAGTCAACCAACAATCATCAACAATTATTTCATATTTTAAAAACTTAACTATGCAGTATTAGTTAACAGTTTATAAACTACTTGTAAACACCTTAACGTAAAGTGTTACCGAGGTCCTCCACAACTCCCAACACCCACTGACCTTGCATATTACCCGCACAGTTGAGTAGCCTAAACATCTAGGGCTTGAGAATACAATAGCAAGGTACGGGGAGGCCAGTCCAGCTCAACATGCAAGCAATAAATCAATAGATGTTCTCACAAAGAAACCTCAAACTACACACTAGTAAATGTTATTGAATACATGGAAAATAATAAAAAACAAACCGGTCAATCTTTATTGTCCCCAAACATGGTCTAGGCTCCTGCTTTATACTAAAAGGACACACTTTTTTCACGCCATTTCGATACAAAGTTATTTTTGTAGCAGATTAGGAAAATATTTTTATAAACTCTTTTCCTAACCTTAACATCAGTCTCCTAACCTGCTATGTTCATCTCCTAACCTGCTGCGTAAATTCTCCTAACCTACTACTTGAAGTGGCGTGAAAATAGTGTTTCCCTTATACCGTAGTCATAAATGAGAACATCAGCACAAACATCACATTGCTTCCTGTGTCATGATCATTGTCTTGGTTTTAGGATACAAATAGATCTTAATTGTCTGGGCAGTGAATATAAAAGTACTTGAATTATTCATGTTAATTGATGTAATTAATAATTCAGTTATTTTATTAGCTTTAGATGAAGAAAAAACAACTGAAGCTAAGATAGCATATGAAGTCTATATACATACATACATTCATGAGATTTGATTGATTTAGGATTATTGTCAAAGTAATTTGAATGGTAAAGTGTGTGTGTGTGCATTGTGTGTGAGAGGTGGACGGGCGATACAATTTTGCAACATGGACTAACATTGGCTACAAGATTGAGTGGACAACGGATTTGAAGTGGACGGTGGACAGCGGTTGCTTTTGACCGTAGCTATACACTGATTTTCTAATGCATGCATATTTGTTGGTCCTCAGCACAGGGCATCATCATGGGTAATTTTGCCTATGAGTCGCACCAATGAGTCGCTTGTGGTAAAATCGTCATCTCCCCACAATGCCTCTTACTAGGTCAAAGTTAATAGGTAGCCGCGACTGGCTGTGCCGATTTGGATGCGTTTAGCACGCAGAACACAGACAAAGTGTTTGAAGAAAGTGAACCAATATTTAGCCTACAGATTAAGGTAAGTGTATCTTTATATTAAATTGAATGACAACTGATTAAACGGGCCGTTTCTAATATAGGCTGCTTCCATCAACTCATCACATAGAGAATGCTGAGCAAATGGTTCATAGGAGACGCGCCCTGCCTGTGTGCGGTTTAAAGCCATAGCCTGCGCTACGATATAGAATTGAACTTTGTCTCGAGGTTAACACGGTGTCGGTCCTTACTACCTCAATGTGCAAAGGTCGGAAAAGTAATCCTATAATAGGATAAGCGCTATTATTTTTGTTTACTTTGATGCTCAATATAGGTTTCTAAGACTTGGTCTCGTAAGGAAAGGGGTAAGTTTAACGCTGTGTAGCCGTATTTGAAGATATCAACTGAATTAGAAAACGTAGTATTTGTCGACATGCTATCATCCTTATTAGTTTTCTTATTATAAACCGATTCTGACATTGAAGATCGAGGGAAAGAAACCAATCAACATAGAGGGAAAGAAAGCAATCAATTGTAATGGTTTTACCTTTATTAATTCAGAATAAGGCCTATGGAAACCCATAGGCTAACAACAGACCTGACAATGCTATATCATTTTGGGAAAAGAGAGACAGTTGTTTTTCCATGAACCATACCACCAGAATAGATTATAGCCTATGTATAACGCATAATTTAAATTTTAACTCAACTTTAATTCATGCGGTTTGATAGGTACTCTACTAGTCTTTAAGATGAACTTCGCTCTGGAGACGCTACAGGTGCTGGTCTTGTCTATATATTATAACTTGGAGGCACTTGTAAAACTCGTCATCCCTTCGCGGAAGAAGAGCGTTGCGGGAGAAACTATCCTCATCACGGGGGCGGGTAGCGGCATCGGCAGGCTGATGGCGCTTGAGTTCGCCTCCATGGGCGTAACGCTGGTGCTGTGGGACATTAGCCAGGATGGCAACAAGGAAACGGTTCGACTGGTGAAGCAAAAGGGCGCTGCCAGGGTCCACTCATACATCTGTGACTGCAGCAACAAGGCAGAGGTGTACTCGGTGGCTGACCAGGTGGGTTTAATGCCACCTGGTCAGGTATATGGTCTATATACCTGGCCAGGTATGGATGTTATCATCCATGTTCTACCACTTTCCTACAGCGGGTAATAGTTTGAAGGTCTGTAGTATTTTTTGACAGGCTACAGTACCGTATTTTTCAAAACATACTGTACACTGATCTAAGTAGTTGTAATTTGAGCTGTTGCAAATATACCGCAAAGCTCCTTCCCGAAAGCATGCAAATGTATTTGAGTGGGAAGATATTTACATAAATAATTGATCAACCCAATGTCTATAAGGTACAACAACTCAAAGGGCCTTCATGCTCTGGGAACACATTTTGAAAGACTCCCACACATTCCATGTCTGCTCTGTTCAGGTCCAGCTCATGATTACAGCTCAGATCCCACAATATTCACATTGCTGTGATCCAGTGCATAGCTATTGGTTAGATACTGGAGATCACAGTCATACTCTGCTACACTCTCAGAAAAAAGTGTTCCAAAAGGAGTTTTTGGGGGAGGGATAGGGTTATACCTAGAACATTTAACATTCTAAAGAACCGTTTTTGGAAGAAAGGGATCTTTGATGACTCTTTGACAGGCAAGAAAGGTTATACAGTTGTCGGAAGTTTACATACACTTTAGCCAAATACATTTAAACTCAGTTTTTCACAATTCCTGAAATGTAATCCAAGTAAAAATTCCCCTGTCTTAGGTCAGTTAGGATCACCACTTTACTTTAAGAATGTGACATGTCAGAATAATAGTAGAGAATGATTTATTTCAGCTTTTATTTCTTTCATCACATTTCCAGTGGGTCAGAAGTTTACATACACTCAATTAGTATTTGGTAGCATTGCTTTTAAATTATTTAACTTAGGTCAAATTTCGGGTAGCCTTCCACAAGCTTCCCACAATAAGTTGGATGAATTTTGGCCCATTCCTTCTGACAGAGCTGGTGTAACTGAGTCAGGTTTGTAGGCCTCCTTGCTCGCACGCATTTTTTCAGTTCTGCCCAGAAATTTTTAATGGGATTGAGGTCAAGGCTTTGTGATGGCCACTCCAATACCTTGACTTTGTTGTCCTTAAGCCATTTTGCCACAACTTTGGAAATATGCTTGGGGTCATTTTCCATTTGGAAGACCCATTTGTGACCAAGCTTTAACTTCCTGACTGATGTCTTGAGATGTTGCTTCAATATATCCACATAATTTTCCTTGTTAATGATGCCATCTATTTTGTGAAGTGCACCAGTCCCTCCTGCAGCAAAGCACCCCCAGAACATGATGCTGCCACCCCTGTTCTTCACAGTTGGGATGGTGTTCTTCGGCTTGCAGGCCGTTATGGCTATGTCCCCATCTGCAGTTGCAAACCGTAGTCTGGCTTTTTTATGGCGGTTTTGGAGCAGTGGCTTTTTTCTTACTGAGCAGCCTTTCAGGTTATGTTGATATAGGACTTGTTTTACTGTGGATATAGATACTTTTGTACCTGTTTCCTCCAGCATCTTCACAAGTTCCTTTGCTGTTGTTCTGGGATTGATTTGCACTTTTCGCACCAAAGTACGTTCATCTCTAGGACACAGAATGCGTCTCCTTCCTGAGTGGTATGACGGCTGCGTGGTCCCATTGTAACGGCTCTCGTTTGTTGAATGAAGATTGGACCAAGGCGCAGCGTGGTAGGCGTACATCGTCTTTTTATTGATGACACCAAAACAAAATAACAAAGACAAAAAACGAAGGTCGCGAACCCGGGTGTCGACGTTGTTCCTGCCTCGCTGCCTCCGTCTGCTCCCATGGAAGGAGATCCATTCCGGCCTGGATCTCCTCCCACGTCCAGGATCCTTTCCCGTCTAAGATGTCCTCCCATGTCCAGTCCTCCTGGCCACGCTGCTTGGTCTGTTTTTGGTGGGATCTTCTGTAACGGCTCTCGTTTGTAGAATGACCGGACCAAGGCGCAGTGTGGTAGGCGTACATCGTATCTTTTTCTTGATGACACCGAAACAAAATAGCAAAGACAAAAAATGAAAGCGAACAGTTCTGTCAGGCACAGACACTAAACAGAAAACAAGATCCCACAAAACCCAAAAGTAAAAATGACAACTTATATATGATCCCCAATCAGAGACAACGATAGACAGCTGCCTCTGATTGGGAACCACACTTGGCCAAAAAAAATAAAATAGAAAACATAGACTTTCCCACCCCAGTCACACCCTGATCTAACCAAACATAGAGAATAATAAGGATCTCTAAGGTCAGGGCGTGACACCCATGGTGTTTATACTTGCGTACTATTGTTTGTACAGATGAACGTGATACCTTCAGGCGTTTGGAAATTGCTCCCAAGGATGAACCAGACTTGTGGAGGTCTACAATTTTCTTTCTGAGGTCTTGGCTGATTTCTTTAGATTTTCCCATGATGTCAAGCAAAGAGGCACTGAGTTTGAAGGTAGGCCTTGAAATACATCCACAAGTACACCTCCAATTGACTCAAATTATGTCAATTAGCCTATCAGATGCTTCTAAAGCCAAGACATAATTTTCTGGAATTTTCCAAGCTGTCAACTTAGTGTATGTAAACTTCTGACCCACTGGAATAGTGATACTGTGAAATATAAGTGAAATAATCTGTCTGTAAACAATTGTTGTAAAAATGACTTGTGTCATGCACAAAGTAGATGTCTTAACCGACTTGCCAAAACTATAGTTTGTTATCAAGAAATTTGTGGTGGTTGAAAAACGAGTTTTAATGACTCCAGCCTAACTGTATGTAAACTTCCGACTTCAACTGTACATACAACCATATATAATATTTCCCAGCATGCTCTATTGCAGGGAGATTTTCAGAATCGTTTATTTTACTGTAATATCTGTGTTTTTGCATGTACATTGCTTGGTTGATAAATGTTATGCTACACAAAGAAACATAACATACAGTTTTCTATAATCCAATCTGTTAGTAATTGGATGTATTTCATCCGTTCCTGAGATGGTTGTTCCAGTTTGGATTATTGAGGTAGTCTCAATATTCAATCTTCCCTACCTTGGCAGTCATTCTGAATGCAGGTTGCAGGTGATTAACAATTCCACAATTGGATATCCTAACTCTGGCTGGATTGCAATAGGAATTACAGATAATTTTGCAAACCAGCATAATGTGATTTGCAGGCTGATGTGTCTTGTAAACCAGGATAATCCTAACACCCCCATGTTAGGGTATAATTAGGCCTCAAATAAAGGCCTTATGATATATGTAATATATTGTCATAAATAATTACATTTTAAAGTCTAATAAGGCTGGTGGAACCATTCATAGAGAATTCTAGGAAGAACCCTCCAAAGATAAAATGTTTCTCGGCAGAACCCTTCACAGACGGTTCTAGGAAGAACCTTTAGATTATAAAATGTCTCTAGGTAGAACCATATACAAGGGGTTCTTTGAAGAACCCAACATAGATAGGGCTCCTGAGTGGCGCAGTGCTAGAGGCGTCACTACAGACCTTGGTTCGATCCTGGGCTGTATCACAACCGGCTGTGATTGGGAGTCCCATAGGGCGGTGCACAATTGGCCCAGCGTTGTCTGGGTTAGGGGAAGATTTGGCCGGAGTAGGCTGTCATTGTAAAATAAGAATTTGTTCTGACCTCACTTGCCTAGTTAAATAAAGCTTACATTAAAAAAATAAATGAAATAAAGAACCCTCTGTAAAGGGTTCTACCCAGCACCAAAAAGGGATCCCCTATGGGAAGAAACCAAAGAACCCTGTGTGCTTTTTTCTCGGAGATTAGTGGTAATCTGTGTGATCTATGTGTGGTAGATTTAGGCCCAGTTCCATTTATGTTCTTATCCTGTTACTTCTATACAGCATGCTATATTATGTGTTGATTGCCAGGTGAAAAGGGAAGTGGGAGACGTGACAATCCTGATAAACAATGCAGGCATTGTCACAGGGACGAAGTTCATGAATGCTCCCGACAGCCTGATTGAGAAGTCTATGGAGGTCAACTCCAATGCTCACTTCTGGGTGAGTTGGAATTTTATCATGAACATTTTGTATTTTTCTACGACAAGTCAAATCAAAATCAAATCTAATCTAATTTAATTTATCAAATGCCTCGTATACAACAGGTGTAGATTAACAGTGAAATGGTTAAGGGTCCTTTTCCAACCATGCAGAGTTAAAGATATGATATAAGAAATAGAAAATAGGAATAGTGACACGAAGAATAGCACACAGTGAATAATGAAAAACAATAACATGGCTATATACAGCGAGTACCAGTACCGAGTCGATATGCAGGGATACGAGGCAATTGAGGTAGATATGTACATATTGGTAGGGGTAAAGTGACATAGATAATAGACTGAGCTGTAGCAGCAGCGTATGTGGAGCAGTAGAAGCAGCGTATGTGGTGTGTGTGTGTGTGTGTGTGTGTGTGTGTGTGTGTGTGTGTGTGTGTGTGTGTGTGTGTGTGTGTGTGTGTGTGTGTGTGTGTGTGTGTGTGTGTGTGTGTGTGTGTGTGTGTGTGTGTGTGTGTGTGTGTGTGTGTGTGTGGCGTCAGTATGCATGTGTGTGCATTTTATGTGTTTGTGGGCATAGTGCGTGTATGTGGGTGTTGGGGTGTCAGTGTAAGTATGTGTGAGTGTGTGGTTATAGACCAGTGTGTGTGCATAGAGTCAGTGCAAGAGAGTTAGTTAAAAAAGGGCCAATGCAGGTAGTCCGGGTAGGGTTAGGGTTGGGAGGCTTGGGTGTTGAAGGTGTTCAGGGTCCTGTTGGTTCCAGACTTGGTGCACTGGTACCGCTTGCCATGCAGTAGCAGAGAGAACAGTCTATGGCTTGGGTGGCTGGAGTCTTTGAAAATATTTTGGGCCTGACACCGCCTGGTATAGAGGTCCTGGATGGCAGGGAGCTTGGCCCAGCGATGTACTGTGCCGTACTCACCACCCTCTGTAGCACCTTGCGGAATGGGTGCTTTGCAGTTGCCGTAACAAGCGCTGATGCAGCCAGTCAGATGCTCTCAATGGTGCAGCTGTAGAACGTTTTGTGGATCTGCAGTGCCATCTTTTCAAGTCTAAGAGTAAAAGGATAGCATAGAGAATGATAGATGGCCTAAGCCCGCAGGATGTGCCAGAACAGCCTATGGAAATAACGCTAAACGTAACACAACATGCTCATATCAATATAGGTGTAAGATAAACATAAAATTAAAAAATACTTAGACAAGGAGAGACAAAGAACATGTCCAAATATCAGTGGGCATGGGGTATTTTTGTATTATATGCATAGCATTTCGCCAGCAAAGTCATTCTCAACCATGATCATCTGTTTTCCCCCCAGACTTACAAGGCATTTCTCCCTGCAATGATAGCCAGTAACCATGGTCACCTGGTGAGCATCGCCAGCTCTGCTGGACTGATTGGAGTCAACGGCCTGGCAGGTTAGATATACTCATCTCACTCACTACCCCTCTGAAGTGGGATATAAATATTTTACCCAACATCACATACCCATGTACTGGTTAGTTTGTGTTAACAAAAAGTGTGAGTGTGAACACTCAGAGTAATGCATTCCCATTCCTCTACTCTCTGTCTGTGCTCAGATTACTGTGCCAGTAAGTTTGCGGCTGTGGGCTTTGCTGAGTCTGTGGCGCTGGAGCTGCTAGCGACAAAGAAAAACGGAGTGAAGACCACCATCGTGTGTCCCTTCTTCATTAACACGGGGATGTTTGACGGCGCTATCACCAAGTGGGTCCACCGTTCTGACACACACACACACACACATACCCAGAACACGTTTTGCTACCATAAGCTCTATTAGAGGAAGTGCTGCAACTGTAGACACAATATGGAAATGTGTACAATGTTGCACTGCACTATGTGTAGTAGCAGTGTGTAGCTAAGCAATAAAATGCTTGCTCTGCTTCACTTTGCTAGGATGTGAAATTCTACTTTGTAACTGTCTTGAGCAGTAAATGTATAAGATTTAGACCAGGGAGTGAAAATACAATTAATGGCAGTATACCATGGTGTGTAGATGACCTTCAATTATTGTCTAGGCCGGGGCAACCTCGCCCTACTAGTTATGTGACACCACCATAGATGCCATGGAGCCAGCTCTACCTGGACTGCCTAGGGCCATGTCCTTAGATGTCGCTAGTGATCATGGCCGTTTGAGTGGTGTGTGTGTGTGTGTGATGTCAGAATGAGTTACAAAAATGCCAGCGTCCCTCAGTCTTGCTCTTAAGCTCTTTGGGCCCTTCCATTTTCTCACTTTATTATTCATGCTGCTTAGTTCAGCTTTTTACTGGCCACAGAGCAGAACAATGCCTACCACATCCTGTTACTCAGACACTCAGACACACACACTGTAACATTTCTGAACAAAAATCAGGACCTAATCACGATGAGATTTGAATGAGATTGTAATGCTCTGATGTTGAAAGTCCCCACACAAAGGTCCTGTTTTTATCAAGTTGCTACAATGGTTTTAAAAAAATGTATGGGTTCCTTTGAAAAAGTAACAGCCCTTGATTTCCAAATAGATATTTGTTCTCCAAAGTGTATGGGTTTTATGTCTTTTAAGGAACAGACTGAAGGCAGAAACTGATTACAAAGTACAACGTTCATCGTGGTATAACATTTTGAAGGATTTGAAGTGAAATGATAAAGGGGCTTAGACAATCATTTTTGAAGGCGTCAGTGCATGCAGTGTGTTTTTAGATGTAGATTCACACTAGAGAGTGCCAGCCCATTACTTTGAACTGCTGATCAGTGAGAGAAATTATTTGTTTGGTTTTGGGTGCTTCCTGCAGATGGCCCGTTCTCATGCCCATCCTGGAACCTGACTATGTGGCCAAAAGGATCGTCTGTGCTATCCAAACTGACCAAGTGTACCTGTATATGCCTCGGATCCTCTACCTCGTCCTCGCCCTCAAGAAGTAAGAACTGTACCAAACACTATGCAGGCTTTACA
The DNA here is from genome assembly GCF_029448725.1 of Salvelinus fontinalis. Taxonomy (NCBI): domain Eukaryota; kingdom Metazoa; phylum Chordata; class Actinopteri; order Salmoniformes; family Salmonidae; genus Salvelinus; species Salvelinus fontinalis. The sequence goes on along the minus strand of NC_074671.1, from coordinate 26,983,839 downwards.
AAATGGACCCCCAGGCCCGAGCCGCTACCTCCCCAGCCTCAGTTGTCTTTTAGGTTTAGATGTAATCAAACAGGTTTTCTATATCTTTGTTTACACAACCACAGCAGTCATGTGTCATATAAAAAAATATCAGCATCTACCTGTGGAGGGGGTCTAGCTGCTACTAGTACCCAAAAGCATTCTGCATGTTCGACTACCGGGTAAAACAGATACATTCCATTCTACTTGAAATATACTAATTGAAAGGGGGATACCCAGTCAGTTGTACAACTGAATGCATTCAACTGAAATGTGTCTTAAACGTGTATTTATCTGTATTTATTAAGGCATTATTATGATCCACCCAACACTGACTTTCAAAACCTTTGTAATCAGCAATGACCTAGATTGTTGACACAACAAAAATGTATGGAGAGGACGCAACAGATAAAACTGTTGACACTGTGGACTGAGAACAGTGGTGTAGTGAAGGGTGAACTCACGTTAACGCAGTTCACGCACATTTTTTATTTTGACAAGCGGATACCCCACCTTTGCGCAAAAAAATGCATTGAAAGTATAGGGAGCGTTACTTTCCTTTCCGGGCTCAATTAACCAAATCCACATTGCAGTATTTTTACATCAAAATAGAAACATGGTGGTTAAACAGCAGAATGGTTTAGGGACCTATGTGTGTGCAGCAGCAAGAGTTGGGTCAATAAAGCCATTGCATGCATAAACATTGTTGTTTGTCCCTAAACTGGACAGACACCAACCAGATTGATCCGGTACGAACGCAGATGAGCAAGCCTTCATTGTGTCAAATGGTGTGGGGGCTATAAGCAAAAGTGCAAATATTTCTATCACAGGGACTGAGATTGAGAGTGGAGTGAGAGAAATTGAGAGCTGGAACACGTTGTTTGTGGTGGTGCTTGTCTAAACACTAGAAATTGCTCTAGAGATCTGAGTGATTAATGCAGGCCTGCCACAGAGGATACTTGACCTGACAGCTGCCTAGGTGGAAAGGTGCATGTGTAAACAAAGAGTGGAGAGGAGGTTGCGTGAGAGACAGGCGGGTAGCGGGCAAAAAACGCACACGCAAACACACAAATAAGTGCACACACGCGTCACACACATACTTACAGTACACTCGACCGCACGCACATACAACTTTCCGACATGTACATGAACTCGCATACATCCATCCATGTGTACTTATTTCACACAATAAACATGAACACGCTCACAGAAACAAGGTGACATACACCACACGATTACATGTCAAAATAACTGTCTATGTACCTGTAGCCATTATGTCATGTTTATTTAGTGTTTAAGGATGTGCTACGAATGCTTTGGATAGTAGTTCATGTTAATAATTTATATCAAACACTATAAACACAGGCATTGGGTTCAGAGGTGGGAGGGGAAGGTCATAACACGTGAGTGATTACAACACAGCCCAGACAGGAACTGAGAATGTAGACAGGCATTTTCTCTATCACAGACTGCTTCTCTGCTGTAACATTGGGACAGAGTTGAACTTTTTAGTAGGACTATGACCCCATTGCAAGAGGGGAATAATATTTCAACACACCCCCACACACACTTGCTAATCTGAGCACACTGTTTTATCTAAGGATTCACTGACATTAATTCTAAACTGCATCTGGGCCCTTCAGTACCTTCATACAGGCGTAAAACACCCACTCTTAATGGTGCAATTTTTAAGAAATCCTATTGCTAATTACCTATTGGAACTAATTTAATGAAAATGTATTCCTTGAATTTGATTGAAGTGCCAAAAATGCATAAATTGGAGAGATGATTAACTCACAAAAGAACCTGGATTCTAAGGTGGACATTTAGTCAGTTGGGCTTTAGCTGGAAAGCCCTCCATGAATGAGAGCACCTCAGAGAGAGAGAGAGGGAGATAGGAGAGAAAGAGAGAGAGCAAGAGAGAGAGATGACAGAGAGAGATGACTCACCTCCTATTCCTCCTGTATCAATTGTAATCAAGCTCTACTTCCGTATGGAAATCTGTATGGAAATCTGCACACTGCCACAAAGCCTTTGATGGTTCCTATTGTAATTCTTTCCGAAAAATGATTGTAAAAGTTAATGTGGTGCATGATCATATGGAGTCCCTAGCATTTATGTCAGTCATAAAGGCATTTTATGTTTGATTATTGATGTTTGAAGTGCAGCAGTTCTTTACAGAATGGCTTTACTACACATATACATGACGTACAGTATATGTACATGACTATTCAATTATTTTGTTCGGTATTTATTGGGTTTTGTGCGTTTGGAGAGAAAAAAAATAGGTCAATAATTCACAGCTGGTGTGAAGTTGAATAAATAACCCCTGTCTCTTTTTATCACGTGTGTTCTCTTTTCACAGCATTTTGCCCACTAAGATGGGGCTCCTCTTGGGAGACTACCTGGGGGCATTCAATTTCATGGATGCATTCAAAGGCCATGGGAAAAAGGACTGAAGCATTCAATAAGTGCTGGGGGGGGGGGGGGGGGGGGTCTCAATCCATTTCCCGCATGAAGTGCTACAGTTTACAACCCTTTGCGAATCTAGACTACATTTTAATAAGCTTTTCTGACTTTTATAATGGAAGTAATATGCATATCCTACATACCAGTGGCTAACTGCCTATACATGTACATATATGAAATTCACCGTAGAATTTAATTGTTAGTGCACAAATAAGTATCGCCTCTGAAGGATGTTTTAAAGAGCCATTGACAGTATACAGAGATGATGCACTCGTATGAAACTATGGTTACTAATTCTACCATATATGTTGTTACCTTTTGTTTTACTATTGTGTGGGAATACAGTATGAAGTAAATGTCTGTTCTTTTACGTCCAATGAGATTTCTGTCCTGAGAGTCACTTGAAATGTATTCATTTACAAAAGCTACTGCTTTAAAGTGGTTGTTGAATGATTTCTTGCTTTATGTATTTTAATCGAAGTATATGCATTGTTAGCCTTAATTATATTATAGTCTTATTATGTAGCTTGTTCAAAAGTATCCGCATCAAAAATGTAGTTGGGATATATTGCCATGGCAGTAAAGCTGCTAAGAAACTTTAATAATATGCCAAAGTACACTTTGAAGGTTGCTGATGTTTCAACTCGTTATTTGATAGTATGAAATTATGGACATATCATCATTATTCATTTACAGGTGCAGCCATGGTTATCTTTTCAGATAATCCCAATCGTATATCATGTCTTAATGATTTACCATGTATACCTCATATTAATCTTTGCTTGCTGGAAAGTTAAATGTTTGGAAAGCTTTACAACTGTCTGATCGCATAATAAAATACATGATCTCAAATTAACATACATGGTTTATCTTCTTTATGCCATTGAAAAAAAGTAGGACATCTGTTCAAAGTAATAGATTGGCACTGAGTAAGAGACATTCTTTGCTTGATTGCTTGTTTGATAATGAGTGCAACTTAATCGGTATTCTGAGAGCCACAATGTTGTAGTGCACATCTGCTGTGTGCAGGGGATTGTTGATTATCTCGACATTTGCCATGGAAAAACACACTCTAGGAATCAGCAGATCAGGTGGATCCTCACTGTCTGACAGTGGTCAGTCACCATTAAAACATTAAACAACCGTACTTATCATTCGCCGTTTCGAGGGGAAACCAACATTGCTGTAGACCTCTATAGCCAGATTTGAGAAGGCATGGTAATATGTGGGTGGCTCCGTCAGTAAAGCAACAGCACCACCTAGTGTAAATGGCTCTGAAACACTAATGCAAAACAATAGCACTGGCATACAACCGACACTACATGACATGATAAAAATGTGTCGGAATACAATACAACTGAAGCTTTTCAAATGTGTTTTATTGTATCAAGTCATAGGCTATTACCTTGCATAATGCATGCACTTGAAACAATCAAACAAAGTTAAATATTTTCCCTAAATTAGCCTGGTCCCAGATCTGCATGTGCCCTCAGAGTATGTGATTCAAAATAATTGCCAACTGAGATTCCAAGGGATTTAGCTAACAGCATATACTGTATGTAATGGTGTAAACACTGCGGCAACATGGATTATTGAATCAGAATATGACCCACTTTACTCCTGGCACTCATTTATTTAAGCCTGCCCAACAGAGTAGACGTTTACATTGCAAGACTGTTTAGCATAACAGCGAATCAGATCTTGGCCAAAGCACATTTGGGACTCCCGAGTGGCGTAGCGGTCTAAGGCACTGCATCTCAGTGCTAGAGGCATCACTACAGACCCGGTTTTTAATTCCAGGCTGTATCATAACCGGCTGTGATTGGGAGTCCCATAGGACGGCGAACAATTGGCCCAGCATCGTGCGGGGTAGGCCGTTATTGTACATAAGAATGTGTTCTTAACTGACTTGCCTAGTTAAATAAATAAAAAACAATACAGATCTGCGATCAGGCATGGTGCCAGTATGTTATGGTTTTAATTAAGTCTTCATTTCACAGAATATTAACAAACAAAAAAATTCATCCGAAGAGAAATGTGTAGTTGCGTTAACTGTTTCCGGCAATGAGTAAATACAACCCCATCAGTGTCATACCATGTACAATATCGGGAAAGATCTAAGTAATGGGGACTAACTTGTATGATTTTGTACAATATTGCTGACATGCAGAGTGAAGTTGGGTTACTTCTAAGTAAATCATCTCCAACATTGTCACCTTCCATTATAGAGCTTTGGTGTGGTTTGAGGCTATGCATTCATATCAGTGGTGTTCCTCCAATGTATTCACCCGATTGCCTATTATGTGCACCAATGGAAAGTCTGCAAAACTATGAGCAAACCAGCCTATGCATTGAATACAAGGAATTCGATTGTGATGATACCGATGATTGAATCCTGCACACAATGTGCTTATTTTAAAAACATTTAATGTGTATGAAATATGCATAAAAGGAGTAATCACACATAATTCTGCACCTTTCAAATGGTTGTAGGCTAGTACCAATTTTAATCATGACTTAGTGATTGCAAATAAAGACTAACTTTCTGTTTTGTCTGGTTGTACTCCAGAGATAAATATGGTTGCATTAATGTCTTTGCAGGCAGTCCTAATTTTTTAAATAAATGTAATTGACTGTATTATAGTTAAGAATGTATTAAGAAAGCAATTACATTTACTGTTTTGAAAAAAAGGCCAGAGTTGTCTTGTGGACTGTTGTAAAAATCGACAACATTGTTCCAAAAAATACTGTTACGAGATTGTGAAAAAAGTATACTAAATAAATAACTTTTTACAAATACACACTCAGTTTATTTTCAGAGATGCTGGCAAGGCTTGCAAATAAAGTTGAGTAAGTCCATAGTCTTTCCAGTTCTTTCTTTAAAGACTTAAAACACTTGATTCATCAAGGCAACTTGCATCTTGAAGTGCTTTTCTATATAGCTCAACTCATACTAACCAGCTATGCACATTCATTGCCAGATTTCAGCATACTGTAGTGATTTGATCATTGACATCGGTATTTGACACAGGTTTCAACGCCACCATCAACCTTTAGTGGCAAGCAGCACACAGTGCGGCAGAGGCACCTCTTGGGACACGGTCAGCATCATAATGGTGAGGTGTGTGAAGGAACTCTCAGACCTTCATAAAGAAGGTGTCTGTCCCAGAACTTTACTGGAAAGTATGGTCTACACCCCACTCCAGTGTTTCCTTCTGCTGGTCTTGCCACTGCCTCAATAGGGCTTGCCTCCAATGGCAGCTAGTATCTCTTGGCGCTCCTCTGCAGTGGGCATGTCAGGCTTCACGCCATCTCGTCTCCTATTCACCATGATGTTGTGCTGAAAAAAAACAGAAAACACTGGAGTCATGTCGATTTAAGTCCATAGGCCCTGTGATATGCACTGATTTGGGACTGTTAGGGGCGGCACGCAGCCTAGCGGTTAGCAGTTCAAATCCCAACTGATGAAAAAATATAAAAAATAATTGGGTGCCTGACTTTTGCCCTTGAACGAGTCACCTAACCCCTTACAATTGCTTCAAGGGCGCTGCACCCTCAGGGTGGTTGTGTGTCTCCTGGGGGGTGTGAACATAAAAAGGAGTATTTCCAATCTCTGAAAGTTAATGGACAATGAAGTACATATTATAATGCAGATGGATAGATGAACAAAACCAGAACATTACCAATTATTTTGTAGGGCAGCTCCGTGCAAATGGCTACTTTCCCAAGACTGCAAACACAGCCACTGCAAATCCCCATCTCAACCCAGTTGCCGTAGACAGAGGCTCATTAAGGGGTGGGCTCTTGCCATAGACCGCTGCGCCACTCGGGAGGCATTGCATCACAGTGCTAGAGTCACCACAGATCCAGGTTTGATCCCGGGCTGTATCACAACCGACTGTGATCAGGAGTCCCATAGGGTAGCGCACAATTGGCCCAGCGTCTTCCGGGTTAGGTGATGGTTTGGCCGGAGGGTCTTTACTTGGCTGATCACGCTCTAGCGACTCCTTGTGGCGGGCCAGGTGCCCGCAGGCTGACCTCTAGTCAGTTGAACAGTGTTTCCTTCGACACATTGGTGCGGCTGGCTTCCGGGTTAAGCGGGCGGGTGTTAAGAACTGCGGTTTGGCAGGTCATGTCACGGAGGACGCATGACTCAACCTTCACCTCCCGAGGCCTTTGGGGAAATGCAACGACGAGACAAGATCGAAATTGGGGGTAAAATTCAACAAAAAAAGTGGCCTCTTCAGCAGGTGCTAATCAATTAAGCCGATTCCATAGTTTAAAGACTAACACAATAACTCAACAGGGAGCGAGCTTTGAATGCAGTGAGTCATTCTGCTGGTCTTTCCAATTTTAGTTTGAGGTGACTTGAGTATGTTTTAGTTTTAGCATTAAACATTCCCTTTGGACAACCTGTAAATTTGAATTCTTCATATTTGCCTCATGTTGACCTACATGCAATACTTAATATCTATTTTAGAACTCATTGCATTAGGCTACATTAGATTGGCACTCATGGATTGCACCAATGCATACTCACCCAGTATTTTCTGCAGTTTTTGTATCTCAGAAAATATGCAGAACACATGTTCTTATCATAGTTATTGGCATCCAAACATTTCTGAGAGCCATCACTTTCCTGGAAAATAATAAAGTCATGTGGTTGAATTAGACAGAAGTGACATTAACATTCAAACCAGTTTAGATCTCAAATGTAGTAGGCATAATCCTATTCAAGCATGTAGCCTGCAAACTAATACATACTTCAATGCATGGGTTTATATCTTTACTTCGAAGTTTGCGCACGTTTTTGTCCATTTCTTGCTGCTTCGCTGAAAAAAACACAAATGTGCAATACATTGAAGTCGATACATTCATTGTCTCGTGCAATCAAACAATTTATATGATCACGGTTGGCTACAATAAAACATACAAGGTCAGGGATGGACCCATTGACCTATGTATTCTCAAGAGCGGCAACAATGACTGGATAAATATCAGGTACAAAAAAAATTATCATAATTTCAGGAACAACAAACTCATAGTTGCACCTTATAACGTTGTTGCTACAGCTCGAGCTACATGAATGAACGCCAGAGAAGGCGAAGCGAGAGTGTTGACGCCGCTCAAAATCTGTCCACGAAAGACCACGAAGTATTTTTTTTTGTATGGGAGTCAGTGTCGAATTTGTCTAACAAAAAAAAATGTAATCGCTAATTTCCTACTTGAGGCTTATTTGATCTGATAGAAGTTATGTAATGGTTATGTTGTTACGAATGCACTGACAGTGAACGCACGTGGCATTTTGGAAAAAAAAATGACTTTAAATCGGAGCTCTCTAATTGGCTGGAATGGTCCCACCTGATCTCGCCTACCTTCCATCTTTGTGGACATATTTCCATTGTTACAACCGTCACTCGACTATCTTGTCAATATAATAGATCATCTTTGTCATTGACCTTCGAATGAGTGAGCTAGTTACTGCAACTATAGTAGCTAGCTAATAAAAAACTAAGCCCGCAAGAGGGCTAACGACGCTTTCTGCTAACCAACGTCACAAAAGCGACACTGCAAAAGCAAAATGTTACCTCAAAAGTTGTACATGACTCTCCCCCAAGTTGTCTGATAGTGCCGCAGCTAGCATAGCTAGCCAGCCAGGAAGTCGAATTGTTTGATAATGATATTTTCACGCGACAGCGAACCTTTCGCAAATCACTGCGCTTCGAGTTTGGTCAAATCTAAATGACTGCCCACCGCGTGCCGTACTTACTTTTCTTGATGTTTTGTGGAAATCTTGGTTGAATGCGTGTGCATCTATTCCCTCATGTCAGTTCGAACGTCATTTAATAACATCGCACTACGATGTTCATGACGTCTGCAACAAACGGACAGCAAAATTGACCAACAGGACAAAATACAGAAACGACGACAGGGTACTTTTCAGTAAACTGACAGGTCGATAAGCCAATAGGACGGTTCTAATGACATCCTTAGTCCACCTATTGTTATAAATAAAACTAAAACGAAGTCAATGCGATTGACAGTATCACTAGCGAGTCCGAAAATTGAACTTTATTAAAAGGGACAAACAATGACACTGAAATATAAAAGTGACAAGACGTTACACAAATCAAAAATAAGAGGTGGGAGGGATATTGAGTAGGCGTGGCCAAAATGTATGTTTGGTTGCATCGCAGCGCATACACAATGGCTGCTGGAAAGAGGGGAAAGCAAACAATTTTCAGGCCCGCCGCGTCTAGCAAAAAATATGAGAAAAAAATTATAAAAAATTCGGAAAATAGTTGAAAGTCAAGAAAAACTCCGTAGAAAGGATGTTAAGGCTCCTGGGGTGAGTTTGGCGTAATTTAAGTAAATTGTTACGGAGTTCTTGAATTAAAATATCGGGGTTATTCAAATTATGAGAGAGGGGTGAGCTAGGGAAAAAAGTTTGTGTTAATCAGCACCCAGTTTGGGACCTCAGAGGAAACCAAAGGAAGACAGAAATATTAAGAAAATTTAAATAAATTGTGTCATTAGTGCTAGGCATGTTACGTTGCGTGATAGTGAATGTCAACAACCATGGGAAACAGTTGAGTTGAGAAAAGTTAAGAAAAGTTTAGCAATTTTGTTTCGTTTAAGTTTTTCCTGAATATAATAACAACAGTGCTGCGAGGACAGCCGACGGGAACACACGCGCACTTAAATATATCAAAATTATTTAAAAATGCATGCTGTGCGCATACTGTTTTTAATTTTACTCACATGAAGGCTACACCAGAAAACACTGTAAACATGCCCTTATCGATAGAAGCATTTTGCCGAAACTTGAAAATACGAAATTTAATATGTGAATTATGATTTTATTATCACTGTATTATGTCATTTTTTCATCCAGAATGTAGGCCCTATAGACAGAACACGTCTTTGACTAAAATCAGAGATGACAGTGCAACTTTGAGTTAGTTTAAATAGACAAGTATCGAAGAGAAGAAGTTGCTTGTCAATACCATAAACAACCAAAATGGAGGGAGAACTGCGGGCAAACTAATTAGGCGATGCTAAACATTTGCTTATGCATGTGTTCATGTCCGTCTATTTTGTACAGAGAGTTATACTAAGTTTAACAACATGCATTGGATGATGTTACAAGCTGCTGCTATGTTACATCAAAATCACGTCCCATTGACTTTAATGCGATTAATTAAAATGTTTATATTTGCAGGTTGCTTATATTATCAAATTCAGATTGGACATGATGATCAGTAGCATTGCATGTATGATGCACTGATATAGTAGGCTATCTGTTTTTTTGTGTCGTGTATAAAGCTATTCCCAGGTTATTGTTAGCCATAGCATTGAGCCCCTGCTATCCGACTGGTGCTGCTCATGGCTATAGGACGCACGAGGAGCCTATAGCAACATGGCAGAACCTCTACAAGTGAACTCGAGATGGGTTCACAATGCTGTTTGGCTTGGGTTTTACAGTCATGTAGGCTATTTGCCGTTTTGGGGAGGTTTCTCTTGAATGGCACAATTGCGCTATGGATTTCTTATTGTACATGTTCAGCCAATATGTTGATGTTGTCTCCTATGTAATAACTATTTGGCTGATATGGTGAATAGTAAGATGCAAAAAACCTTGCTTTTGAAGTGTGTGCTTTGCTCTCCTAAATTGGTTTTCACATGGTGACAAGTTTTTCATCTTAAAGAGAAAGGCTTTCCCCTGCCTTCTCCTTGTTTTATCATTTTATGAACGGGTTCGGTTTGCATCTGTAAAAAAAACAACTTTAAATGAAATGCTAAATATATATTGTTACGTAATGTCACTGAAGTGTGTGCAAATCACTGCATTCGTATAATCTGAGTTAGGCTAACTGGGGTCCACATATTTTGCTATTCATAATGTAATAACTTGACTATATTCATTCATTTTGGGGTGCATTATATTGTATTGCAGATAAAACTTATGTTTATTTTATGTATTTTAATAAAGTTTTTATTCTAGAAGCATTTGCACCAGAAGATGATGAGGAAAAAAGTAACTTTGTTTCTATAACATTTAACATGTGAAATGTATCTAAATAAGATTAATCTGTTGCATTAAAACACTTGTTTGTTGCATTGAAACACTTGCAACTTTTATATGATTTTGGGATAATACTAGTTTTTGATTAGATCTTTTAAAACTGTACAGTTACATTAAACAAATGAGGTTACATTTTCTTATTGGTATAAGGTCGAATGGAATCAACAATTGAAGAGTTTCATTCTAAAATGCTACATATCAATTTTCAGAAATGTTGGTTAAATTAGCTTTCATTGTTTAACTAAATGGAAGAGATTGGTGTGTTTTTTTCATAATCTAATCATGGCATAGGGTTGTTCAATGACAGACGTGTTTTGTTTCTTCTCAAATCTATCACTTGATGGTTTCATTTCAGAGAGACAAATAGTCATGTTTGTTTGCAAAATGCCAAATATCCGCCTCACTCTCAGAGAAATAGGTAGAAGCCTACTGCGAGCTTTTACACTGTCAAATGTAACAAATAACTCATTTTTTTAGTAAAGAACTGAACAAATGATACTTTTGTGATATCAATATTTAAAAAAATATATAATTCATTACAGTAATATGATATCTGTATGTAAAACATTTACATTTGACATTTTAGTCATTTAGCAGATGCTTTTATGCAGAGCGACTTACAGTAAGTGCATTCATCTTAAGATAGCTAGGTGAGACAACCACACATCACAGTCGAATATACAGGATATGAACATCCCATTCCAGCTCAACAATGGATATATAGCGTTTTGCCCAAAAAATAAAACATCTTTATAAACATCTCAAATCTATTATACAAAATCTGAGATCAGTAATATTTTCCACACACATGGAGGTACCCATAAGCAATCATTTCTGATGATAAAACAAAAATATGAAAAATTGGTGGATATAGCGTTTTGGAAATAAATTATTCAATTGGCTTTAAAGTTTTAATATTCATAGAGCATTTGATATACTTTATATCTTTACATTATTGACGTAGTGCCTTTTTAATCTGTTCACATCAGAAGACCAAAAAAAAGTCACATTTTAATTGACCTATTCCAGTAATCCAGTCTCTTTTGGAATGCTGTCTTTTTCAAGGCAGATGGCCTCTGGTATTGTCTAGGTTTTATGTAAAATGTCATTTTTTACACTTTAATCATTGGTTCATGTTTGAATTTGGAGTACTCCAATGGGGCTACAGCTGAAAGGCTCACCAATGTAAGGTGTATCAAATACAATTGGATGATGTATTTTCAGATGTTTTTTCTGTGTATGAATATCCAGAGAATAGTGTCAGAGATACAGTCCTTCTGTTACCAAACTTTGCATCTGCATTGTTCCTCAAGTAAATGTGGAAATTGTTCAAATAAGTCCTTGTGCATAGAGTTGTATGGTTAATTTAACTCTGTAATCATTGGTTTTTGTTTGATATACATTTTAAAGTGTCACTCTGCTACAGTGGAATTGCCCGTATCTAACATAAATGATCGAATATATGTCTATAAAGTAATGTTGGTAGACAGATAGTGAGAGGGTTGAGAAAGAGACAAATGTTTGTTTTAATGTTACATTAAGAATGACGTTTTGTCTTAACGAGAAGCATGGTCATGTTGAGAGGATTTGCAGTTCTAATCAATCCAGACATCAATGTGTAAACCCTGTTGAAATTCTAAATACCTGATTTGAACTGCTTTAATTTGTCAGTTTATAGAATTGTGCATTGTGAATACAGATCACCAGAAATGTTTTTTAAAATCATTAGATCAGAAAGTGTTTTTATTTTTTATTTTGTAACATTTTAAAGATTAAGGTTAACGGCCAGAAAACCTCAATTTTTTTCAATAGCATTATGATACATGTTTATGTGACTACATGTATCGCAACCATATCACTTTTCAGTATGATTTGCTCACCTTATCATTAATTGTATAAGGCTGCTCAGACTGTTGTCCAAACAAAGATGGTTTAATGTGCAGCCTCGAGAGTTTTTAAGCAAGGCTCCAGAGCGGTGACCTTACAAGGCCGTTACCATACATATAGCTTTAGAAGAATCCCTTTAACACAACATGACCTATGTATTGTAATAGCGTAGAGCAAGGAAAAGGGAACAAAGCATTACCGGTAGCTCTATCTAAAGACATAACTATCAAGCTATGGATGCCTTCCTTAACACGCCTGAGCTTGGCATTAATAACCCCCTCCAATAATTGTGTACATTACAAAACATGTATGCTCTCCCCATAGTCTTTACTGAGAGCTCCTGTGCACTTCCTTTACACCCTGTTTCCTGCACACTTCCCTTCCCGGCTTGCATCGGGAGTCAGGACTAGTTGCTCCGGGATGATCCAGCTTGAGAGGACATGGGTAATTAGCCATGCGGGTTTGGCAGAAGCTGCGTTCCTGTTGTTGCGGGAATGTTACACTGGAAATCTTTTGAATCATGTCCCGATAGTGGAGAAATATAGGATCAAGAAAGATTGAATGCCATATTTAAACACAATGGCTTGATTACATTTTTCTATGACTGGATTTGATCTGGATTGATCTGGATCTGGATCTCATAAATGTAATCTATGAATGGCCCGTACAGGGTTTCTCATAAATACTGGTCTGTAATACAATTTATAAATCTATTCCCCTAGTTGTAGAATGATATGGAATTGCAGTAGAACTCTTCTTACCCTTTTGAATGAGAACATGAACCTTTTCCCCTCCCCCTCTCTCTCACACACATCTTCAGGCGCCTGAGTCCTGGCGGTGTTGAGCACATAAAACTGGAGAGAGAACAAGCGTCGTTGACAGTAGGTGGGCACCGCGTCCTTGTCCAACCAGCCGCGCTGCCCTAGGGTGCCATGGCCACGGGAACCCAGGGGCACTTAGACCACGTTCCGGATAAAGCCAGGCTCGCGGCGGCCACAGGGAGGCGCAAAAGAGCGGAGGGGGGCAAGCCCAGGAAGAACTTCCCCTGTCAGCTGTGCGAGAAGGCTTTCAACAGCGTGGAGAAGCTAAAGGTGCACTCCTACTCACACACAGGAGAGAGACCGTACCGGTGCTCCCATCAGGACTGCACCAAGGCCTTTGTCTCCAAATACAAGCTGCAACGGTAACAGAACAAGCACCTGTTATCTTCTAGTAGGCCATACTGTATTCATATGTACAACACTTACTGTAATATGTAGTTGTTATCTTTAGTAGTCTGTCATTGTATACATTCATGTATTATTTAAGTTTTAAAATCACACGTATGTGTCCTGACTAGCATGCCTACATAAGCACTAAGAGTTATTGCTGAAACATAAAGTGTTGATGGATTGTCATCTGTGTTCAAAGGCATATGGCAACACACTCGTCAGAGAAAACCCACAAGTGTACGTACTGTGAGAAAATGTTCCACCGCAAGGATCACTTGAAGAACCACCTGCACACTCACGACCCCAACAAGGAGGCCTTCGCCTGCCAGGAGTGCGGCAAGAGCTACAACACCAAGCTGGGCTTCAAGCGTCACCTGGCCCTTCATGCGGCCAACAGCGGAGACCTCACCTGCCAGGTGTGCCTTCAGCCATTCGCCAGCACCGGCCTTCTTCTGGAGCACCTTAAGACCCACGCCGGCAAGTCTTCGGGCGGCACCAAAGAGAAGAAGCATCGGTGCGAGCACTGCGAGCGCCGCTTCTACACACGCAAGGACGTGCGCCGCCACATGGTGGTGCACACAGGCCGCAAGGACTTCCTGTGCCAGTACTGCGCCCAGCGCTTTGGCAGGAAGGACCACCTGACGCGCCACATGAAGAAGAGCCACGCCCGTGAGCTGCTGAGGGTCAAGACGGAGCCGGCCGATTCGCTGGACTCACCCTTCTCCTGCGGGCTAGCCGGAGGCGTCAAGGGCGAGCTGGCCACCATGTCGACGCCGCACAGGCAGCTCCAGCTCAACCTGTACGGTGGCCCTCTGCTGCCCCAGCACCACTGCCCCACCATGCCCCCCCTGGACACAGAGCCCAACCCCCCACACCCCTTCCCCCTAAAGTACCAGCTGGGCTCTAACCTTACCTCATACTCCGTCTCCACTCTGGAGAGGGAGCAACATCTAAAGGGAGAACTGGAGACGTATCTGATGGAACTGCAGAGCGGCATGCCGTCCTCCTCGGCCGAGGGGGCTCAGCTATCCTCCGCCTCCAAACTGGAGTTAGACTCCCAGGTGGGCTCGTTGGACGAGACCTCGTCTGACGAGGCATCTCTGTCCAAAATCTCGGCGGCAGCGGGCGAGTCGCTGGCCTCCTCCTCGTTGCTCGACTTCTCACAGCTCTTCAACTTCCTGCCCTTGAACAGCCCTCCTTATGGGCACCAGGTGACAGGCGGTGGGGGTCTAGGTGGGGTCCCCTTCCCGCCAGAGGAGGCGCTGTCTCTCGTCCAGCTTCCGCCCCAGCCCCTTGATTCTCACGAGGTGACAGGGAGTGGGGAGGATGTAAGCCCCCTCCACAGCCTCTCCTCCTCCTACAGCTCTAACCTGAGCACAACCACCACACTGCCCCGCTTTCACCAGGCCTTCCAGTGACACAACACACACGCATTCACACACACTTACACACGTACAGTAAACACACACAGGCTGATAAAAAATTATATTCTGCAAATTATTATTTTCATGCCAGTAACACATTTTTGAATATGTCTGCACAAAACTATAACGTAATAGCACTTCTGTTCAACAGTTATGGGATTCTACACATACAGATACTGACACAGTATATTAGATGTATGGGTGAGTATCAGCACTGACACATACCACATACACAAGTCGTTTAGCTCAACCACATAGCTCAAGCCATGGGATAATGGTTGACATTTCATGTGGTTAGTGTCAACAATACTATATCTTCACCGCCCTTGCAAATTCACCACTATAATGTTGATGACCAACACAGTCCATTTTAGTTCAAACAACAGTTAAACATAACTAGGGTTTTGGAGTTTTACATAGAGGAATTTACTTAGGAATGTGATTGCAGTGATGTATTTCTACCCATCTATATTCTTAACTCCCTTTACCTTGGAGTAGATTGAACCTAGTATGTAGATGTAACCATATTTTCATATAGAACTTTGTACTTTTGTGTGATGTTGAATGTCCTCACCGCTAACCATTTTTTAAATGTCTTTATCTCTTTGTTTTGTTTTAAGATTTATAGCAATGCAATCATATGTTTTTAGACATAAGGTACTGAAAAGCCCCTTGTGGAATGTAGTGTGAGAATCATCCTTGTTCCCCATCAAAACCAAAGTCAACCAAATATCGACTGAGTTGTCAGGCAGAATAGTGTCATGGTATCGCTGATGGTTGTAAATGTTGCTGCTGCTTAGTAGTTCCCCTATAGGCCGATGGGATAACTCAGCTATAGATAGACTAAGTTGTTCTTCCTCATTTCATTTTATTTCATATAAAAGGGACAAGATAATATAAAATTTTTATGGCAAGAATGTAATCGTAGGCTTGATTCCATTTCGGCCCCTAGCCCTTCGCTGCTTCATACCCCTTGGTCAAAATTGCTAAAGGACCGAAATGGAACCAGACCGTAGAAACAACATTAAAGCACTGCCACATAACTGGGGTCAATTTGTCTTTCCTCATTCTACCGGTTTTAGTACCGGATATGAGGTTAGAAATAGTTTGGGGAGCTTTAACTCAATCATTGCCTGGCTACCCAAACTCCAAGCTCCAGCCAAACGCTATTGGCCTGAGCACCTCCCCGACGATTTCTAGAACGCAAACTTATTCTAACTGTTCTGATTGGTCCCAGAAACGGATGGGTTGGGCCAGAGCCAGAACACACGTGGGTAAAGCGGCGTTTAGAAAATTGGTCATTGGCTTTGATACTCTAATTGGTTAAAGATGATCCAATTGCTGATGATTTTGTTTTGTACAACAGCCCTCATTTTGATGTCACCACAAACAACTTCAACGATGGCAGTCTCAATCTGAAGTATGTGGCGAACATAGAGCAGTGGAAGAATTCCATTTGAGTCGTCAGGCAAACCCAATCATGCATCAAATCAAGGATAATGTTAGCAATATTTAATCCGCAGGAAACAGTGTAGTAGAATCACCAGTTAAAAAAGAAAAATATGTCCAGTGTGCAGTTTGAAGAGCTAGATGGGTATCTTTAAAAAGGTATCTGGACACTTTGTATCAGTATGCTAAGGTTTGTGTGAGCCTACATCACGTGTTTGTGTTTCCAGCCAAAGGGCTAGTATGTGATTGCAGAGGTGAGGACCCTCACGTAGAAAATCTGGGAGGCTGTGTAGAGCGGTCAGAACAGAACTGCCTGTTACAACTCATCTAGGTGGTGTGATGGATTAGTAATGTCTGAATGTGTGAATGGGAGATTTGTGCCTCACACATGCAGAAATTCAGAGTAGTGAATGCAAAAGCACTTTTAATGTAATATGTGACACATTGTTCATTCACTCAGAGCAAAGGGATGTCCCAATTTTACATTTCAAGTCAGTATCCAGTAATCCAAGATTATCTTCAAGGCCCATAATACAATTACAATATTTTGGTTTTTATTTATTTTATTTTGTGTTTTTTTATTGACAGGTAAATACAATATTACAGCCAGCCAGATTCCTCTTGTTATACTATTCACAAAGAAGGAACCCTCTCAAATATAAGTATTCCGACCAATGGCAACCAGCATATCAGCTCAGTACAGAAAATGCTTCTCTACAAATGCTGAGACAGAAACACAGCTACTTTATCTTACCAGTCCCTGAAGTAGCCCCTTAGCGCCAATTTAAACAGTTGTTTTGACATTGTATGTAAGGTTTAGATAAAGTACTGTATTCTACACCTCTGCATGATATGAACTTGGCTGGAGTTCATACTTGGCCGCCACGGTTGAAGAGTGTTCATGAAGGATTTGGTTTTTAGTGTCTCTAAATGATCTTGTCAATTTTGTACGATGTGTTGTATAGTGCTGTATGATATAGAAACTAGAGGAATATCCCAGCAATGATGAAATATGGATGACAGGTCTGGTCTGGTCAAGAAGTGACAGTCCCAGAATTGTCTCTGAGCGAGATGCTGTAACACTGTGCTGAGAGACACTGACCCTGCTGCTGTCAAACAGTTCCTGAACAACTACAGTACAAGTCAAAAGTTTGGGCACACCTACTCATTCAAGGGTTTTTCGATGGAGTGCTGCATCAGATGACCTGGCCTCCACAATCACCTAACCTCAACCCAATTGGGATGGTTTGGGATGAGTTGGAACGCAGAGTGAAGGAAAAGCAGGCAACAAGGGATCAGCATATGTGGGAAGTCCTTCAAGACTGTTGGAAAAGAATTCCAGGTGAAACTGGTTGAGAGAATGCCAAGAGTGTGCAAAGCTGTCATCAAGGCAAAGGGTGGCTACTTTGAAGAATCTCAAATGTAAAATATATGTTGATTTGTTTAACACTTTTTTTGGTTACTACATTATTCCAAATGTGTTATTTCATAGTTTTGATGTCTTCACTATTATTCTACAATGTAGAAAATAGTAGAAATTAAGAAAAACCCTTGAATGAGTAGGTGTGTCCAAACTTTTGACTGGTACTGTATGTAAGATGAAACAGCTTAGGTCACTGCCAGAATAATGTCAGTCTTTAGGAACTTGTGTACTTGGCACTGTGTGCTTGTGCATGTATGCGTGCATGTGCATCTGTAAATCTAAACGCCTATGTTTCTGCTTTGTTCAGTGATAGTGTATGGAAGATGTTTTCAGTTACAACTTAGATCTTAGTAGCCAGATCAATTCAATCCCATCATCGAAGGAATGATATTGATATCCCTGGGATGTAATGCTATGATGATAGAGGTTTGGCTTCAGGTAAAAGTCAACCTTTGGCCTTAATGGATATCTATTACAGTATTTTTTACCCTCGTTCGAGACGTGCCATTTATAGGTGTCTTTGCCTCACTCAAAGGGAGATGAGGACCTCACAGACACCTTTCAACCACGTTCATTTCAGTACAGCAGGGCCGATTACATGCAAGTGTGCAAATGTGCCTCTAGCGTTCTGAACAATAGCAGTAACGTACTGCATATCCATTTGAATTAATCAAGTTTTACTATTTAATTCTCTCATGTAAACCATAATCAGTTTTATAAATAGATCCCATTGAAATAATTATATATTATATTAAAAACATTAGTGGGGGAACTGTTTTGATATATTTCTACTAAATCTTTCATGCTCACATAGGCCAACTCTGTAAGTTCATGTAACCTATGGGAGTGGATATTAATTTGATTGATTTCTAATGACTGAAAAAGTACAGTAGCTGGGCTGTTCATTTACAGTGAGGTCCACTTTAGGTTGCAACTTCAGCTTTATCTCCAACTTGTATGTTTCAAAAAAGACTATGCTCAGTTTGGACTGTATATCACAACCTTTCAAATTGTGTGAATGTACAATTGGTATACAGTGTTTACTTAGCTCATGCATTTGACATAATACAGACTCCAGCAGTGTTTTCCCTTGGAGCAAAAAATGTGCAAACTCACATTGTTTTACTCTGTTAAAAATAACCATTAAGGAAAAACACTTATTTGAATCCTCCATGTTCCTTAAACATTTCTTGAATGAAAACAATATCACTTTAGTTAGGGCCACGGGATGTCATTGAAAGGGGGAGCTGAATGCCTGTGTAATGTTTTCAAGTGTTATGGGGTTGAGTGCTATCAATGTATCTTGAAGGTTTGTGGTTTTACATAAAATGTTTGGTAAGCCTCTATATAGGGCAGATTCTTCTATAATCGTAGCACTTTCGGAAAATGTTATGCCTTTGTTTCCTCCAGTACTTTTTTTCTTGTTTAAAATTCCTTTATTACAAAGTATAGATGTCATATTTAGCTCTTTAGAAAAAGTTAACGTGTAAATACAATATTAAATGTTTTATTTTTTACAGGTACAATTTTTACAGTGTTTTACTATCATTAAGTGTCATTTGCTTTACTTGCACAAATGTTCTGTGTGTCTCATTGAGGGATCTATCTGTCGGATAGTAAAGACTATTTTCACATCATTGCTGCCATTTCAAATATGCCACATTTCTTACCATCTATATCTATGCTGGCAATTTGTTTGGCTTTTAACCCTTGATAAAGTATTAAGAGAGCTAGTGTATGTAGCTATCCCAGTATTTACACTTAAACACACTTGGTTGCCTTAAACATGATTTTTTAATTGTCAGGTTGGACTAAAGGTATTGGAGTAACTTTTATAAGGCTCAAGTGCTTGGGGACACTGATATTTTCATATACTTTTTTTATCCCCAATATTTAACACTTTTATTGTTCCCTGATGGATGACTGAATATCTGGTTGGAGGGGTTTCTTCAGTGAGAGACACAGACCTTTAGCAATTCATGTCAACCTTCATTATAAGCTTCAGTGGTGCCAGTGAACCATGTTGAATGTGTATGTAAGAAACACTGCAATATTGCAATATTTTGGTATTGGATCAAGCTGCTAATGGATACTTCTAAAGCTCCTTAAGGTGCTACAGACCTCTTTTCTAGTTCTTTGTTTTGTTTTTACAAAAATATAAAATTGAGTTGTATGGTCGGCATGTGTGTGCCTGGTTGTTTTCATATACATATATTTTTTGTACTGTGACTATTTGTGGCCTTGTATGGACTTGCCTGAAATGTCACATGCTTCTCTCCTTCACTTTGAATGGCGGTGTGATGGGGGAACCTTTGTCATCCTGGTGATTGACATGAAAGGGCTTGGGAGAGTGTTCACTTGTTGCCTCAGTATAAAATCAGGCTGAGATTACCTTGATGAAGATGATGATGAAGAAGATAATGACTCCACGATAGGGGACACGTTTTTTTAAAGGACTAGTAGTACTTATAGCGAGGGATTTGTTCAGAGGCAAACTGCATTCCAGCCATGTTGGTTTTGTTGTTCATTGCAATGCCATCCTGTGAGAATGGACTCATGTTGCTAATCATGTATATTTTACTTAAAATCTATTTTACAAACTACTGTTGTACTTGTATAAATATAGGCAAAATAATTCATATATTTGTGTATAAGTTGTGTAAAATAGAAATTAACGCTGCAGCTTTTTATAAATTTTCTAACATTGACATCATCCAAAGAGACAGATTATTTATTATCTGGCTGAGTAACCTGATTTGTTTTCATACTACCTTGCTGCTATGAGAGAGAAGAGCTGCAGTCTTCAACTCCACTGTTATTACACAGTGTAATGAAAGCTCAATAAACATAAAAGAAGGATTCATGCAAAAGTCCACAGTTGTTGGTTCATTTTTTTAAGTGTGTGTCAGTATGTGTGTAAAATGAGTGCTGATTTGTTTTTTTTATATATATAGTGAAACAAGTGCATGAGAATTGTCCTGGAGTTTTAATTATTTAATCATATTTTAATTGACTTTCTTGGTCATATTCAAGGTCTTCAAGACAAAAATCATGTATAATTAATACATTTTACTGGAAGATAAGCCCATGCATATTGATCCAATTTGTGCTTTTAGCCACTGGTTCTGTTAGATGTGCAGATCAACAAAGAAGGTTACTGACAAAAAAATGTATTCATCCAATGACATTTTTACATGCAGCACTTGATTTCTAGTATATACAGTGCTCAAGGAATGACATTCAATGAGAGCAAGATTTACCTTTTCAAACATGATTGAAGTCTCTCCCATAAAAAAACGTGACTGTGACTTTAAATCAGAGGCAACTCCTCATTAGGGCTACCTCTTGGTCCAGCAATCAACTGATCTAATGACAGCTGTGTGAATAGACAGGCAACACGCGCAAGCTCTCGTTTTACAGCAAGCGCACAAGGTGGTCCGAACATGCCATCCCCAATTCCCCTGACACGCTTGTTGCCTAAAGACCTTTATCCATCTCTCGATTTTGGAGCTTGCAGCAGTCCACTGGCAAAGTATTCCAACGATTCCACCCTACGAATTCCAACTCAACGGTTCCATGGGAAGGTCGCAACCAGGCTATGGTCATCCACCATTGATTGGAAGGAACTGCAATCCATGCAGCCCATCGGATCTGGGGGGTTTGGGTCCGTTTACAGAAGTGTGTACTTTGGGGAGACTGTCGCTGTCAAAAAAGTGAAGAAGTGTGTCAAGAATAAGCTCGCCTCCAGGCAAAGTTTTTGGGCTGAGCTAAATGCAGCTCACTTACGCCATAAGAACATTGTGCGAATTATAGCAGCTACCACGTGCATACCGGAGAATTTAGAAAACGGGGACAACATTGGCACAATAGTGATGGAATACGCAGGTGAACGAACTCTCCACCAGGTCATCTACGGTTGCGCGGAGACGCTCGAAGTGGACAGGTGGATTACGTTTTCCAAAAACATTGCGCATGGTCTTCAGTTCTTGCATTCTCATGGTATTGTTCATTTGGATATCAAACCTGCCAATGTATTGGTTTCGAGGGAGGATGTGTGTAAGATTGTTGACTTTGGCTGTTCACTGAAATTGGAGCTCGGGGGGGATCGGTCCAGCCCCCAAATGAGTCATGGCGGGGGCACCTACACCCACCGAGCGCCTGAGCTGTTGAAGGGGGAAGACGTGTCTCCAAAATCCGACATCTACTCCCTTGGCATCACTCTTTGGCAAATGATCACCAGAGAACAGCCCTATACAGGCGACAGGCAATATGTTTTATACGCAGTAGTTGCATACGATTTACGCCCCTCGGTCACTGATGAGTCTTTCAAGTCACACCATGGGGGCCTTTGCCGATCCATTGTCTCCAAGTGCTGGAGCGGTGAACCAAGCTGGAGACCAAGCGCTCAAGATGTCATCACAGATCTGGACAAGATCCGGTCCGAACATTAACCTTTTTATTTGTCATTTTCAAGCCAGCCGATTCATGGTATGATCCGTCAGTTGTGTCCATACATTTTTTACAGATTTTTAAATTTACGCACAGCCAGTTATAGACTCCCATGTTGTCTTACTGAATGTAAGTGAATTGTGAAAGGCAAGCCCCAATGGGACACTACAGATTAGTTTGATGCTGTCATTCTTCTGCCAATTCTGCTTAAGTGTATTTATAACGCATGCTACCTAATCTACTCATTTTTTAAAACGCAGAACCTCTTGAACGATTTACATTTCTGATACTTAAGTTGGTTTTGATCAGTGGACTAGATTGTTTTACTTGTTTACTTGATTTATAAGGATTTAATAATGTTTCAATGTCAAATAAATGTTAATGTCAGCAGCAGTCTGTGCATGTAACACACTTAATGTATGTAAAGTTTAGATATTTGAGATTTCATTAAACGTCCTTGATTCGTAGTGGAATGGTGTTTTCCAGTATTGTAACTGCATTAGAGTGGGATGACTTCTACAGCATCAACAGAAACAGCTTGACCTGTTTTGCTCATGTTGAAATAATTTGTTTGGTAATTGTGTGTTTAGGCTTACACTTAGAAACTAACTTAAGCTGACTAATCTATGGCCTAACCTTCAACCAAATGTATACAATGGATGTGTCTTGTCTCAGAAGAAAATGGAACCATTTGTATTTTCATAAGGGAAAAAAGATCAACATTGCTGCAAATTTACCTGATTTTAGGCTATGAAATTGCTAGTTGAAGGTGGTTAAAACAGCAGCACATAAAAGCAAGAACAGCCCTACATAGCAGACAGCAACACAGGCAATAATCACATTTCAGACAAGGCAGAAAAGTTTAGCCATGTTGTCCACAGCACCATACTCAACACAACAGAGAAACTACAGGCTTCTTCAGGTGGAAGGTAGAAAGCTAGGTCCCTTGGAAGAACTGATTGATTTTATTTGAAACCAAAAAAATACACAGTACATTTTACATTTTTTACAGGGATAACACAAAGTCAAGAATTTGCATTGTGGTCCAGTGCGTTACATTACATAGACACATACATGACATTACTCCGTAGAAAACACGGATAATAAAGTATTGTATATTCAAGTCTTCAAGGGAGTAGAGGAGGACGGGTGCCCTTTCGAAATATTCGAACTGGGCCTTTAGGGGTGATTTGGTTCAGATACGCCTCCTTGGTCTTCAGGCTATTCTATTGGCACAAAGGTCACGTGGTGCCCGGATGTAGTGCGTATATATACGGAAGCAGGCCTCTTTCCATCCCTTTCGCGAAGAACTGACGTTCCTGACTCACCGCTGTTCGCTTGGAACTTACGAATAAGTCGGTCAGGAATATAAAGAGAAAATGGTAACGTTTAATTTCTTCAACTATACGCAAATATCTCCATATAGCTAGCTCGCTATGCGGAGACTACATAGATGGACAGTCTGTTGACTTTAGTCGCTCTGAATCCGGGCAGTTGCACGTGTAGTTGCTAGCTAGCTAATTAGCCAGTGAAGATGGCTGGGTAGGTAGCTATTCATTTTGGATGGCTTTCTGCCAATTTAATGGGTCGAATCAGGTAACGTTGAACTAGTTCTGAGTTGTCTTGATGTGAAGAGGTATAGTTGGTTTGTTTTTAAATGAGTCGAGTAACTGAAGTCTGACCCAATTCCTGATTTTTGGCTTTACCGTGTTGGCTAATTAACGAACTAACGTTAGCTTATTAGCCAACCGGACATTTCCCTCCCTTTTCATTATTGCTTCCCCATATGCCAAACAGTTTGACACGAATGCGTGGTTAACGTACTTTAAAGCATAAGTGTAGATGGTTAACGTTACTACATCTTGACACCAAACCATGACAATGTAGCTGCAAGTTAATTTTTCAGTGAACGTTAGAATCAATAGCTAACTAGCAGATGCTGCAATTGCTGATATTCTCGTTCATCGCTCACTTATTTCTGGAACTTGGATTTAGAACCGTCAGAATTGGCTACAATACATGCATTAATTACTTACACACCAATGGCTATGAGGATAACATCTTGCTATGACATAGCTAAAGCTATGACAAATTATGATTCATAATACGCTATTCTGAGCCATTACTACACATTTGACGCACACTTTCAACTTAGTTGCTCTGTTTTTTAATGCGTGATTCTTTTCTTGCACTGTAGGCGTTCAAGGACACCGGTAAAGCCCCTGTTGAGGCTGAGGTTGCCATCCATCGCATCCGTATCACCCTCACCAGCCGCAACGTCAAGTCTCTGGAAAAGGGTACCTTCGCTTTAAATAGTTTAACTTTGTCAACATCTTTGGCTATGAGGATAAAAAAAACTTGATATGACATAGCTGAAGCTATGATAAATTCTGATTCATAATACGCTATTCTGAGCTATGTGGACCCATTGATTACATTTTGAAGTGCATGGTGCCACCTTTTTTGACATGCAGCCCTTCTACTTAATATTCTTAGTGTGTGCAGACCTTATCCGTGGAGCTAAGGAGAAGAACCTCAAGGTGAAGGGACCAGTCCGTATGCCCACCAAGGTATGTACACCAGATGTATACAATGGTCTTTCCCGCATCCTTGACAGCCTGGGACTCCCATCTGTGGTCTACCCTGGGTCTCTATAGAGGTGATGCCAAATCAACGACCCTTCGCTTTCTGCCCACTCCCCAGTGGTGGCTCAGATTGAATAGGGGACGACATTACAATTTTTTCAAATAAAATGATCACTAAGGCTAAGTAAGTTGAGGGGAAATGGTAGTTTGTTTTCCACCAGGTGGCATTAGGCTCCAGGGAAAGGTGTTGAAGTTGTGCTGTTGTGTTCACTTGGTCAAAATATTTAATGACACTTCACCTCACCATTTGATGGGTGGTATCCTGTTTTATTTTGTTGTCTCATCTCCTTTCAGACTCTGCGCATCACCACCAGAAAGACACCCTGTGGAGAAGGCTCCAAGACCTGGGATCGTTTCCAAATGCGGATCCACAAGCGTTTGATCGACCTGCACAGTCCCTCTGAGATTGTCAAGCAGATCACCTCAATCAGCATTGAGCCTGGTGTAGAGGTTGAGGTCACCATCGCTGATGCATAAGCTGTTTTGTACCCAATGCAATAAAAGCTTCAAACATAATTGCGTGGATATTTTGGCTCATTCAATGTTGAGGGATATTAAATGTTGCCGGGGTTGCAGGTACTACCTATGAGTGGTGCTTTTATTGGTAAGTTTATTCTATGAAACTGGCTCAGTCAATATAGGACTATTTTATCAACACTGCAATCACCTTTCTCAACTTGGCTGAGCCTGGTGTGGGCTTGCAGTACAGGATGTTTATCAATGGTGAATGGACTTTTAAGACCACTGAAGGGTTATGGTGTTTACTCAAATTTGTTGATTGTGAAAACGAGAACCTTAAATGCTACTGCTGAGAGGAATTTTTATTGGGTTGGTTATTGGTCATTGATTGTGTTCCTTTTCTTACCTGTACTAGTGCAAAATATTTTGTGACGCACGGTCTTTAGGGGAGGATGGGAGAGGAACCGAGAGTACGGGTACATGTCAATAGTTTAGTGGTCTAGATATGGAAATAGGCTAGTATGCCAGCTGGGGAGTTGCTGTCAACTGTCCGCTTAATGTCTAATCAGAAAAAGAAAGGAATTTTTTACTGGGTGCCACCTAGTGGCTGGATTAAGTCTCACATGTTATAGACAAGGCATGCCTTGTATAGTCAATATAGCGTGAATGAAATTGATTTGAAGCCCCCACCCTGGACACATACGGATCTCTGGAAGGCATGGATAGGTATATACAGTATGGCTGACATTCTACATAACATATCAGAGGGCAAGGTGGACCTATTAACACGCTAACTCCATAATGGCTTTTGCCAAATTATAAATCTGGTTGTCAGGGAAACGGGTAACTCAATCTAGTTTCCCTTTCTGCTGATAACGGTGTGAACTCCGCTCAGGCAGTTTCTTTTACGCCAGCTACATTAGGTTAGTTTAAGCCAAACCAATCCTTTAAAGCCCCATTGCACAACATCTGATTGAATGAACACGAAGTGTAAAATAATACAAGCGCTGGTTGAAAATAAAATCTAAACAGAACCTTCTCAGCATGTTTGAATGGGTGGGAATTTCGGCTTGCCTAATGACATCAGCAATTGGGGAATGGGCCTATAGCTATAGTAGGGGCCAATTTGAGATTGTGCAAACCTTCTGAAAAGTGATTGGTTAACCCAGGATTCCACCTGTTCTCAATTAAGTACTGATTTTAACCTGAAGTTGTTTGGTCTTATGTGGAGTTTGTTGCTTACTGATATTGGAAATTCTGACTGCAAGTTATCCTGTGTTTAGGTTCATATACAATACTTCTATTTTTTTTTTTTTTATCAACATTTGTTGGAGAGTATTTTTCCTTGCTTGTAAACAAGCAATCTATTTCATTCAACACTATGGCTTCTTCCGGTCGTAAGTAAATGTGAAATACAGCAAAATTATTGGTTCTCACATACATTTGAATCTTTAACATCTGTTTCTTGCTTAGTCATGACAACAATCATTGATTTGACCCATGATGGCACAGTACTTGATGCAATGGAATCTACATGTAATGATCTCCATGCATGGAATCCCCATCGAGATGTGCTCTCAGAACTCTCCTCTATTGCTTCCATGCAGGTACTCCCAAGGTTTTAAAAATATTTTTTTTTACATGTAACCTTTTTAACTAGGCAAGTCAGTTAAGAACAAATTCTTATTAACAATGATGGCCTACCCCGGCCAAACCTGGATGACGCTGGGCCAATTGTGTGCCACCCTATGGGACTCCCAATCATGGCTGGATGTGATACAGCCTGGATTGGAACCAGGGACTGTAGTGATGCCTCTTGCACTGAGATGCAGTGTCATAGATTGCTGCGCCACTCGGGAGCCCACAATGTTGAAGTTCTGAGAATGTTACAATGGCCTATTGACTGACAGTTTGAGTAATTTGTTGTATGGCTCCCTATATAGTGCACTACTTTTGACCACTACATAGAGAATAGGGTTCCATTAAGGATGCAACACATGATTGTATTGACTTAATTCATGTTTTTCCCCTGGCCAGAGTGAGGTGTTGGACACTGCAGAACAGCAGCAGCAGAAACACCAGCAGTTGAGGGTCTACCTAAGGGTGAGGCCCTTTTCCAAGGATGAGATCTCCAGCAATGAGGACCAGGTATGTGGCAATGGGACCATTTAAATAAAATGCTGATCCTAATCTAAACAGTAATATTTTAGTATATGGTCAGGTTTCAAATGTACCATATGTCATTGTCTTGACTCCAGGTTTTTATTTAAAGTTGACAAAATATTTGAAGGTCCTGTAAACTATCTTCCCTGATCCACACCTCTCCCACGATCTTCTCGTCTCTCTGCAGGGTTGTGTGGTTCTTGAGAATGCCAGGACCGTAATGCTGCATGCGCCCAAAGGCTCTGCTACCATGAAGAGCAGTGAGAAGGGCGTTGGCCAGGCGATACACACATTCTCATTCTCTCAGGTTAGGCTTATGTATGTGATTAATGCCTTGTTTTGGAACAATTGGGTGGTTTCTGATCCTGACTGTAAGTCGCTCTGGATAAGAGTGCCTCTTAAATGACTGAAATGTAATGTTCTTGATCTCATGTTTTAATTTCACTCAGATCTTTGGGCCCGAGACAAAGCAGGCAGATCTCTTCGAAGGCACCATCAAAAGCCAAGTTCACGATTATCTGGAGGGGAAGAATGCTCTAGTCTTCAGCTATGGTGTGACCAATGCAGGCAAGACCCACACAATTCAAGGTAAGTCTGCTAGTCAGTAACCTCCCTGCTCATTGTAATCTTCCTACTAATCAAAGGTAATTATGCCACCCAACTTCTGCTTGGATAGGATCTGCTGTGTTGGTGTGTGTGTTAAGTTTCTTGCATTTGGTATGTTGGAGGACAAGGGAGAGACCCTCACACTTAACACACCATTTTTGCCCCATATCCCATTTGACAGACTGTACGTCTCTATCCTTGAGTTTACCTGAAGAAACCAATGATGATTATTCTATGTGTTGGCCAATTAGAGGCTTTGAAGCCACCCAATGCAATACTGGTGGTACTCAGAAGCAGTCCTCCATAGGAATGCATGGGATTCTACAGCATTTCAATTAAATGTTTCAAGGACAAAATTGTGTTTCTTAGTATTTCTTTGTAGTGGGGACCATAGCATTAGTACTCCCCCAAAAAGTTAAGGAACGTTGTTTTTTTTAATGAATGTGTTCTGATCACATAATGGTTTAATAGAAAATGACTGTAGACATTAATAAAAGCATTTCTATAGCTTCCAAAAGTCTTTACAATGGAGTACAACAATGGCTGTGCAGTGGCTTCAATACATCGCCCCCTCTCGGTCATCCAGGGTTTCTACACTTTGGTTGAAACCAATGCAGCTGGCTGTGACTGATACTAGTCAATGAAGGACTGGCTGCAAGGGACAGACTTTCTGTATTTTGTTGTTGTTGCAGGATCCCAGAAAGACCCTGGTATTCTCCCCCAGGCGTTGGATGTCATCTTCAGACACATCAAAGGGAGACAGTATGAGAACATGGATCTGAAGCCATACCTCGGTAGCGCTGCTCAGTACCTAGGGCCTGACCAGGTCCAACAGGAACGAAACACCAAAGCAGCTATATTTGCTCTACTCAAAGAGGTGAACACGGACACATAATGTGGAGTAGCCTAATTAGTTGATGGGTCATGTGAAGTTGTCTTACGGTTTTGTTTGTTACCCTGATCTTTTATAACCACCTTCATTCTTCACCCCCACATAGGAAAATGAACCCCCACGCGTCAGTGGCGTTTCATCCCACACGTCCTCTACTGGAAGCCTCTCCTTCTCAGTCTCCTACGATAACACAGGTACATCACATCTGTAAGCCCATCTCTGTTGAAGTCAAACATCTGTATTCTGGAATGGCTATTGATAGAAATGCCTAAACGGGATCATTTGTGGTTCTCTGCATCCTAGTTGAGTTTGTGGCTGCGCCTGGCGATCGGGACCGGAGCCAGTTCACCCTGTGGGTGTCCTTCTACGAGATCTACAACGAGAGCGTGTATGACCTGCTGCAGGCGTCAACCACCTCCAAGACAAAGAGACGCACAGCCCTCCGTGTGTGTGAGGACAGTGCGGGAAACTCGTATGTCAGAGGTGTGTGTGTAGGCAGGCAGTGGGATGTCGTGCCCATTGAAACAAAGTGCCCACAAGTTCCCTTCAGTTTTATTCAATGGTTGCTTTGATGCAGACCATAGCTCATGTAGTATTGAAATGGATGTAATCCTATTTTTCCTTTTCAGATCTAAAGTGGATCAATGTTCACAACTCCGAGGAGGCATGCAAAATTCTCAGAGTTGGAAATAAAAACCGAAGTGCTGCTTCCACTAAGATGAACCATTCATCAAGCAGAAGGCATGTTCACTCACTTTTGTTTTATACTCTTATGTGGATTGCTGAGATGCATAAAATAATTGTTGTCTTTACATTTTTCCCCTTGTCACAGCCACAGCATATTTACCATCAAATTACTGAGAATTGATGGAACTGAGGTTCAAGCGATGTCAGAGTGAGTTGACTTTCATCCATATTGTACCTGGTGTTAGGTTCTAAACAGAGTAAAAACTCAAACCAAGTTTATTCACCCACTGGGTCAAACGGCAGCATAGAAATGTTTCCACAAGCACATATATTTATAACTTCCTACTAGGAGTCGCCTCCCTGCACAGCTAGCTAGCAACAGATCTCTTTTGCTACTCAAACTTCATTGGTTCCTCTCACGAGTGTAGTCTTGGCCCCGCCTCCTATTAGAACATTTGTGGGCATGTGTGTAACTGGTATGTTCCTCATGTCATCTGACCTTGAGCTGAAT